>NC_143016.1:137674660-138007160 GCF_055824585.1 Amblyomma mixtum
AATCAATCTATTTTTATATTTCCTATCAAAATTATATGTCTATTGCGAGCTGGTTGTTTGCCTTTTTGTTCCAGCAAAGTATGGCACAGGTGGTAGCAGCTCCTCCCCATTGAACAGCTGTGAGCAATTTTTTTTTTCGCTATGAAATATAATATTCCATGCAAAGACGGCTTGCACAGTTTTGCGAAATGCGCTGAACGCAGGAGACCGAATACACTTTTTTAAAGTAAGCAGATTATCGATGCCGCTTGGCATGCATGTAACGGGGCAGACGGAAATCTTACTTGAAAACCACACGAAATCACTCTTCCGATAGTCCATGGGTGATTAATTCCGAGACAACATGGATAAAGTTCGCTGGGACCAGGAATTCCGCTTTTTCTCGTACGCCTGCAACTGGCCATGACAAAGGCACCCGGCACGGGAATATTACACGTGGCCAGAAAACTGCTGCAGTGGAAGAATAAGCGCTTCTGGTACTCATCTTGCACAAACGATAGACGACCAATGTCGTAATGAACGCAACATGAGTCGGGCCACACAACACTCCGCCACGGTGATTGAAGAGATAGTCAACGGTCGGTAAATTCATTTTTTTCCAAGCTGAAAAATAAAGTTCTCATCATTCTGTGCATGCCTTTGCGCTAGACATTTCGCTGTGAAAGTTGGCATTCAGAAGTTGGCGCCAGTGCTTTGTCGCTTTCTCTTTTCCTGCCGGAGAAAAAAAAGGTCGGCGCTGATTCAAAGCGGCAATTACGCCAAGAACCATATTCATTTCCAAACACATTTCAATATAAAAGTATGGTGGTACTCACAAATAGAATCTTGCAGGCCAGGCTACTGAATTCCGTCATAATTGTCAAATCGTATCGGGTGCGGATTCTCGACAACGAACGGCGTCAGCTTGAGCGCGCATGCTTCGTCGGCACGCTGGTTGTGTGGCTTTTCGCCGCCTTGCTAGCTACAGGCGATACTCGTTGGGCGAGTGTTCGGGAAAGGAGGAGACGGCGATGGGACAGGTTTCCTATATTTTTCGGAGAATTTGCTGCAGCAAGAGAAACGGCAGCTGGAAAAGGGGTAGAAGAAAATCTAGGGAGGGTGGATGAGCGGCGTTGCGCTTAGTTGGGCGCGAGGGGAAAACAGGTTAGAGAAGGTCAGTGTACCTAAAATCACAAAGAAAAAAAATAACTCCTAGCATGATGAGGGCCAGCGCTCTTCCAACAAAGAGGCTCGGCCCGGCAAAAGGCGGCTGTATGGGACTTCAAAAAGGGGGTGGAGAGGGGGGGGGGTGAAATGAGTGAAAGAATTCCGGAATGTCCGGAGGGTGCGCCATAGGCAGTTGAGCACGTGAAAAGCGGCAAGGAAACGACAATGCGGAGATGTTGGAAGTGGAAACGTGGAGCTTGGGCATGAATTTCGTCAAAACGGCTCCAAACATTAGCGTAATCTCTGCGGTCGTGTGCCTCTTTGGTTGAAGCTGAGATAAATGTGTTACTATGAAAATACCGGAAATATAAAACAATAAATAAAATTAGCGGGAACAATGCGTGTTCTTTGAGTGTTTCATATATGATACTTGTGGCGGACAAAGTAGGATGACATACGTCCAAGCAACACCATTCATCAATATAATCCAATGATTCGCTTCTAGAGCGGCGAATACCCTACATTTTATACACACCAGTGTAGGCAGGTCGGTCTAAGCGATAGTCATGCGGGCCACCCGTGCGAGTCTGCGCTAGCTTGAAATGACGCGGCGCGCTACTCAGCAATGCACCTGTTATGGCTCATTGGTATTAAGGATACGCGCAAAGAAAAGGCAAAAAACAACTAGTGGAAATGCGACCGGGAAAAAGTTCCGATCTTTAATTTGATAAACGTGATAATTTAAAGCAAAAACGTATGCTAGAGCCGTCGTTATAGAATACCCAAAAAGCACAGCACAATAACAAAACAATTTGCGACATTAAAAAAACCTAGCCACCTTAGCTTCGCGGCTTCAGGAAGCAGAGCCGTTTGTTCGCTTATTATTTTTTTTTTAATTTAACATACATCTACATTTTCTTTTCCGTCTGCTGCTTCTTCACGCAGTAAATGCGCGGCAAGTTGTTCACGTCAACTGTTTATTTGCGATAAAACCAAAATCCCGTTTTACTCACATCGTTTCTTCTCTCCAGATGCGCCACGCAATAATTTGTGACCTAGTGGAAAAAGCGATTTATTTGTTTTTTTCTAGGGTGAGCATCCTGTGGGTGAGGCATTGTGTTCCGGATTGTGTAATACGATTCAGCGTTTCGTGCAGCATAAACTTATTAGTTAAGTTGAGCCTATATCTTGAGAAACGAATTTGAACCGGCAGCCTATAATCGGGGGCTGTGGTATGCGAGGTACGCGAGAGATATGCGAGGCAGCACGTTAATTAGTGCGTTATTATACCATTCCTCGAATCGAAATTTCATTTTCTTGATTGTGGCACCTCTTTCTCTCTTTCTTTTTTTCTTTGCATACCATTACTACAAAAGACGCCGCTTTTCAAAATTCGTATACCTTCGTGAATGAATCTGACCTCTGCTCACTTTCGCGCAATCAATTACATCGCGCTTTTTATTGTAATTTCGCGTCAGAGTTCGACGCTAGCGCTGTTGTTGGTCATAAAAATAAATAAATAAATAAGCCCGAATATTGAAAAAAAAACAGATTGAGAGAAATAACCACATATAATCACAGGGACATCCTTTGGTGTGTCGTGGAGCGGCACTGCAAATACTGGGAAAACAGCGGACAAGTAGGGCCATCGTTGCGGGTGTAATGAGGCGGCACTGCCAATATGGGGACGACAGCGGACATTTAGGGCCATCGTTGGAGGTGTAACTAAGTGGCATTGCCAATATGGGGAAAACATCGGACAAGTAGGGCCATCGTTGGAGGTGTAACTGAGCGGCATTGCCAATATGGGGAAAACATCGGACAAGTAGGGCCAATGTTGGAAATGGCACATTGTGGCAGTGCCAATATGGGGACAATTAAGGCAACATTGGTCCTGTATAGGGCCACACATAGCCAACAGACTCCCAATATTGGGCCAACGGTTTGTGCTGCCTGGGCTTCAACAAAAGTTGTCAACAGGCGCCTTCAACAAAAATCAAATACGTTTGATTTGATTAAATTTTTGGAATAAAAAAATCACTTTTTTTTATTCGCTCTAGGAATTCACTGCCGCAGTGCGCAGCTGGTGTCTGCTTCATGGAGATCGCGATACAAACGTAATATATTAGCGCAAGTGCATTCGCTAAACCGAAATTGTGCTCAGTTTTGGCAACGTCCAGAAACGAAGCAGTCGCCTCGTAATTTCGAATTATGCGTTGCGCTCGTGAAATATTAGGCGGGTGCTTCATAAACGCACGCGGACACTGTTGGAGTTGAGGGTTCAGGACAGGAGTGCCGCTGAGCGAAGAGGTAGATGGCGAAAGGAGAATAGGTTTATTTACATTTTACATTGGTGGTTAGAAGCGAGAGACTCTAGTGAGTTCTGAGAGGCCTGAAGAGAGCTCTAGTGAGGCTAGTGAGCTGATCTGCCGCATTCGTTCTCGACATTTATAGCCTTCTCGTTCCCCAAAGTCCCTAGGTTGAGGACGCCCACGCCGGGGTGGGAGGGGCCCAGATCACAAACAACACAAACTTGTGCGCACAAACACACCACTGCACTTAGGGCCACGCCCACGTCACATGTTGAGTCTGAGGGAGAGAAGGTTGTCGTCGAGGTAGCGTTGACTGGTAGATGATGGCCTCCGGCCATTCGAAGGTTTCTGCGGGTCACCGACATCTGCTGATAATCAGACACCCGCCGCTCGAGGCCGGACGCAAGGTCACGAAAACGCCGAAAGTGGTTCCTCGTGCTTGGGTCGGAGAAGATGCCCGCCAGCTTGTCGCAGTGCTTGGCACACCAAAGAGCAACCGGAGACGAGGCCCTTCGTTCCCTGGCACGCTCACGGCAAATGGGGAAGATAACGTTCGTCTCCCCGAGGCGGCGGCGGCGGCGTTCTACACGTGCAAACCTTTCGGAAAGGGGGTCTGTTTTTGGTCCTGCACTCCAACCGGGCAAACTCCGTAATTGAAGTCAGCTGGCACCTGGGTCCTCTCCGTGCGTGCGGTCCAAGGCGGCAGGCCCGAAGGTAATCACACTCTGCTCGCAGCCATGCACAGTAGAAACAGGTGTGCTGGCGGCCACCCGGCGAGACTTGTTGACGTCGATCTTAATAACACGTGCTAAGCGATTCCTACGCTTCCCTACCTCGTGCCCTGTGATCACGCCTTTCCAGTGTTTTCTGATTTGCTATTTCCTTCCTTTTCTGCAAATCGTAATGTTGGAAATTGTTGTTTTTGACCATTTTATTCTTCTGTTGCGTAATTTGCATATTTACTCGCAAGTTTTTTTTTTCTTTCGAACATGACCTTTATTGATGAAAACCATCGAAAGTAGTTGCGAACCACAATTCAACATGCCTTTGTTTGTTTTGGCTTTTTTGCGCGAAACTTCCACACCAACAAACAATTTGAGGATTCTTCGACGACCACTGAATAAATGGACTGACAACTGGCGTTAGACGCATGTTAACCTATCTTGTTTGGCGTATGTACGGTACATGAAACTATGAAAGAGCGCGCATTCGGCTTGGATATTTTTTTTTGCTTTATATATTTGTTATTATGTGGTAACATTTTAAGCTATCTTGAACCAACAGAAGCCACATCATACGGCCCCACAAAATACGCGAGTGTCTGACGTCGTTTTGGCGAAATTCATATTGAAGCTCCAAGTTTTTCACTTCAAAATTTTCGGGCTTTTGCTGCAGCTTTGTAGCAATACTTTGGCGCTTCCGTGTTTCCCATCCACTTGTTTCTTGTAGGTATTGCTTTCCGTACTGACTGTGGCCATGTGACTCGTTCTCCAAAAATTCCAAACCCTTTTCACGTGTTTTGGCCCCTTTCCCTCTCTCTTTCACGTCTTCCCATATCTCCCCACCTGTTCTCCCGGCCGCGCCCTTTTTTTAGGTAGCGGGCTAACCCCCCACCCCGCGAAGCGCTTTTTTTTCTTTTTGGTTCTCACTTCCTCAAAGCTATTTTCCCTCGCGCGCAGCTACGCGCTTCGCTGTTCGTGCACCCTTCCACGATCTCCCTGTCTCCACCTTTCAGCTCGAGGACTTTTCTCTTAACCACAAAACCTGTGTAAAGGAAAATGACTCTATCCCCTCCAGCCAACCCCTCCCCCCCTCACCATCGTCTCCACTGCTCGTCTTGGAACCGCGCGACGCATCACAATAAGACCTTCTTGACTCCACGGCGGAGCCCAACCACGTGCACAACCAACACGACGAAAATATATGCACACTCGAGCTAGCACCGTTCATAGTCTGTGCACGCGAAAACCACGCTCATATATTAGGAGAGCTCCGACGCTGTTCGTACCGCCTGCAAGATCTTATTTGTAAGTACTAAAACTCTTTTATCTTGATATACGTCTGGAAGTTAAAGTGATTTTTGTAGTAAACGTTGCTCTGACTACATGCGCCTTTATTTTTTCGGCAGGAAAACAGAGCGAGCCAAAAAGCACGAGGACGACTTCTGTGTACCCACTATCATTGCGAAATGGCTTGCTTGACGTCGTGCGCAGTAGAATTGTGGCCGAATGGTGAGAATTTAATTTTTCGTCTTTGGTGAGATGAACTCATTGAAGATTCACTACTTTCGATAACAGCGGGTTTGAACTCATATGACCTGAGATGGGATGCATTCGGGAATATGTCCTTTACCGCTTATGCTCGACGGAAATCAGAACCGCTTAATTAATTTTCCACTGCAGACCAGTTGGTAAGAATATGTGTAATACTTCCGTACTGTTTCTTTTTGCCTTCTACACTTGCAGACTCAATAGAAAATCCGCAATTTCTGGTTAAAGCTTTTGCCCAAGTTCTCTAGCAATGAAAAACGGCATTACTCTGGACTATCAGACTAGTATTTTTGTGTGGTTTGCAAGTCGCAGTTTCGAATCCAATTATAACATGCATGCGAAGCGACTAAGGTGCCCTGAGTTCCTTGCGTTCAGCGTATTTCGCAAAAAATCGCAAGCCGTATTTTTAACCCTATTAAAAAAACTAATCAAAAATGTTGTTTTGACGTCCATGTGGAAGAGACGCTACAACCTGTGCATATTTACTTGAATAAAACATTAGCTCGCAATTTAGAGATACGAGTTATCATATTGTTACGCGGCGGCCAGCCGAAGAATGAGACGCGGTGAGCGACGGCTATGAGATGATTTAATGGCCGCTGGCCTAGCGCGAGCGCTCCGTCCCACGCCACTGCCAGCTTCGTCTTCGTCACAATATTAAAACAAAATAATACATTAATCTGTTTTCAATATCACATTAATTTGCTTATCTCGCATTGAATATATTTACTGGGAGTGCGACACGACGCATTGGACTAAATTAAACCATTTGGTATAAGAGAAGTTTAGTAAAATAAATTCAACTTTCTGCAACTAATGTGGTGCTGGTTCTTAAGAATAAATTTAAAATTATCCTGTAAAATATGTTGCTAGTGTCTTCACGATGACTGTGTTTCACAAAATTCGCTGTTATTTAATCATTTTTGTTTTTGTTCTGTGATGGCCATAATTCAACTTACCATGACATCATGCATCTCGATCGTTGCAGGCTTGGCGCTTCGTGAGGCCATCGTGCAAGAGCTGGACGAGGAATTTGTTTGAATGCAGTCCAGCAGCCCTCTTGCAAGTGAAGTGCAACGATTACTTCGGATAGGACTGATCAGTTCACTGGAGGACAGCTCCGTTGAGCATTTTATGGATGCCTTAGCCGTGTCGCAGCAGCTTGCCCAGATGCTTTGCCCCATGGAGGAAAAAAAACTAGGAGAGAGTGCGCTCAGCCTCTGCAAGCCATCCTCCTCTGACGCCGCTGCCGAGGGCCCTTTTGCGCACTGACTCTTGGGAAATAGGCCCTCCTCCACAGTTACTAGACTGCCAACCAGCCATGCTTTTTAGTGAACGTCCGTGCTCCGATGTAGCGCAGAAGCGCAGCGCCTGTGTTGCAGCTTTGGCGGAATGCGTACCGAGCTCGAGGTTGTCTGAAGGCTCCGCGTCTCAACACTTCTGTTGATTACACTCTTGAGTTTTTGGGAGCACTGTAGAAAATTGGAGGTAAACTTTTCATCAAAGGGTGCGGCCGCTACCTCGTCACTGTTCAACTGTGTTTCATATAGAGAATAGAGAGCAATTCCTCTCGTCATTATACACACATACGGAGCGTTTATTTCAGCGCATGCTATAAGCGCAGAACTCGAGAGTAGGCGAAGAAAACGAGCCTCTAAAAAAGGGTGCAGTGGCTTCCGGAGCGCTCACGGCGGACGGTAACGAGCGCTCCGGCGCGCTGCGCAAGATTCTATTTCTCCCGCAGGCGGACTTTGGCCCGCCCATGGGCCCGCCGTTCTCCGCTAATATCGAGGCACAAGTCGCGCCGAATACGCTCGCGCACATACGCAGTTCCGACGTGAAATGCGGCAGTGAAGTATTTCTCTCTCTCGCTGTCGAGAGAGAGTGCCGGCGGCTTTACGTCTGCCCCTGCGCGGGGTCTCCCGGCCACTGCGCACAATCACTTGCAAAAAGAAGCTAACTGTATGTACTACATAGCCGCGCGCACGTAGCGTCCTGTCTCGGACTAATCGCGCTCTCGGCACACTGCACTAGCGGCCGGGGTGGGGCGCCCGGCCGCGTATACCGTCCGAGGTAGCACCAACGGAGCGTTCGTGTCACGCGTGCACTACCTGGCAAAGAGCAAGCGGTAAGTCAAGTCCGCCTGCTTGATGAACGCACAGAGGCTCACCATTGTTCTGTCACGGATGCGCGCACTGCCGCGCGCCCACAGGAGCGCTTCGAGACCGTCCGGCTTGATACCCAGCGCCCTGTAGGCCGCGAGCATCTCGCGACGCGGCACTGCAGAAGCGGCACAGCGAAGGAGCATGTGCTCCAATGTCTCCACTGCGCCGCAGTCAGCGCACGCGTCGCTCAGGGATGGTGGCCGCTGCGGCGAGCGAGCAGTTTGTGCTCACCACGGAGCCGTCAGTGAACACAAGCAGATGGTCGCGCAGTTGCTCGTAGAACGAGAGAGCGAAACCGAAATCCAGCTAAGAACTACCGCTGCATCGTCACGTGAGGGCCTTTTTCCCATGATGCTTTCCACTATATTTTTTATGACTAGGCTTCAAGATTGTGACGTCATGCTCCCTCCTAGTTTTTTCTTCCTCCATGCTTTGCCCAACCTGATCGGCACACACCAAACTTGAAAATAAATTGTTTTCCCACAGCCTCTGCCACCATGCTCTTGGGCCCCCTTTCTTTACTCCCCAGGGTGGCTGGTGGTAGCGCAAACCATCCTGTACGGGCTAAAAGCGTGATTCTTGTAACTCAAAGCAATAAACGGGTCTTTTTTCTGGAATTCTTTCGCACCCTCAATTATGAATATTTGCTAGGTAGAATGGTATGTACATCTATCCACAGTGCCGGTCATTGGCGAGTGGGTTAATTGCATGTGCCAGCGTTCGAAAGCTGGATGCCATTATTCGAAAGCTGGAAACCGTTATTCGAAAGCTGGATGCCATTATTCGAAAGCTGGAAACTATTATTCGAAAGCTGGCTACCAATGTTTGAAAGTTTGCTACCAATGTTTGAAAGCTGGCTACCAATGTTTGAAAGTTGGATACCAGTATGAGACCTTTGCTGACCCATGCTGCAGAACGAACATCGGTACTGCGTTGACCGCTTGATCGTCCGAACATTGCCCCAAAACTGGCATGAAAGTAGGTCCAATGTCTAAAGTGGTAGCGCTCGGCACAAATGCCAGTGTAGGACCGATGTTCGTGCCAATTTTTGCCAACAGTTGACCGACCTTCAGCCAATGTTGTTGTGCTGCCTGGGTAAGGTCTAGGTATCGTTAGTGGGTTGTAAGAAAAAACCTTGAGCTTTTATAATAAAAATAGGTTGGACTCTTACCTGAATGACCGATGTCCTCGCATCATAGCCGCCATACACGCATGATGAGTGAAAAGCACTCAACATTAGCCGAAAATGAAAACAGCTGGGTCGGTGCTATCCCTGCCTGGGCGCCCAAAAGCAATATTTTAATGTTGTTTGGAAAGCACACTGTGATGTACCAGGTTTCTGCAAAAACAAACTATGGCTCGGAAGCCAAGCTCAGGGACAGGTCAATTGATCGCAGCGCGTTGTAGAGAACGCAATACAATTCGGACTATGGTTGCAACCAGTATAGTACGGTTTCATCCAAACCTTTCTCAAGCTATTCATGGCAGTTTTGGATACGGTGAATGCTGCAGTTATTTCAGTTTGTCGCCAGCATTTCTTTTATTCTGGCGTGTTGGCGTCACACCCTGGGATTATTTTTCGCGCATTATCAGAGCAGTCAGCGACCGAAGAAAAATCTTCTTTGCTTAAATTTTAAACGATGTGTTATGCACAAAGCCTCCTTCGTAACAAAATGTTTCAGCTTGTTTGATAATCTGCACTGAGCAGTCACTAATATCTGTTCACTCATCGAGGTGATGTAATTTGAAACACTCAGTGTTTACGCTTAGTACATGGAATTTTTTTACGCAAACCGAGAGAATGCCAGCAAGGACTAAAAAAAATAGAATGAATACATACGCTGTAGACAGAAACGCTCCGCTAGACGTTTCTCCTTTCTTACCGACCTAATTTTCTAGTTTTTCTTTCGAATCCTCTGGAGTTAATATTAACCGCAACATAAACAACGCATCAGAGTTGACGTTTTCATTTCACGGTCTAAACAGCGTACACTGCGAAACTACTTTTGAAAACGAAATCGCGGTAAGGCTTTAAATCTAATTTCAAATTACTGCTCTAAAATGGTCAGGGCAATATATTCCAGTAACTTTCCAAAAGTAATAAAATTTACTTTTAAATTACTTTTTAGACTCGACACAAAAAAAGTTGCCCAATTGGTCACTGTTCCTACGAAATTTGCAAATTTTGTTGTGAATATGGGCGTCGGAAATTTTGCCCTTCTTCGAAGAAAAGTAGCCCTAGTTTTAATCATCAGCCGCCTTGCCGATGTATACGAAAATTTAATCGCAAAATTCGTATGCTTGCTTGCATCACTCTTCAATCGGAATTCCCTCGTTCAAACTTAACCCACCTTCTTGATTTTGAAGAATTTGCTGTTCGCATGAACACTGGAAATCCTTTGGCTGCTTATTTCCGCTCCACGTCTCCAAAATGCACCGGGGCGCCGACAAGCTGTTAATTCTGCGGTTCTATTGAGTCATTCTGGAGGTATTTTGGCCGAAATAAACTGCATGTCGCGGTGACACTATCGCCTATGTTGCCCCTGAGTTAACAATATGGCTCAAATCCGTCCACAGTAGCTGGTTTTCCCGAAAAATCCCAACCAAGTTTGTTAGATCTCAGTTGAGATTTCTTCTCAGTGCAGCGATATGACAATATATGTGCTGCCACCGGGAGGCAATATAATCGCCATCATGCACATCAGGTGGCAACAGGGACACATGCACGCCGCTAAACCAACGAAACTGACAGGTCAAGTATTAACCGGACGACCAAGTGTGGGTGTGGACCCCTGTCCGTCGCCCACGCTTGTTGGAGAAACTCCTATGCGACTACTTTGCCTCCTGATGAGTTTTGCGTGGCATCAGGCATGCTAATTCTGTGCTGTCCGGCTCAAGGAGAAGGAGGAAAAACTTTTATAAAGCAACCCTTAAAAGGAAGCCAGTGATGGTGGGGATAGGGATAAGGGGGCTGCAGGAACAAGTGCGCCCTCGCGGTCGCGCTAGGTGGCCAGGAGCCCATGGGCCCTGTTGACCTCTGTGGCCCAGGTCGCCTTCCGGATCTGAACCTCCGGCTGTGAGCTGTGCAGCACGGCCCCCCATCTCTCCTGGTCGTCGAATCTCAGAAAAAAGGCAGTTCGAGTATTAGCGCAAGTCCTAAGTATGTGATAAACATCCGCCTTAGGGTGTTGGCATAATTTGCAGGACGGTTGATAGTTTGGTTTGGTTTGGTTTATGGGGTTTAACGTCCCAAAGCGACTAAGGCTATGAGAGACGCCGTAGTGGAGGTCTCGGGAAATTTCGACCACCTGGGGTTCTTTAACGTGCACTGACATCGCACAGTACACGGGCCTCTAGAATTTCTCCTCCAAAGAAATTCTAGCCGCCGCGGCGGGGATCGAACCCGCGTCTTTCGGGTCAGCAGCCGAGCACCATAACCGCTGAGCCACCGCGGCGGCGGATGATAGTCCGCTTGGTGCATGAGAGAATGCAGATAAGGGTTCGCAAAAGTGTCTGCATGAATCCGTCGCCAAACGCCTTGCTCGGCCTTATTTAGCGATTTATGGGGAGGAGAGTCTAGTCGCGAACTCCGGTAGTGAAGCGTGGCTTCACGGTACGTCATCTTGCGTTCCCAAGCACTGCTGAACGAGGGGTGGCCGTCCACCGGCCGAGCGACGAGTCCTCGGGCGTGATTGTGTGCAGCCGTATTCATCAGATGTCTGCAATGCGCAGGAACCCAGATGAGTGTGATGAGCGGACTCGGACTCGGCGGCGGACTGTTCAGAACATGATTCCTGGCGCGTGAACCGGTTATTTGGCGAAATTTCGTATGGCTGATTTAGAACCCGAGAATATGTATTTTGCATTTGTTTGATTAATGGCCAGGGCTATACTTGCTTCTTCAGCCTCGACGGGATGTTGAACGCGATTGAGAGTTAGAGCTGAGCAAGCATTACGATCGCGGTTAAGTACCGTGATGGCATAGGCGGAGGTGGTAGAATATTCTGCAGCATCAACGTACGTGGCTGTTCGATCACTAGCGTAGTGCTTATGTAGGGCTGTTGCACGAGCTGTGCGACGATCTTGTCATGCTCAGGACAGGTGTTTCTGGGCAGAGGAAGAATATAAGGATTTTTGTAACGACTAGAGAAATGTTATCCTGATCCGAAATTTGGCCGTCGATAGTGAATTTGAGTCTTTTCAGAAGATTCTGTCTGGTAGGTGTTCGAGATAGGCAATCGTATTGCTCCGTGAGGTGGGCTTCAATTAGTTCTGGCAGGGTGCTATGCACACCCGGCGGCAAAATAAGTCGGGGCACGCGAGAGGCGGCCAGAATCAGATAAAACTGCATCGCCGCGCCGTTTGACGTTGCGCTTCTGGTGTCGAGACATCGCAGTGCGCGTGCGCGTCCTTTCATGCTTGAAGCCGTGTCTTTTTTCTCGCTTGCGCCGTACTAGCTGATTACCTGAGGCGTTTGGCAGTAGGGGCCGCTTTCTCTGTTTGCTACGTCAGGCGCGCAGTTCTGAGTGAGAGGTAGGAGGGGCAGCACGGCGAGGGGGAAACGTGCGCTGTTCGCTTTGACCTGGTTAGACAGATAACACAATGTTGCAAGATTTCTTTTTTTGTTTTGAACGAGCTATTACTCATCGCTGCTGGCACGGGTCCTTGTAACTTCCTGTAACCAGGCAGGACGCCTTGCGATTTCTACGCTCGGTGTAAGCGAGCAGAATGCTCTGAAACAGCGTGATTACACGTTATAGCTCCGAAAACTATTTGCCTTGTTTGCATCATAACAGCTTCCACAGTCGTTCACTGTGACCATGTGAAACAACAGTTTGTCTGTATTTAATGACAGCCCAGTACAGCGGCAAGCATTGACGCTGTCGAGTTTTATATTTGTCGGCACGTGTGCATGCTCTTCACTAAATAGTTTGAATAACACGCCACCCTGCCCGATAATTCTAAGCGCTGAAGCATTTGCTTGCCATAATAGCAGTAGTACAATTGCAGAAATTGTTTCCGGGCAAGGGCGCGGATGGTAGGGTCCTCACACCGGGACTCCGTTGGCTGAAGCCGCTGCTGGAGCTCTCACAACTAAGGCCCTTTGTGCCTCGAGGTCGAAAATGGACGGTTGGCTTGCCATGGGTTCGTGTCTGCGCTACGGTACTACGTTCCTGGCACAGAGAGAAACGCTTAGCGCCATTTTTTTTTCATTCGGTTTTCTTCTGCTGGCAACAGCCAATGCAAACAGACTAAGTATAAAATAAATTGTAGGAAATAAAAGGTTCCAAATCTCTTTGTTGCGTTGATCATCATAGAAGTTCTGGTGTGCCGTACAGCCTAACGAAAAAGAGTTTGCAGACACATGACTCAACCACTGTGCTGTACTGATCATAACCACTCACCCAGTTCCATTAATATAACACATAACATTTCACTGGCAGAACTACTCCTGGAAACACTCATGGTATTTTAGTAATGTGCGCGCCCTGTGGACAATGCTACACGAAAGGGCAATGTATGGTATGGAGTTGTAAGAAAATGGGTTCGCTTGAACTAGACAGTTTTAAAAACGTTATAGTAAAATCATCACGTAAACACAATAAAACATTTATTAATGAATCGATGCATTCGTCGATGCCTTTTAGAAAAGGAAAAGGGCGCGGAGCACAGATTTCGACAATATGTTTGTCTTTTGTTGGCCCTTAGCTTTGGGTTCACTTTAATTCTTTTAGGTTCAACATATATGGCCACGCCTTAACCTGCTCGCGTTATTTCGTTACTCGTCTAAGTGTATTTTATTTCATATGTAAGTGACCTGCCTATTTTGTCTCATCTGATGTTAAAAAATGGAATCATTTCTCTACTGAACGCCTCTCTGTTGCGGTGAGCTCTTTCCTATTTCAACATCAGATGGTCGTTGAAACAAACAAAAAAAAATGCAAGGAATGGAAGTGATCATGTATGCGGCACCACGCTGTCGCCGAGAGACGCGATACGTTATCTGTCCAGACAGGGCAAAGCGAGCAGCGCACGCTTCACCCTAGCCGTGCGCCACCTCCTACCCCCCACCCAGAACTGCGCGCCTGACGAAACAGAGAAAGCGGCCCCTACTGCCAAACACCGCAGGTAATCAGCTAGTACGGCGCAAACAAGAAAAAAAGACACGGCTTCAAGCATGAAAGGACGCACACGCGCACTGCGATGTCTCGACACCAGAAGCGCAACGTCACACAGCGCGGCGATGCAGTTTTATCTGATTCTGGCCGCCTCTCGCGTGCTCCGACTTATTTTGCCGCCGGGTGGACGCCTAGGTTGAGGAATTTCCGGCGGGGGGGGGGGGGGGGGGGGGGGGCGTTGAATTCGGGAGGTGAAGGGCAGCCTTATATATACCCCTGATCATTCTATGTATCTGCTCCTCCTCTGTCCGAGTGAGATACAGATAGGGGAGAGTATAAATGAGTTTGCTGATACAGAAGGCTTGATCTAGACTTCGCGTGTCTGCCCCCCTGATGTCTCTGTGTTTATTATTAATTCTACGAATGATCGCAGTCGTATTCTGGATAGTGCGGCAGAGTGATTTAATGGTCGTCGTGTTGAAGCCGTCCTTCGTGATGAGTATACCCAATACCCAAATGACAGGTTTAATTGGAATAGTAATGTCTATGCGATGTTCACATCACACTGTCGAGGGAAGTGGTGCGTCGGACAGCGGAGCGCCGTGCGTACCAGCCCCGCGTTGCGCGTGTGCGCGTGCCTATTGTGTGCGCGAGGCAGGCACGAGGAGCGGAAAACTGACGTGTCAGCAAACCGAGGTGTAGAGGAAGACACCGGAGCTCAATGCTGGCCATTCAAGCGCGGAAGTGCAAGCTGTCAGTCGTTGGGTCCGAGCTGCCAGTGACTTCCCTTGAATCATCGACTCAAGACCATCGAGTCCCGTTCAAGCGTGGAAGTGGCAGCAGTCGGACGTTGGGTCCGTGCTGCCGGTGACTTCTCTTGAATCATCGAAACAAGATCATTGAGCCCCATTCAAGAGTGGAGGCGGCAGCCGTCAGACTTCGGGTCTGTGCTGCCGTGGATTTCCCTTTGAACAACGATGCAGGCCTACAGCGTCCCTTTCGAGGTTGGAAGAGGCAGCAGAAGGATTGAGGGTCCTTGCTGCCAAGGCTTCCTTGGATAGGCTACACAAGCCTACGGTGTTTTGGAACACCGTCGACAGGACCTGGCTACGGTCTTCCTGCTGCAGCTGCCCAGTTCTTGGGAGCGGCTGACAGGAGTTCGTCAGCGTCTCCCGTGTCCATCTCTGTTCCTCATCTCCTGGCTCTCTACCACCGCCTCCCTGAACATAACGCCAGCGACGCATCGCAAGTCGACAACCCGCGTCTGTGCTGCCTGCAAGGCATTCCCGCTCCACCTGGGACGCTTTCTATCCGGTGAACTCTCCTTTTTATCCGTAGTGTTGTACGCGTGTCTAGTGTGTGTTTTCCTTGCTGTTTTCGTTTCTTTTATTGGCTCCTTTACTTTGAAATATAAACACGGCTTCGTAACGTTTTGTTTGATTCGTTTGTTTTCTTCTTCGAACCAACGCGCGAAAGCGTTCCCCTCCAGCCGTCGGGGAGGCGTCACCCCGATTCGCGACAGTCTTCAAGTTTGATGACAATTTGTGGCGGATCAGAATCCGGGTATTGCGGTCTGGTTAGACGGAGTTCTGATTTTCAGGGGAACATGCCAGGCCTACACTTTGTGCATATTTTTGGACCGCGTCTGTTGCATTTTGTAATGTTTACTCTATTTCACCGCAGTTTCCTCCGCTAGTCCAGACGGTAATATCATCTGCATAGATGGAGTGATAGAAGGGGGGGGGGTGATTTTAGACAAGATTTGAGCAAGAGGGATAAGCCTGATGTTGAACAAAAAAGGTGAGAGAACTGCACCTTGTGGCGTGCCTCGGCTGCCTAGTGGGAAGGTAGGAGATGTGACTGATCCGATTTGGAACTCCGCAGTCCTGCCCGTACGGAAAGCTGTCACATAAGCATAGGTGCGCTCTCCCATGTGCAGAGAGCTCAAAGCTTGTAAAATGGCCGAATGTTGCACATTATCGAATGATTTGGATAAGTTTAAAGCAAGAACTGCTTTGGTGAGGTGAGGTCTCGAAAGATCAATTATGCCTCCTTGATCTCTAGCATGGCATCCTTTGTTGAAAGGTGGGATCTGAAACCGAAAATGGTATGGGGGTAGATGTTGTTCTCTTCCGTGTGTCGGATGAGATGGTTTAGGACAACGTACTCCATGAGCTTGCCCGCACACGAAGTTAGAGATATGGGCCGAAGATTTTGCCGGTCTGTTTGCCTGGTTTAGATATAAAGGTAATCCTGGCATGTTTCCACTGTTCTGGGAGCGTGCCAGCTTCCCAATGCTGATTCATGAATTCTGTGAAGGCCGCGACGGTTCTGCCATCCAGCTTTCTCACAGCCTTATTGGTGACTTGATCTGCTCTTGGTGCGGAAGTGGTCCTGAGCTGCTATAAAGCTGCCCAAACCTCTGCCTCGGCTATAGGGGCACAGTGTTGAGAGTTACAAGATCCCTCATATTGTACAGGGGTTAGTTGAGGGGTGTCTGGGAAAAATTTATCTATAAGTATTTCAATAATGTCCTGACCTTGTTGTTGTGCGGAATTAATAGCTTTGGAGGTCTCAGTTCTATGTGAGTTGGGATCTAATAGATTAGTGGGGAGTGCACCGCTACAGAAAGAGCTTTTCGTAAGGTCCTGAGAAGCTCTGGATGTTTATCCTTTCGGGTGGCTGTAGATATTCAGGACAAAGTAAGTAGGTTGGCCTCATGTGCGAGGGAGGTTTTAAATGTACTGGCAGTCATGGACACGTCTGCCATGTCATGAATGATATAGGTAATGTTGCGATGCACGAATGTAGTGACGCATGGGTGTGATGCATCAGAGGGGTGGATAGCTTGATAGCCTGGTAACTTATAGGTGTTGTTAGGTTCCTGGATTGCTGTAATGTCTTAGATCGTGTCAGGCACGGTCAAATATGTTTCGACATCCAGTTTTGTCCAAATGAGCCGAGGTCAAATTTTTTGGGTTTTCCGGGCGAAATTCTTGAAATATCAGGGGCCAAGATCAAGGTCGCGCCGCCTTGGTTGCACTGCCGCATGGTTAATTGTGGTTGGTATTTTGTACCTCCTTGTTATGCATAGTTTCACATAAAGTGATGCTGTTTCTTAGCTGGCTTATCAAGGTCATTCCAGGACAAGGGTCGCACCGCACGGAAGTCGACTTTTGCATCATGTAGGACTTTCGCTATAAAATATGAAGTAGGACATGGCATTAAAGAAATTTCAAAGTTGTAAAAATCCCCTGAGAAGTGGTCAGGTCCCAGAGTTTCTGTAAACGGCAATCGATGAACTGTATCTTCGAATTCGCCCAGTACTTACTACTGCGCACTCACCCTGAGGAAGCAACGTGATCATAGACAGCTAGCACGCTACAACAAAGTCATCAGCAATACTTGATGCGGGAGCAAAACAAACCGCCAGGAAGGCCAGGAAGGGGATAAATAGAAGAGTAGCCGATGTGGCAAACATGAGTGGCATGGCACCCGTACCTTCTGCATTTGTTTGATAATGGATTTTTTATCTTGTCAAGGATTAGTTCTCGTTGCGCCACCCTTTGTATATAATACCTGCTTGTGGAATAAACCTCAGTTGAAGTGCGGCGTTCGTCCGGTCTCTTCTAACTTCGTCCTTGCCTTTCTTATCCGCTGGATTTCCTTGGAGCTGCTTTCCTCCGCCAGTACAATCTGCTGGTCAACATGCATAGCAAATGTCTCGTGGACGCCGCGACGAACTTCTCCGTTCAGAGCCTCCGCCTTCGAGAACCGCTTGCAAATATACCCAGCCCGCAACAGCCCGCCTGCGAGATCTTCCTCGATATTTACATTTCTCTACTCCGTCCTTCCAACTTCTTACTGGCTGTGAAACACCAGTAAGATGCCCGGGTCTAAAGCATCCCATTGTGACCACTGGCCCGCCCACACACGCTCGAACCAGTCGCCTTACTCCATACCGTTTACTGATCGGCCGAAACGAGTTCGGACAATTGCTGGAGCTCGGCATCATCCGATTTTTATCTATCCTATGGACATCCCCTCTACACATGGTACCAAAGAAATCCCCAGGGGACTGGCGCACCTCTCGAGATTACTGTGCCCTCAGCAATGCCACCATACCGGAGCGCTATCCCCTACCTCACATCGTGGATTTCACCGCCTCGCTGCGTTGGCCACAATTTTCTCTAAAATTGATCTCGTCAAAGCCTACCACGAAATACCTGTAGAACCATCCGATGTGACCAAAACTGCATCATTACACCGTTCGGCCTCTTCGAATACCACCGCATGCCATTTGGCCTCCGTAACTCTGGCAAGACATTTCAAAGCTTCGTTATTAAAGTTACACGGGGTCTACCTTTCTGCATGGGCTACATCGATGACCTTGTCGTTGTAAGGAGATAGCGCCACCCAGCGGCGTTCGTGAGGAGAAGAAGACAAAGCACGAGGAGCGCGTGCGGAGGGGAACGCGGGGCAGGTCGAAGAGGATTACGTGGCAGAGAAGAGAAGAGCGCGGTGGGCGACGGACGTGGACGAGTTCTGCTGGCTCCCCGAGTTCCGGGCTTGGGCCTTAGCCGCAGACGTCCGGGCCACCAGACCTGGACACCCATCGTCGAGAGCCTCAACCACCAGGTCCAGGCGCCACTCTTCTCCGTCCATCCGTCAGCTGCTCCACACAGGCCGCCTCTGGCGCCTACGTGACCTTTTCCGGGATACCAGACCTGGGAACCGTGCCGGGAGCCCACGAACGCTGACGCTGCGGTAGCGTTGCATCGACGTTGGAACGCCAAGAGACTCCTTGACTGCCCGACACCCAGCCAGTCCTCCCCGCTCGTTGCTCGAATAAGAGACAAGTAGTGTGACTTTTTCTTTGACTGTCTTTTCCCTGTATTGTCCGTAAGCATTTTGTTCTGTTCCCCCGTGTGTTTTTCCTGTGTGTTGTTGCGTTGCTCTCTTGTTCCTTTCCTTTTTTTCTCGCTCATATTGAAATTGGTTTTCCTTTCCGATAAAAGCCGCCTCGTTTATTGTTTGTACTTTTGTGTTTGTTTAAAATAAGACATGCAATCTCACAGATCCTAACAAATTTGGCGTCCACTACGACAGGACGAGGTCGGTTTTTATTTATTTGCCTGTTGTCTTAATTTAGGAACAATATGAGCGCTTCAGATTTGGTTGCTTTAGGCGAGCGCATGGGCTTGTGCGGCGCGGAGTTACGAGCGTGGGTGGAGGACGAGCTTCGTAAGGCACGGGAAGAGAGAGCCGCTGAGCGTGAAGCTGCGAAGCAGAAGCTGGAGTTAGAGGCACGGAATTTGGAGTTAGAGGCACGGAATTTAGAGACGGAGCGTGAAGCTGCGAAGCAGAAATTGGATTTAGAGGCACGGAATTTAGAGACGGAGAAACAGAAATTGGAGTTAGAGGCGCAGAACTTGCAGCTACAAATAAGGCTCAAGGAGGATGGCGCAAATCCTCCGAGTGACCGTGGAGAGCGTAGCGTCTCATCGACCAGCTCCATTAACCCGCACAGCCTCATACCACAGTTCAATGAAGCGCGGGATGACCTCGATGCCTACTTAAAGAGGTTTGAGCATGTGGCCACGGGGCAGGGTTGGCCAAAAGAAAAGTGGGCAACGGCGTTGAGCTTGTGCCTTGGCGGCGAAGCACTTAGGGTCTTCGGTCGGCTCTCGCCTGAGGATTCCGTGAATTATGATAAAGCGAAGCTTGCCTTGTTTCAGAGGTTTAGGTTCACCGCGGAAGGGTACCGAGAGAAGTTTCGCCAGAGCAAGCCCCAGGATGGAGAAACGGCCTCGCAATATGCTGCCAGGTTGTTTAGTTTCTTTGACCGTTGGGTCGAGATGCGGGGAGAAGGCCGCACTTTTGAGGTGGTTCGCGAGATGGTCGTGAGCGAACAATTTCTGAACAACTGTCATTCTCGTTTAGCCCTTTTCTTACGTGAGCGGGAGGGCAAGACAGTTTCCAAGCTGGCGGAGGCTGCCGATCATTTTCTCGAAGCACAGCGGCAAAATAACTTGTTGTTCTTCAAAGAACAGGGGGAGCATACGATGAATAAAGCCAAGGACGAGGTTTCAGGTTCACAATCTCGCCTGCGGTGTTTTCTTTGCGAGAAGACTGGGCACAAGGCGGCGGATTGTCGGACGAAGCCGAAGCAATCGTATTGCACCTGGTGCCGCGAGGTAGGACATGATGCCCAGTCATGCAAAGCTAAGAGGCCAGGAGACCGTGAGGAGTCCGCCTGTTGCATGACACCTCGATATTCACATCCCGATAGCACTGCAGTGGTAACGCGCGTAGAGGGCCAGTTGGGGGAGATGGTCTGTCCTTCCAACCCGGTGGAAACTGCTATGCCCGTGGCGCACGGTGAGGTGTTCGGCCAGCCTAGTTCGGTATTACGGGATACGGGCAGCACCGGCATTGTTGTGCGTGAGTCCCTTGTACCGGCAGCGGCACTTACAGGGAAAAAGGCTACATTATTCTTGGCCAATGGGACCCGTGTAGAAGTTCCGGAAGCGGAGGTGGTGATTTCTTCTCCATACTTCTCGGGTAAGGCCATCGCGCGCTGCTTGTCTACACCCTTGTACGACATTATAATAGGCAACGTCCCCGGGGCTAAACCTCCATTCTCGGTCGACCCGCCAGTTCTAACTGATCAGGCAGTTTCTCTTGCCATGACGAGTTCGGTCGATGTTCCTTCCCTTATGGTGACAGCAAAGGTTTCAGAGAGTAGTAAAAGCCCCACTCTGAACACACTCCACTTGTCACGGCCGGAGTTTCGCCTCAAACAGGAAGAAGACCCGACCTTAGAGGTGTGTCGCAGGAAGTTGGGGCAAATATTTCATGGCAAGGGACAGACCGCCCACTCCTTTGATACAGATGACGGTGTTCTTTTCCGGTCGTACCAAGTGTGCCCCGGCCAAGTCGTTGAGCAAGCGGTGGTACCGAAGGGCTTACGCACGCAAGTTCTTAAGTTGGCACATAAGAGTGCATTATCCGGCCATCATGGAATACGGCAAACAATAGCTAGGGTGCTCAGTGAGTTTTACTGGCCCGGTGTACAGGCTGACATTAAGAGTTATGTCAGATCGTGTGATATGTGTCAGCAGACTGTGTCGAAGGCAAGGGAGAACAGAGTGAATAACATCGTAGGACGGGAACATGTAAAATCATGGTGGAAACCGAGGTCGGTTTGGAGAAAACGGTTTCACAAAGGAAAACGGAAGTACTAGCCGAAAAAGTTCTCGCGACGGTGAAGTGGTTTGATGTGAACAATGGAATACGAAAGAATGTAGCCCACACCTGTTCTTGTTGGAATTGTTTTTGTTTGTTCATGATTGTTTTTGAGTGTCGGCTACTTACTTTTTATACTTTCCGTGTTTCTTCGCCCTCTATGGACGCTTCACGTTGACTTTCCATGTGCTCTCTGTGCTGTGTGTGCGAATGTCTGTGAACGCTTCGAACATTGACGACCGTCGTATTGTGTGTGGTGTGTAGTGTGCGCGCTGTGGTGCGGTGTTCTGTGTTGCGATCGTCGAACACGTCTGGTGTCGCTCTCCTGAGGTTGAGTTCTTTCCCTTGGAAAAAACTTCCGAAGAGGGGGCCTTCTGTAAGGAGATAGCGCCACCCAGCGGCGTTCGTGAGGAGAAGAAGACAAAGCACGAGGAGCGCGTGCGGAGGGGAACGCGGGGCAGGTCGAAGAGGATTACGTGGCAGAGAAGAGAAGAGCGCGGTGGGCGACGGACGTGGACGAGTTCTGCTGGCTCCCCGAGTTCCGGGCTTGGGCCTTAGCCGCAAAGCCGAGCGTCGGCTCTACCCCCCACCTCATCCTTCCCTCGACAATTACCATCAGACACTTTGGAGGCGGCTCCAAACACGCACTTTGCCCTCCCCTTATATACGCTCGCGATATCACCCAGTCCACACGAACCCTTCCTGTACCCTCTGCCACCACCCCAAAGCCACCCTCGACCATATTCTTTTCCTCTGCCCCGCGGATCCTCCCTCGCGGGGCCTCGAGCACCTTACCTCATGGGAGGCTTGGGAGACCCTACTGCGCTCCGAGGACCCGGCCAAGCAAGCCATCGCCACCGGCCGGGCTGCCAGCGTCATGAGCCTCCGGGACATGAACGTTTGAGTGCAGTGGGGCCGTGCGGGGGCCCAAGGACCGACGTGTCCAAAACTCCCTTGTTATAAATAAAGTTTTCATCATCATCATCATCATCAGACGTCCGGGCCACCAGACTTGGACATCCATCGTCGAGAGCCTCAACCACCAGGTCCAGGCGCCACTCTTCTCCGTCCATCCGTCAGCTGCTCCACACAGGCCGCCTATGGCGCCTACGTGACCTTTTCCGGGATACCAGACCTGGGAACCGTGCCGGGAGCCCACGAACGCTGACGCTGCGGTAGCGTTGCATCGACATTGGAACGCCAAGAGACTCCTTGACTGCCCGACACCCAGCCAGTCCTCCCCGCTCGTTGCTCGAATAAGAGACAAGTAGTGTGACTTTTTCTTTGACTGTCTTTTCCCTGTATTGTCCGTAAGCATTTTGTTCTGTTCCCCCGTGTGTTTTTCCTGTGTGTTGTTACGTTGCTCTCTTGTTCCTTTCCTTTTTTTCTCGCTCATATTGAAATTGGTTTTCCTTTCCGATAAAAGCCGCCTCGTTTATTGTTTGTACTTTTGTGTTTGTTTAAAATAAGACCTGCAATCTCACAGATCCTCACAGTCGTATACAGCCTCGACACGGAGCAGCGCTTGCAACACCTCCGACAGCTGTTTAAACGGCTTTCTGTTTATGGCCTGATCATCAACAGAGCAAAATGTGAATTCCGCAAGTCGGAGCTCGACTTCATTGGTCACAGTGTCAACCGCTCCGGAATCTAGCCTCTCCCATCAAAAGCACAGGCCATTCAAGACTTTCCACAGGCAGCCTCAATCCTTAATCTCCGTGAATTTCTCGGCCTTACCAATTTTCATCGCCATTTTATCCCTCACCGTGCTGCGCTCTTCAAACCATTGGCCGACATGCTTCAAGGCTTGAAAACAAACTCCGCACAAGTAACATGGTTTTCAGCTGCTCTGGATTCTTTCCAAGCTACCAAAGCGAAACTATCCGACCTCGTTTTTCTTGCCGATCCGCGCCCTGATCCACCTCTACCCCTCTTGACCGACGGCTGCGACTCCGGCGTTGAAACTGTACTACACCAGCTTGTGGATGTTGCTGAGAGCCCTCTATCTTTTTTCTTCTGCAAGTTTCCCGCTGTCGAATGCCGCTCCAGTACAGTCGCGAGTAAAAAATATTAGCATAGATCACTGACAATCAGAATTGGGATATCTCACCACGCGGCGCTGCGATTCGCAGACCTGCCTCTCGGGCCGTTTCCATGTTTGCAGCCTAGGAGGGAACGGCAGGAAGTAAGCTTTATCAAGCTTGCACCGCCCGAGCGTGTAAGTGCCGACCCTACGTGACTGTGCATGCAGCATTTATTTTGGCTCAGTTATCATGTGCAAAGATGGCTTCACTTTATTACTGTTTTTTTCTTCCGCGATTGTTTGTCGAAAGGAAATCATGGAAACAATAGATGATAGCGCTGCTTTTAGCTAGTACATATTCTTGTCCGTGACGGTCTGAACCCCCCTTATACTGTAGAATGGGAACGGCCTGGCACTCTCGTTATCAGCCTCTTCGCCACCCGCAACGCCTCGCGTTGTCATTCCGGCGCTTTGGTGTTCCGTCATGTGTGTTAATAATTTTTACTGGCGACTGTACTTTCGGCCGTGAACTTCTTGCCATGTACTACATGTCCGTCGGCATTTCAAGCACCTCCTAGAAAGTCGGCAGTTCCACATCGTCACCGACCACAAACCACTCATTTTTGTCATCAAATCGGGGAGCGGCAAATTCTCGCTTCTTGGAATTCGTCACCTTTCGTACATGGCAGAATTCACGACCGGCATCAGGCATGTGCAGGGTTTTGACAGTGCCCTCGCGGACGCTCTGTCGCGTGTTATTGCTTCCCTCGCCTCTGCTGCGCCATCCCCGAACATCGACTTTGCCGCCCTCGCAAAAGCGCAGGAACATGACTCGGAAGTTATGGACCTTCCCAAGAACCCTGGCTCGCTGGTTCTCCGTGAAATTCTTCTCCCTTTGTACTCCGTCCCCAACGTCTGCGCCATTTCGGCCGGCACTCCACACCCTTTGGTCCTCTCTGCCTTTCGTCGTCCAGTCATCGACGCCCTCCACGGCCTGTCCCATCCCGGAATTCGCACCACGCAGCATCTTCTCACAAAACGTTACATCTGGCCCGGCATCAACAAGGACGTGCGCGCCTGGGCCAGTGCCTGTCTGGCTTACCAGTTGTCACCCACACTTCGCGCACTTTGATAGCGTGAAGTTCCCAGACACCCTTAGAGCGTGTGGGGGTAGCGGTCGCGGACTCAAAGGAGATGCCCTCGACTCGGCGTGGCAAACTCAGCGGAGACCAGCTACCAAGTGACAAGAGGTTTTTGAGCGTTTGGTGCCCAGCTTTCGCCGGTCGCAAGCCAGAGAATGAGTCGGAGTCAAAGGTTCACAAACCAAACAATGTATATACAGCAATGAGACGATACAGAGGATTTCACATCACTAGTAAAAGCACATACAGAGTGATTAACCAAACAATTCACTTCGTGTAAAGTTAAACTCGTGAGAGAATGCGATACAAAGGCAATATTGCACCTAAAGTGCACTAACACACGAGAGAGAGGTAAACAAACAAAACAATTCGTTCACCGGGCACTGCGACAGTCCGACGACCAGAGTTCCACGACGATGCTGTCCTGCAGACTGGCGAACGTTGCCTCGTTGGTCCGATGCTGACCGAGTTTTGTTTCCCTGGGAGTCGAACGAGCGCGCTTCGATGAAGCTGAAACGGCGGTCCAGACTAATTTGACAGCGGTCAACGTCCTTCTTTTATAGGCTCGCACTCACATCTGTTTGTTCTACGCGCCAGAGTAGGCGCGCACATACACGCAGCATCTCCTGTGTAGTTTGCCTTCCTTTCTCTCGCCGGCCGCGCGTCCTCATTGGTCAAAGTCGGGAGACGTTTCACGAAGGTTCGGGCTAGTTCTGGCGTGGCGCCGCCGCCGACGGGCGAGGGGGCCGTGTCTTAGTGCACGCAAGGCTACGCCCTTTGCCCCCCGTCAGCAGTAGAAGCGACTCGGATGTTCGAGAGAAATCTTCGGCATGGATGACTCATTCCCTCGGCGCACGCCGTGTCGGTGAGCGGTGATGGCGCGGAGAGAGCGGGGTTTTCCTTCTCCCCCGTTCGGCTCGCGCCGGCGAGACGCCGTGCGCACGGAGGGGGTTTTTCTTCGTTTGTTTCCAAAATTGCGCCGAATTTTGTGACACCAGTAGACTAGAACTCAGCGACACACGACCAATCCCTTCGGCTCGTTCCCTTCGCCCTCAGCCGGTTTTGACAACGTCCACATTGTATCTTGAGTCCCTGGCTACCTTCCGCTGGACATTCATATCTTCTTACTTGCATCGATCGGTTTACTCGCTGGCTCGAAGCGTTCACTCTACCTGACGCCGCCAGTGACAGCATCGCCAGAACATTCGTCGCCATATTGGTCTCCAGGTACGGGGTTTCACTCGACCATCATCACTGACCGTTAGGCCCTGTTTGAATCTTCTCTTATTAATAACCTTATGAAATTACCTGGAACTTCCTGAATTAGAACTACTGCTTACCATCCCATCGCCAACGGCATGATCCAACGTATCCATCGTTCGCTGAAAACATCCCTCAAAACCCAACAGACACTACAAACTGAACGGCACCTCTACCACTGGTTCTGCTCAGCCTCCGTGCTACACTGAAAGAAGATCTTCGTTGCGCTCCGGCAGAGCTTGTCGTCGGCTCACCCCTGCGTCTTCCTGGCGAATTTTCTGAATCCACCGATTTGTCCACAAGTCCCGACCCTACCGATTACGTGACGCAGCTCTGCTATTTTTGCTGTCACCTCGGAGCGCCACATCTCCGACGCCAGTCTCGGCGACCTTCCCACATTCCATCCGAGCGACTTGCACACATCTTTGTGCGCCGAGACTTGTCCGCAAGCCGCTTCAGCGCGCTCAAAAGAACACCTAAATTCTTCATCGTCGACATTCATGGGCGCACTGACACCATTTCAATGGACCGCTTGAAGCCAGCGTTCACAGAAGAAGCCTCGCCCACTCGGCCTACATGTGTGGTTTCTCTACACCAACAGGCCGGCTGCCCTCCTCCGCCATCTTTCTCTGCTACTCTTCAGCAGCGGAAGGTATCGTTCCGGCTCCCAGCTTCACCGGACTCCTTCACTAATGGGGAGGGGGCCCTACTGTAGCAGCAGCAGCGGCCTTACGCAGAAGGAGCAGTAGCAGCCACCGAAGACGATGACGCCGAAGTTCCTCCGGATTCAGCTTGCCTCTCGTGCCGGCGGGACACGTCGTTCGGCTGCACGCCTTCTTACGTTCTACCACTCCGGCCGTTAAATCTATCATTCTCTTGATCGTGGGGGACCCATACTTTTCGGCTGCGACAAATTCACGCAGCAGTTTTTTCTGCATGCGACTAAGCTCGAGAATTTCACGTAGTCTATTCCGCATCCATGGAGCCTATTTCTACCTTACGCACACGTTTCAACGAGACGCAAAGCCCGTCGATGCAGCGGAGAGCCCCCTTCTAAACATGGGGACTATGGTTTCCGCCACTAGCACCTAGTCACCTTGAATACTGATTTTTTCAATACCGAGGTTTGGCTTCCAGTCGTGTTTGTAGCGTTTCAAAGTGGCGCGTCTGATTGCGCCATTGCAATGAAGTCACGGGGAGGACGTCAAGGCAGTCTATTTTTGGCAAGCTCTCTCAAAGTGGAATGGTTTTGGTACTTTCATTTCCGATTGTCTTAGCTGCGCAGTCACCTTTCAGCGTAGAAACACGTCCGAAGTGTTCCGAAGCAACAATCTCATCTGCGCTGCCTTCTAAGGGTTGTCTTTGCTTCGTCCAATAGTTTGAATCCTTGAGTTTAGCTCACATTTCGACCCAGCGATACTCCTGGTAAATAAAGTGGAATGTTCAATGGTGAATTTAGTACTGATCTACTGACCAGGGAGAACTCCAGCCCTAGTAGGCGGCTCGACGACATTGTACGCTGATAATGTGGCAGCTTTCGCAGTACCACAGCCTTCTTGGTCATGAAACCCCTGGTGATTTAATGTTTTTCTGGCTAACAAGCACAGCGGGAGATAGGCGCCTCGCGGTGTTGAAACTTGAGGAATTTAGGGGAATATGGCTGGTGGTTCGAGTGCAGAGAGCGCAGTTCGAAAGCCAATTCTCTGGCCTCGGGGGTTTGCGGAAGCGATTGCGCAAGGTACTGTTGCAAGCAAGCCCACAGGCGCAGCAGGAGATAGTTTGTTGGGTAGTCCATACCCTTTAAGAGGTTAAAGTGCTGACATTCGGAAGAGCAGCTTTCGATAACGATCCGGGTGAGATCGGCGGCAAAAGTCAATGGGCTTATAGAATGAAGGCCCACTCAACCATTCTCTGCATTAAAGCTTTTCTCTCTCTCTTTCTCTGAAAAAAATTCACGGGCCGCTTTCACGATCTAAAGTGCGCGATGCGAAAGCCATGGATTGGCTAGTCTTGACCCATGACTAACTAGTCATGAGTGGTTAATGACTAACTAGTCATGACTAATTGTTGATGGCTAGTTAATGACTAACTAGTCATGACTAATTGTTGATGGCTGGTTCATGACTAGTTATTCATGATTAATTCATTGATGGCTGGTAAATGAGTAGTTAGTCATTACTTGTGACTAGTAATGTCTAGTTTTGTTATCGGCTAGTTCGTAACCGCAGCGCCGAGCGTTCTTCTCTTGTATGATATTCTAGAATTTTAGCATATCATAAACTGTACGATATATCTGATGAAGCTTCTATGAGGATATTGCATCATACAATTTGTTTCAGCAGGGAGACACCACCATATAGGCCTCGCTCATCGGTTTGATCGACGGGCGCCATCCTTCCCGTGGCAGAACCGAGGACGAAGAGCCTTAACTGTCGCAAAAAGCAGGCAATACGAGCAATAATGTCGTCGTGTGGGGCCTGGTCTCCCGCACCGAGCGAAATTGAACAAATGTTTCTGCGGACGCCGACCCCGGCCTATTGCTTGGCCTGTTCGGTCCGCCATCGTCGCTGCATGTGGAATGTAAAAAAGTAAACTGTGATTGTTCAACGGTCCTTATGAACGTTCAGCCCCACATACCACTTAAGCGCAGGCGCCGCGTTCACGTATCAAATCTGGAGCGTTAGGATCTACATCAAAGCACATCCCAGTACAGATGCCGTTGCAATCGGCTATAACTGAAAAGGCAAATTGATCGCGAGAGTATTTACTTCACCTATGGCTTTGTGGGATGAAAAATTGTGTGGTGAAAATTGATTAATCATTTAAAAGCCTCTAAAATAAGTCATTACAACTTCTCAACATAACTCAAACGTCATTAAAACGCGTTGGGTATATGAACCAAATATATTTCACCGAAAGTAAGACTAGGAATATAAGTCAGCAGTCAAACCCTTGAGCTTTCAGTTGCGAAGCAGACACGTTCGTGAGATTCGCGATGGGTAATGGAAAAGGTAGTTGAAAAGCGTGATTTTGGGCACGCCACAAGTGTTACAATGAGGAGAAAGTGTGGGGTAAAATCATGAGAGATAGTAGGGTGAAATAAAGCAGCCAGTCTGTAATTGTCGCCATGTGGCCCCGGATGACGGCGACAAAGTACTGTGGGGTGGTGGCAGTGTCATGCGTCTGAGTTTGTGTAATATGGTGATTCGATGATATGTAGAAAGGGCCGATAAAGCCTCTTGCGCAGGCTTCTGTGCTGGATCGTCCGGGGTCCGGGCGGGGAGTTCTCTAGCCAGGGCATGAACGCACTCATTACCTGTGATCGAGGCATGCCCAGGGATCCCAGACAGAGTAACTGTTCGGTCGAGAGAGGTGGCTGTGACAAGAATACGGTTTGTGGCCGGCGTCGCCAAGCCCTTTAGGTAGTGGATGTACCCGGCTTGGGAATCTGCAAATTTTGGTTATGTTTTTGTCAATGGTGGAGGGGGTCAGCGCAAGTGCGACGGTGTTCCTTCCACCGCTGCAGGTGAATCAGTTCGGACAGTGGCGGTGGCCCCCACTGAGCCGTCTTCATAGCCTGCAACGTCCGTGAAAAATCTTACTACAAGCATAACTTGCGGGCTTCACATGTGGGTACAGTGTCCGTGCCTCAGATGACAAGAGGAGCAGGTGACGTGTCTCATTAACGTTATCGCGTCATACTCTTAACAGCGGAGGTTAAGTAACTGTCGTGTCCGGTCGCTGTGTTGAATGCAGCGAAAGACGCACACGGTACTTTAAGACTTCGTTTATTTAAAGCCGATGAGGGTGCGACCAGCGTCGACCGAGGCAGGAGCCGAACTGGCCGCCCGAAGAAAGGAGGGAGCGGAGAAGCGTCCACGGGAGGGAGTAGCTTCCCAAAACAGGAGGAGGATGCGGGGGCGCACCATGGGGGGGCATCTGGCGACAGCGTGCGACGAGGGGCAAGTGGTCGTTAGGAGGAGGATGCGAGTGGTCGTTAGGAGGAGGATGCGAGTGGTCGTTAGGAGGAGGGAGCGGGGGCGCGCACACACAAAAGCAATAAGGGGACACAACACTTCCTTCCCCCTTAGAAAGTTGCCTGGTATCGTGCAGGGGGTCGGCGCTCACGCGTGGAGGCGCGCTGGCTTTGTGCGCTCGGGGGAGAAACACTTGTAGGCTGGCTGTTGTTCGCTGTGTCTCCTAGGTCTGTCCTGGGCGAAGTCTCTTCTTCCGGGAAGAGGTGCCAGGCTATGTGGGTGGTGGTGGTGAAAAACATTTATAACGCAATAAATATTTACAGAGAGGTGATTGGGGTAGGCCCTATTGGCCCTTTCCCCTAACAATACTAGGTGGAGCCCCTATTCCGGGGCCCCATTGGCAAGCAACGCCGCCCGCGTCCGGTGAACCAAGGCCTTTTGGGTCTTCAGGTCCTGACAGCCGAGCAGGGCCGCCTCCCAGTCCTCTCTGGTGGGGTTGGGGTTGGGGGGGATAGATGGGTTTGACTGACACGCCCAAACCATGTGGAAGGTGTCAGCCACCTCCCCACAGAACTGGCACGCGCCATCAAAGGATGTATTGAAATGTTTAAGCACCGCCGGGCACAGTACAGTGTTAGTAAGAATTTTGATGAGGAGGCGCTCGTCAGCGCGATCCAGACCCTTACAAGGGGCCGGGTAGCGCCGGTGCTCCTCCTTGTAGTAATTGGTGATTTGTTTGAATGTAATGGCCAGATTGTCTGATTGGGAGTACCCTTCCAAGGACAGGGAGATAGCCCGGGGAGAGAGTGCGCGGGCGGCCTGATCGGCCTGTTCGTTTCCCTGGAGTCCCTGGTGACCGGGGGCCCAAATCAGGTTGCGTGGAGTTGGATCTTCAGATCGACAGCTATATTCCAGTATGCGCCAGGCAAGCGGGGGAGCCCAACCCAACTCGTAGTTCCGACAGGCCCCTCGCGAGTCGGTGATGATGTGTTTCGACTTGGGAGTAGTGAGAGCAAGAGCAATGGCAATCTCCTCCGCGTGTGTTGCGCTGTAGGCTTTGAAAGTGAGCCCGTTGACTGTGTTTGTGTTGTGTACGACTGCGGCCGTGTACCACACCCCGTGGTGTGGGCCGGCAACGTCCACGTAATACACATGTTGTTGGTTACCATAGTATCGCGCCAACGCTTCCGCGCGCGCCTGGCGACGACCGCTATGGTCTTCTCTGGACATGTTACGGGGAAGGGGTCGGACCCGGAGGGCGCGTCTCCAGGGTGCTGGCACTCTCTCCCTTTCCTCAATATGGTAGTCATGTTTGATGTGTAGCCGGTCCAAGAGGCGGCGACCGGACGTGGTCTGTGCAAGACGCGTGTATTGGTTGACTAAGTGGGCCTCTCGAAGCTCCCGAAATGTGTTCACCACGCCCAAGGCCAGAAGTCGCTGGTTGGACGTGGTGACCGGGAGGTCGAGAGCCCGCTTGATGACTTTCCGGTGGATGACCTCCAGTTGGTCATCATCATGTTTGCGCAGGTGCAAGTAGGGGGTTGAGTAGAGGATTCTACTCGTTACGAAAGCATGGGCAAGCCGCAGTGCATCCTTGCTTCGTAATCCGCCCCGCTTGTTGGAGACCCGGCGGACCATGCGGCCCACCTGGTCTCCCACCGTGCGAAGTTTGGCTAGGGTGGTGTCGACTCTGCGTTGGTGGTGTATGAAGAGACCAAGGACGCGGATCTCCTTGGACTCCCGGATCGGTCCCGAGGGGAGACTGATGCAAAGCGGAGTTGTGTCCCGAGGGGAGGGACGTATGTGCACAAATTCTGATTTAGACGGGGCGCACTGGAGTCCGCAGTAGGCCGCGTAGTCGTCGACTAGGGTCGCCGCTGCTTGCAGGCAGGATTCCATGTGGCCCAGGTTACCTTGCGTGGCCCAGATTGTAATGTCATCCGCATAAAGAGCGTGATGTATCCCGGGCAAAGAGGACAATTTGGAGGGAAGATGAAGCATTGCCAAATTGAAGAGGAGGGGAGACAGGACCGCGCCTTGAGGTGTTCCCCTCGAGCCGATGGTGTATGGCCCGTGTTCCGCATCTTGTATGCGTATGTAGGCTTGACGGTCTGTAAGAAATTGTTTTATGTAGTTGAATGTTTTGTGGCCACAGTTGGTGTTACTGAGGTGGTCCAGGATTACTTCGTGTTTGACGTTGTCGAATGCGCCTTTAAGATCCAAGGCCAGGACCACCTTGTCGTTGTGGGGACATTCGACAGGATCTATGTGGGAAGATGGTGCACGTGTTCTCTCCGCTGGCGGACAGCTCTCAGACGGCGTCGTAAATCTACGCAGCTGGTTGAGATGTCGGCGTGCTACTGTGCCATGTATGTTGACGAGCCAAGAGCGCAGGCCTATGCGTCTGACAATTGTAGCTTCCTCCCAGCGTGGCTTTTTCAGAAACTGTCGGGCGAGGACGCGCTGCCCCTCATTAAGCGTGCCGCAGCGCGGAATTGCTTTTTCTTCCCGGAACGTCTCTGCCTTTGGCTCGGGGAGGATGGCTGTGAGCTGGGTGCGCATTTCACGCTCGAACATCATTTTCGAGGGGGTCTCGCCTGTTGTGCTCTGAACCGTCGTGTGCTGCTTGAAGAGAAAGCGCGCAAGGCGGCGCTGCAGCGAGCCTGTCTGATCTCTTTCAAGGGCGCGTTTTAGCTCGGCTACGCAGCGCTCGGCTTGTCCGTTTGTCGCTGGGTGGTAGGGGGCCGATGTAACTGATGAGATCCCGTTGTCGCGATAAAACTTGAGGATCTCCGCAGACACAAACGGTGTTCCGTTGTCCGACACTACCTTGCGCGGCAGGCCGAACGTTGCAAATAGTGATCGGAGGTTGTCAATGACTGCTGCCGAAGTCGTCTGTCCCATTTGCCTTATCTCAAGCCACTTTGTGTAGGCATCTACGACCACAAGGAAAGTGCAGCCCTCAATTGGTCCTGCAAAATCAATGTGCAGTGTGTGCCATGGTGTGTCTGGCTTTTCCCATTCTGGGACAGGAGCTTTCGGCGGGGCGCTCCGGCTGCTCTGGCAAGGCTTGCATTCTCGCACCACTGTTTCGATGTCGTTGTCAATGCCAGGCCACCACATGTAGCTTCTGGCACACTTTTTCATTGCAACGATGCCCCGATGTCTGGCGTGGATGAGAGACATAGCTTGTGCGCGTAGTTCTCTCGGCATCACAACTCGGGACCCAAATATGATGCAGCCGCGATGGGTGCTCAACTCTGTAGCTCGCCTGCGGTAAGCGTCGAAGTTGTCCCCTTTGAGTTTATGCACGTTGCCTTGTTGAACAGCTGTGTAAACTAGCCGGAGAGCTGCGCACTTCTGCGTAGATGCTGCAACTGTGCCTGCTGTAAGCGGAGGTTCTGGCAGTGCTTCGAACATCAGAACGTCTCCTGGTGGAAATGGTTCGTCAACAGTTGCGTCTAGTGGCAGACGGCTTAGCGCATCGGCGTTTTGATGTTTACTCCCATTGCGGTAGACCAGAGCGTAGTCGTACGCTGAGAGTTTGATGCACCAACGTGTCATTCGCGGAGACAAGGTTGGTGGCATAGGCCTTTGTGGTCCCAGAATGCCCAATAGCGGTCGGTGATCGGTTATAAAGGTCACCTTCCGGCCGGCAATGTACTGGTGAAAATGTGTCGCCGCGTAGACGATGGCTAGCCCTTCTTTGTCAAGTTGCGCGTAGTTGCGTTCTGCTTGCGACAACGTACGTGAGGCGAAGGCGATGGGAGCTTCCCTTCCTTGCTCGTCAGTTTGCGATAGAACCGCGCCGACTCCGTACGGTGATGCGTCGCAAGCCAAAAGCAGAGGCTTCCTTTCGTCGTAGTGGCGGAGGACTGTACATCTTCGAATCAGGTCTTTCAGGGCATCGAATGACTGCTGATGGCGTGGCGACCATGTCCATGTCACATCTTTCCGAAGGAGTTGGTATAAGTCGTTGGCCACGGTAGCTCTTTGTTCCAAGAACCGGTCGTAGAACGTCAAGAGTCCGAGAAAAGCCTGTAGCTCCTGCTTGTTTGTTGGAGCTCGTGCTTCTGTGATCGCTCGCACTTTGTCCTCGGTAGGGTGAATGCCTTCCGCATCAATTCGGTGTCCCAGAAATTGCACCTCTGGCACCGCAAAACAGCACTTCGATTTGCTTATGCACAAATTAGCGTTTGCTAGCCTTTCGAGAACGAGCTCTAGGCGCACTGCATGCTCTTCAGTGAAAGTGCCACTGATGATGACATCGTCAAGGTAGACACAAACTCCTGGGATGCCCTGAAGCACTGTCTCCATGAATTTTTGAAATATGGCCGGGGCTGCAGCTACGCCAAAAGGCAGTCGCTTGACTTTGTACAAGCCTTTCAGTGTGTTAATTGCCAATAATTCAGCAGTTGACTCGCTCACCTTCAGCTGCTGATACGCCTGGGTGAGGTCCAATGTGCTGAAGACTCTTGCGCCACGTAGTACACTGAATACATCTTCAGGTGTCGGTAGCGGGTAAGAGGACGCTTTAGTCGCAAGATTGACGGTGCTCCGGTAGTCTCCGCAGAGGCGTATGGTTCCGTTCTTCTTGCGAACTACGACAAGTGGTGTGGCCCATTCTGAATGCTGCGTCGGCTCGATGACACCTTGCTGCTCCAGTTTGTCCAACTCTTTTTCAACTGAATCTCGGAGAGCAAACGGCACCGGCCTGGCCTTCAGAAATTTGGGTTGCGCGTTGTCCAACAACTCCAGTGTGACCGGGGGCCCTTCGTTTCCTGGAATCTCTTCCGAGAATACTCTTTCGTATTTCTCTTGCAGTTGCTCAACCATGTTCTGGCTCGGCGTCTGGTGTATGCCGCATATCATCACGCCTAGTGGAGAAAACCAGTTTCTCCCTAGAAGGCTTGATCCTGTGCCCTTCACAACAAGCAGAGGTAGCGTATGGGTCTGGCCGTTGTAGTTAACCTGCACGTTGGCAGAGCCCAATAGTGGCAGATTCTGTCCTGACCACGTTCGCAGGTGCGTGTCGTCTTGTTGCAGGGCGGGTGCGTCAGATGGCCATGAAGTTCGGAACGTGTCCTCACTGATCAGAGTACAGGCTGCGCCGGAGTCCACCTCGAACTTAATCAGCTGGTGATGTACGCTTACTTCTGTAAAAATCTTCGGTCGCGTGCCGAGATTCATGGTGTTCAGGTCGTACAACACAGATGGTGTTGCTGATGTTGTTCCATGGAGATCAGATAGCGGCGTATTCTCTGAGGCGTTGACGCTGTGATTAGGCTGGGAAGGTGACTTTATCTTGGCAAGTCTCCGTTTCGTAATGCATGCTCTTTCGATATGCCCTCGCTTGTGGCAAAAATTACACGTGGCTGACTGGAATCGACATCCCTGGGGGTTGTGTTGGTCGTCACACCGCCAGCAGCGTTGTGCCTTTTTGACCGATTTTACAACAACAGAAGGCTTGCGCACCTGGTTGCTTGTCTGGTGTACCGGCTCGGTGTTCCGGCGAATCCCTCTCTGCTGGTGACCGGCGCTCTCCGCTCGAACGGCGATGTCGTAAGCTTTGCTGAATGTGAGGTCCTTCTCAGCGAACAGGCGCTGCTGCAGTGACTCGTCACTCAGTCCGCACACAAATCTGTCGCGTAACATCACGTCCAAGGGAAGCATGGTGGTGTTAGCAGAAGAAGCTGCGTCTCCCTCCTGCCCGGTAGCTGTTGTCGACAGCGTTCCAAAATTGCAGTCGGCAGCGAGCTTCTTGAGCGCGGCTACGTAGGCGCTCACAGTTTCTCCTCCCAGTTGATCTCGTCGTTGGAAGCGAGCCCGGCTGTAGACCTCGGATGGCCTTGGGTCGTAGTGCTTTTGCAGCGCTTTTACGATGTCGTCGTAAGACACTGCCGCTGGTGTGCTTGGCTGAATAAGGGCGCAGACAGTATCGTAGGTCTGCTCCCCGCACAGCGTCAGCAGGTTGGCCCTCTTCAAGGCTGGGTCTGTGATGTTGTTAGCTTCAAAGTAGAACTGAAGGCGTCCAACCCACGATGACCACGATGAGCCGTTGAACTCTGGTATCTGATTGGGAAACCCTCGCGTAGCCATGGCTTGTCAATAGCGTTGCGTAGCGCGGGTCGAATCCACTTTCTCGTCGCCACTGTCGTGTCCGGTCGCTGTGTTGAATGCAGCGAAAGACGCACACGGTACTTTAAGACTTCGTTTATTTAAAGCCGATGAGGGTGCGACCAGCGTCGACCGAGGCAGGAGCCGAACTGGCCGCCCGAAGAAAGGAGGGAGCGGAGAAGCGTCCACGGGAGGGAGTAGCTTCCCAAAACAGGAGGAGGATGCGGGGGCGCACCATGGGGGGGCATCTGGCGACAGCGTGCGACGAGGGGCAAGTGGTCGTTAGGAGGAGCATGCGAGTGGTCGTTAGGAGGAGGATGCGAGTGGTCGTTAGGAGGAGGGAGCGGGGGCGCACACACACAAAAGCAATAAGGGGACACAACAGTAACTGTCCTCCAATTTTTTTACCACCTTCCCGTCTTCGATCAACAGAAGACGTAAAAAGAAAAAGAAGTTATTGACAGCTGGCACCACAGTAGCAAGTGTATTAGAAGCCTATCGGGCCCTGAAGGTGCGTTTTTAATGCTTCATTATAAGTGAGCGCCAGACAGTAATTAAACTTTTAACAGTAATATCAGAGTAATGGCAAACGAGCTTACAGTTATGGCTTTAAATATGTCTTTCTGGGTAGAAAAACATTATACATCGGGTCTTCTCGAGCGGAAGTACGGCGGTCACATTTCATAGGTGCGCAGGGGTTCGCAAAAGTTGGACATTCTTACCTGGTCCCGTGAATTCCTTGGTCTGGATGGAGGATCCTGTGTGAGCACTTTGGCGGGCTTCCCGCATGTGCGTTTTTCGTCTACGCATCTACGCTGCCTGTGGGGGCATGGCTTCATGCTGAGGAGGTGCTTGCGCCATGAACTGTGAATTCCAGCCTGTGCAGTACACCAGAGACAACTGACCGTTGTTTTATTCTATGCATTGATGTTGTATTCTTATGGGAGATATTACAACCAACAATTAAGGACATTGACTTCAAACCCTACAAGTATCCGTTTTTTGCCTGTAGTGAAAAACTATGTTGTGCCATATGATCTATTTATGTTGCTCAGACTTTTAGTCAGGAAGAGCCCCATGATGGACCGGCACCCCGAATCACCACGCTTGTCGAAATCTTTGTTTCGTTAACAATGCGCCTAGACGCGGGAAGTATATGTGGCCCTGCAAGAGCCGCCTAGCTCGCTCCCCTATGTGTGTGTACGTGTGTGCCTCCAAGACTTTTGACGTTTTGGAAAAGTTGGGTCGTGAAGGTTATGGAGGCTTGGAGCTTTGTGGCGTAAGCATGCTTAGACTTTTCTATTTGGCACTATTTTCATGCAACAAAGAGAAATAAATCAAGTCGTCGCCGAGTGATTTGCAATCTGAGCACCCAACACGACAGGCTTTACATGATGAGCGCCGTCATGCGACTACAAAGTTTTTTTCGGGGATGATATCCAACGGCAAACTAGCGACTAGTAAAATTGAGGTGATGACCATATTTGTGGATTATTACACGAATTTGTTTAGTGCTTCTCCTGATTAGCATAATTCGGAAATCTGGCGCATTACAGCACCTTAGTGAGCCTTTAGCGTCTCTTTGATGCAGGAAAAGGTAGAACATTTAACTGATCAGTTACGAGTCTGAAAAACGCCTGGTTTTGACGTAATTTCAGAAGAATTTTACAAGGTATTTAAGTTTGTTCGCACTCTTGTCCTGCTGCGGGTCTGCACTGTGGGGCTCGATACAGGGGCCCTTCCTCAGTCTTTTGCAAAAAGCCACACAGTGCTTATGCCGAAAACTACTGATGAAGGTAAACTGCGCTTCGTAGAAGGTCATAGGCTCCTTACATTGGCAAATGGGGATTACAAAATTTTCCTAAAGTCCTATTAAATCGCCTGCAGTGAGCAATCTCGGCACTCACTGAATCTAACCAGACGTGCTACCTTAGAGGCCGCTCGATTCAAAGTAATGTTCACACGGCACTTACAATTCTTGAATGTTCCTCCAGCTGTCATGAGCAGCTTGCTCTGCTTGAGATCGACCTTGCGAAAGCATTTGACCATGTTCGCCTTTCATTACTGTTCTCACTTCTAGAGCGAGCAAACGTGGGGTCTAATGTACTTAAGGGGGTGCACCTTTTCTACAGCAACTGTTGAACACGATTAATTATTAATGGCCAGCTCTCGAACCCTGTGTCAATCCGCTCTTCCATAAAGCAAGGCTGTCCGATGTCTCCTCTGCTTTTTGCTCTTTACATGGAACCGCTTTACCTGCGTAACAGTAACATCCAATCTTTTCCTGTTTTGGGTAATGAGCTCAAACTGCTAGCATATGCTGACGATCTTGCGTTTTTCTGCATTGACAAGCCCAGTATTCACGATGCGTTTTCCACGATCGATCGCTTTGGCTTCGTTTCTGGTGCTCAAATGAATCGGTCCAAACTTTCTAGCTTATGGTTAGGTTCACGGGTCAAAACTCCGCCCCTGCACGCTGAAATAAAATGGTCTGGTGTGCCTCCTAAACATCTTGGTGTTCCACTTCATGCCTACAAATCAAGTGCGCATTACTGGAGAACACGTGTCCCGACCGTTTAACGTTATGCTCAGGCATTTGTAACGCATTGGCTTTTAATTTTTGGTCGAGCCCAGGCTTTCGACACCTTTCTGGCAACAACAGTTTACTAAGCACTCCAGGTCCTCCGTTGAGCCAGACATTACATACAGCGTTTCCGTCGTATATTTGCGACGGTTATTAGGTCTTCGAAATTTGAGCCCATGCGGAGTGATAAACTTTTCAGGCCTTTTTGTGCAGGAGGACAGGACCTAGAGCACCTGTATGTGAGAGCGTTGGTTCGCCATTTATTTTGCTCTCTTGATTGTTCCCATCCGATAAGTAGAGCATTCGTTCAGGTTAACTTCATGACTCTACATTCGAACTTAGTAGCTTCTTGCAATTTAAATGAACGCCCCTGTTTACTAGGCTTTACGCAGGAAGTTTTTGCCTCCGTGCGCTTTTGACAGTTCGGTTTTCAAGTGAGTATTTATATTCTGCTTCGCTCAAAAATCTCTACAGGAATTCGATAACGACGCTCTTCCTGTCCCCACTGTGTCGTTCTGTCTATTTTGGGCTCTTCGGTCATGATGTTTTCCAGTGATTTTGTAAAATACCAAACTCTCCCTGCACCAAAACATTTTTCTATAAATTACACACCGAAATTCGTCCTGTCAACACTTGGCTCGATAGGAAAAACATTTTTGTGTTTTCTGTAAACTGCAGCTTGTGCAATATGCCTTAAATAATTGAACATTGCTTCATAGAGTGCAGAAACGGGACTTTATTTGTGGATGTGCTGCAGAGGACGCTTCAGAGAGATTTTCTCCTAACCTCCTGCACTGTGCGCTACCTTGTTGTTTTCCAACCGGACTCGAAACCCTATGATATCATTCTTCTGGTTGGACTTCATAGCCTTTGGAAAACGCGCGAGCAGAACCGCAACGTTGAACCTGTTTTTTCGCCCAGAATTCATTTTAGCCGAATGTTGCTCAAGGTAACGGACATTTAAAAAGAATTGGGCTTTTAACTGGATTGGCTTTTTCTCCTGATGCGCTGTATATTTTCGCCGGCATTTTAGCTCTGTTATGTATCCATCAAGTTTGTGCCACGTAGCGCCTGAACAGGTGCTCTGTCAATATTTTTGTTTCTGTCGATACACCCAACCCCCTATACATGTACATATATACATGTATAACACGAACGCTCGAATAGGCATCCTGCACAGATATTACAGCCCCTGAGCACTGGGCGCTGAATCCCAGACCACACTGATCGGTGTGTTTGCGGTGACTGGAGAGAGCTCATGCCCTGCTTCTAGCCTAATATTGACTGAGACCCAGCGGCCGACCACCAGCGCCTCTAAATTCAGTGCTGACGGTGGCGCATGTGTATATATACTTTCTGTACATCAACATGTAGAATAAATCCACCATGGAAGCAAAAAAAAAAATGTCATGGCACAGCGCCTCCGTCCCCGTCTCGCACGCCGGTGACCCGGGTTCGATTTCCTCCACGGCACTCGTGAGCCAAGAAAGGGTTTCGCCTTAAAAACAACAGCGGGCGATGGTGTGCCTTAAGTGATATTATGGAACGCATCGTGAAATTAAGCTGGTCTTTTCAAGCCAGTTTTTTTCTGTCTTGTACTATACTGCAAGGATATAATGGGATATTCTCGCAAATGTTCAACTCAATGTTCGGTCTCGAGTTCATCGCTTTTCTTGGCAAATATTGCACTGAATGCGTGGAGAAGAGAACTTCAAACATTTCGTGCACAAAAGGATCACTCAGACGCCATCTGCGCTCTATTCCCACGTTACCGAGTGTCATAAGGATGCGGCCCGGACCACCAAAGTTGTTCAAGAAATGTTCTGGACTCGGCCCTATATATTTCCAGGATCTCGTCAAGAATGTTCTGGGTCACGTAGAGAAGGTCATACCACGAAATAGCCTGTGGGACAAGCGTGGTAATTTTGCTGTTCGGTTAATCAGTAGAGCTAAACGTGGAGTTAAAGACGGTCTTCGCCTCTATGGCTAAGCTGATAAGCATACGACTGGGCTTGTTTGTGGATAAAAAGGAAAATAGCCAGTGCTGGGCCATTCAGTTAAATTGCTATTTAAAACAGCATGGAAGGAACTGCCACGGGAGACGTCACTTTTACTGCCAAGGCTTCATTTTCTTTGTATTCAAAAGAAAACGCATAGACACCAGGATGAGGAAAAAAAGTTAATCCTATAAAAACGAAATATTTGTTACTTTAACACAGCATGACAGGAGATATTTTCCGAAATACCAGTGTGAGAATAGTGCACTACCACCACTTTGTGCGGCCCTCCAATTCTTTCAGGGACCTGTTTATACACGCCGTGTGTCTACCGACTTGTGCTGCGCTACAGCACATTCAAATTAATTTTTCTAAATGTTGCACATGCACGAAACAAATAAAACAAATACAGCAGTTGGAGGCATCCCAGGCAATCTCTAAAATATGTCTTGCTGTCTGCACTCACGAAAACAACAACCAATATCAAAATTAGCACTTTATCTAATAAGGAATCCATCATCATTCGGACGCCTTTGCACTTAGCGTGCACATAATTTCATTAGCATTTGAAATGAAAAAATCTCTCGTAGAGGATACTGAAATGATGTGGTCACGGTATCAAATAACACGTCACGCTCGGCCTTACTTGTCCATTCGGTGACACAAAGCGCTCAGATTGAACGGTACTAGAACTACTTAAATGTTCTGCTGCCCACCTAGTAACGCTATAGCTTTGAAAACAGAGGAGATGCATGTTGCTGTTCTTGTAACGGGAAGGTTCACTTGATGAAATGCTCTCAGAGCGTTGAGGCTTGCTCCTTGAAAACAATTCAGCTTTGTGCAACTTAATTGATCAAAATTCCATTCGCGGAATATACGCGCTATCAACGCCTAGTAAGCACGTTACAGGCGAAGCAACCATAGTTCTAAAAAAAAAAGTACAATCAGCGAGGCTGCCGCTGCTCGAGCATTTCAGGTTATGGGTCGGCCAAGCATATTTTGGAAGTCTCTCTATGCGGCTAACATGTTCGCTCTAATCTCGCCTAACGTAGCTGATACCCACTCAGTGTTTTTTAATGTCATGGCTGCATCAAATTTCAGCTCGTTTCAATCAACCCTCATGTACACGGCCCTAGATAAGCAGAGGCTCTTCACACGAGTAAAGAAATTTCCGATTGCCGTAACTTTTTTCAGTTTAGACGGGCCTGGAATGGAGTGCGAACTTGCTTCGTTCGATGATGAGCAGTGCGATGCACTGAACCTTCCCTTTATAGCTGCGTAAAAGGCGGTGTTTGTACCCTACTTCTCAACTATGAGCGCGATACATAGGAATAGGATCAGGCAATTATCTCTGCAACCAAAGTATCGTTTTTTTATTTTTTCCGAGTCACGGCATGAAGAAACCCTGCGCGCTTTCTCCTTTGGGCTTTGTCAGGTTGTGAGCGTGAGCTCTACAGACATCAATGCTCCAAGAGACCGTTTTCGGAATTGCGGAACCCGGGATTTTGTTCCGGCTTCCAAGCTTTTCGCTCACGACATGGGCTCCCAACAGGTTTTTCCTCAACGCCACCGGTACAAAGCGTCTCTACTCTCGTTGCCACATCTAGGCTCTAGCATCGGGCTCCTCAACCAAACTACCGAGACGTTAGCGCTGCTGGACGCCTACCGAGCCTTGAACAACACACTTGAATTCCACGGAGCGGGAAGCTTTGCAGGAGTGATCACAAAGTCTATAGATATTGCCATTATGCCTATTCGTAGCACCCTTCTAAAATGTGGGCATCTTTTCAAATATGCGCCCTATTCTCCCTTTCGCTTGTGTTTCTTTACCAGCCGGCGAACAACAGTCAAGTTAGCGTTCATTGACTTTCGCAGTCGCTCGGGGGGTTCTTGTTCTCATTGATGGCATCTGGAACTGTGGTAGCCCTTTTCTGGCGCGTTCGCAGCCACTTCCTGTTCAGGAGAAAACTCCACACGCTGCAGTCTGCGATGTTATTTCTGGTGTGCGCGTTTCTGGGCAGAAGCCCTGCCATATCCTCCCGGACTGCTCCTACCTACCGGAGCCTGGCAAGAGCTTTCTGGTGCCTGTCTATGATGTGCCTTGGGAGTTACGTGCAGACGAGTATCACCGCCGTTCGCTCTGTCCCGAGCGCCTCACGCCACATCAAGAGTTTTGGCGAACTTGACAAATACATGAAGAGATGCGCCTTGGTTCCCTGGATTACCATGGAATGGTCACTTACTTCACTTTTCACGGACTCAGATGGGGAGGCCCTAAACTACTCTCACTCGATTGAAGAGGCTCTGCGACGTTGTCCAACAGCCTGCACTTGGAATGAACAGGAGTCTTACTGCCGCCAAAGAGCGCGAGAAGGGACCCACGTGGCTTTCTCTGCTACTTGCACCGACGAAGAGGTGTCCTCAGCCTCGCAGTTGGATCTCGCTACCAGCGACAATCTCTGGAGCATCACGCAAGTGGCTCCAATTCATAGTTTACACCCGCTGAGGTGCGTATGTTTTTATTCTATTTTTGAGGCCAGTGTAGATGCCTTTTTTTTTTGCGGGCTCGCCCATGTTATTGTAATTCAAACTGCAAGTGGGTTGAAAATACGGAAAGCACACGAGGAAATCAGCATGAACGTAAAGTGCATAAAAACTCCAGAGTAAAAGTAGCGTCATTTTTTTTTCATGCAGTTGATAAATTTCTTATCTTACATAGATGTTCCATACATGCTTACGTTTATTGGGCATCCTATTTTCCAATGTCATTACCCACCAATAAACCTTTCTTCTAGACTTCAAACCAGTTTGGCCTCATTACACAGCTTACTGTTTCTTGAAACTTGACCTCATCCTATGATTAATACAGCTTATGAGAGCCCAGCTCTTTGCTAATAGTGATCTTTTAACTATCCTGATGTAAAGGCTTGAGACTTTTATCTGCCTTGATGAGATTCACTGGTCACTGACCACGGTCAAACAAAAACAAAAATGACGTTTCGGGAGCGCTACGGCTCCCTTGTTCACTTTTATCTGATTTACAACGAACCATAATGTGAAATACAATAAATGTGATATATTTCACTGAAACCATTCGCTGTGATGCGACGAAAGATAATATGCCGATGGGCCAACGTGTGAGCGTTTAAGCTTCCTGGGGTGCTCCTTTGCTCTTGAATATATCAAATATTGAGATAATATCCTTATTTGAAATCGACCGACACATTTTTAAATAATACAGCCTGTATTTCATATCAATGTTCTTTTTGACAGTGTATATTGGGTAGAGGGTAAGTGTTCCACCAGTTGTTCTTGAAGGAGTCTAGTGTGCGCCATTATCATTCGAGTTCTGGAAAAAGACGAGATCATGGTTTCTGCGAAAAACGCTAGTAGTCACCGAAACAATGAATAGGACATAAGAAACCATTTTTTTATTTATGCAGTTGATGTGCAATGTATGAATGGGGGAATGCCAACCTCACTTAATTGTCGATAGGTTAACGAGGGCCTCGAATAAGGAAGACTCCTGCCATAGGTAACAAAGAAGGTTCTCGTCCAGCGACGGGCCTGATCGTTCAATCATGTTCCGCATGCCGTATGCACGGTTTTACTAGACGTCCTGTGTACACCGCTAGGCGCGAATATGCTCCCGAAGATATAAAGTAAGACGGCCGCCGCACAAGCCTAATTTGTCGAACACCACACGCGGCACACGGAGGTAGTGCATTTGGGTCCATGTGACGAGTGCATGGGCGAGTGGTTGCTTTTTATTCTACTTTGTTATGAACATTTTACTTCGCCATCTGTTTTCAGCGATTTTAACTGGGATGTGTTAGATAACCCGTACGGAAGTGATCATTTGCCTCTCAGCATCAGCTTATTATCCTCACCATCAGTTATCGCGACCAAACCTCACCGTTCGAAGTTCCATTTAGGCGACTGGGGACTTTTCATAGAAACAGCGAGTCTGGAGAAAAGTTTCTCAGATGATCACAGTATAGACGAGCTGAAAGAAATCTTCGCAACTTTTATAATCACTGCCGCACAGCTGTCGATTCCTGAATCCTCGATTGCGGTGCGACAGATTCATAAAGTTTCTTATGCACAGTAATGTCGAGAACCAAAAAAGGAACAAAACAAAGCCTGGGAAATTTTCCGTACATTTTGAAGACATGAAAAGCTGTTAAATTTCAAAAAGACGACACCCACAGGTAGGTATATTCGTAGATGTACTGAGAAAAGTGCATGGAAAAACTACATTTCTTCTATAAACAGTTCAATCACATCGAAGAAAATGTGGAAGCAAGTGCGGAACCTGAATTGTAGGTACTGTTCCTTGACAGTCCCTTCTCTCGCAACAGGAACACAGACAAGTATTGAAGAGCAGGCAGACATAGTAGCGGAGCATTTTTCAGTGGTCTCTATTTCCTTACACTACATATATTGATCTCTAAAGAACAATAACACAGCTGAAAAACAGACTCTTTTAAAGTGTCAGTTCGAATGAGCCGTGCAACAACTTAATTACGCTTCAGAAATACATAAACAGCACCTTCGCCCGATAAAATACATTACGAAATGCTGGTCTACCTCCCCAAAGCTGTCGTAGGGGTTATCTTGAAATTATACAACAAAATATGAAAATTAGGAACATTACCGCAAGCATAAAATAAAGCTCGTATTGTAGTATTTCTGAAACCTGGCAAGCCGTCAACCTCTCCTGGTACTTCAAAACCGATAGCGCTCACGAGTTTTGTGGCAAAATGTTTTGAAAGTTTTAATGTTTGTCTTCGCATCCCGTGAACTTTTGGACATCCAACAATGTGGATGCAAGAAAGCATGCTCTACATCTGAAACACAGTACGAGAAGCATTCATACACAGACGACACTGTCTGACAGTTTTTTTCAACTTGGAAAAGGTGCGTGATACCACCTGGAGGTTAGGGATTCTTCTGGGCATAGCGGACGTTGGTGTCCGTGGCAGGATGCTTGATTGTTTGAAATACTTTCTTGATCCCTACCTGCACCTAGATGAAATTATGCTTCCAGTAAAACAAGAGCATCAATTTTTAGGCGCAACATTGACAAAAAACTCGCATTCCTTTCGAATTTAAACACGCTGAAAGAGAAGGCTCACAATCTCTAAACATACTCAGATTCTCTCTAGCAAGCATTGCGGTTCTGAAGAGTATGCCTTTTGAACATTTTTTCGCTCTTTGGTACGGTCATCCATAGTATATGGATGTATTGTGTATGATTCAGCAATACTTTCGCACCTAAAAAAATTAGATCCAGTTCATAACTCCTGCCTTCGCCTCTCGTGCGGCGCATATAGAAGATCTCCCATTGTCAGCCTTGTGCATATATCCTTAGAATGATGCCTCTACCAAAACAAATCTGCTCTCCAAGTGTAACGAAGTGTCCTTCCACAATAATATTCAACTACAAACCCCAAAGTAGCAGGCCACTATCCTCCTTGCGATCTGAAGATATGTGCCAAGATCTCGGAGTACTCGACACATTAACTGGTGCTGCACAAAAGCGAGATTCGCTACATCCATGGTACAATTTTCCTGCAATATGTGACGCCACTCTTATACAGTCCGACAAAAACAAACACGACGCGAACATATCGTACAGGACTTACTCGACGAAAAATACGGGGATTCGTGGATTTTTACACAAATGGTTCGAAAACAAATGTTTACATCAGAGGCGCAGCGGTGCGAGGAAATTGATAGGAAGTAGCCCGACTCCAGCAGTGTGCATCCATATTCACTGCCGAATGCTATGCAATCTCCGGGGCAATAGTAAATTATCAAATGATAACGTCACAAAATAGCATTATTTACAAAAACGCGCTAAGAGTACTTACGTCTCTCCATCCTAGAAATGCAATCACAAAGCTGATTGGTGATATCATAAACAACATAACAAGAGTATTAACTCCAGGACATATCATGAAACTCTACTCTGGACCGAGTCATGTTGGAAATAAAGGGAACGATGCAGCACACTTGTGTGCTGCTAAAGCTGATGGCAAGCAGATCAACAAAGAAAATCTACCCTTTAAGAATGTAATGAACTCAGTGCACCCTAAATTAAGAAAAAACGCAGTTGGCTTAGAACAATGAAGTAAACCACAAAACATACTTCATTAAGATAGTGTTAGGTGAATGGAAGACATGTCTGCACCAGGAGCTTTCGATTGAAGTCATTTTATGTCGTCTCCATATAAGCCATACTCACCTTATACACAACTTTCTACTGACAAGAAAAGACCAGCCTGTTAGTGAAAAATGTAGAGATGAAATAACGGCTAATCACATTTTACAGTCATGCACAAAACATGTAAAACTAAGAAAAAAATATCTTACTCAATATTATAATGACCACATTTCTTTACAGGAAATGTTGCTGTTTTAGGGGATGGTGCAATCGTTGACACGTCTTGTGTTTTAAGCTTTTATGATAAGCAAATTTTCTCTGCAAACTAAATTTGAACGACAGCTTCTCTCCGTTCATTCATACACCACAGCCACTACCTCATTCCTTAGAAAAAGATGAAGTTTTTTATTTCGGTTGGGAGCCGCGAGATCGTTGCCCAGCCAAGGATCACTACTGAGGTTTACCTGGCCCTCTTGAAAGCTCTTCTTAGCAGGCATTTCTTAAATTTTTTTCATTGGTCGTCACTTGGTAGTACTAACATTTTAGGCGCTTCAAAACCGATGATTTTTCCCATTTCTGTAAAACTCTGGAGAAAATATTTATTAAAGCGACTTTGGCGCAGGATGTACTAAGTTGCCTAGGTGCCATAAAACCCAACACCAAATAAACACACAACTAATGAACATATCCTTTCGGTATAAAATGGTTTGACGCTGCTGACTTTTCATTCATTAACGCCACAAATTATAAAAAGAAACTATGGACGGTCATAGGGTGCAACGCGAGATTTAGCGACGGCTGCTGAAGCTCTTTCATTCACCGATATATCAAGGTATTCAGTAAAGGAGAACGGGGGGGGGCGTTATGCATACATGTACACAGCGCTCCTTCATTATTTTACTGAGCAACATGCAGTAGTCCTTTATTCCTCCCTTTCTTTAGGTCTTTCAAGTCTTCCCTCTGAGAAATAAAGAGCTGACCGTTTAATCGCCTAAGGACGATGGAATTGCGTGCCTGTTGAATTACAGAGTAGCCAGGCGGTCATTTATGATGCATGTACCAACACCGGCGACTTCTGCTGACCATCGCGGAGCATGGCCTCACTGCCCGGTACAGTCAGCGAAACACGAGTGGCCACTTCAGCGTGGCCTACTACGAAGGAAGCGAGCAATTTCAATTGTACTACACCGTACACCTCGCGGGCTGCGCCCTGTCGTGTGCAGCTCTTGTTGGGGAGCTCCTCATACAGACACGCTCTTTCTGGCGTTGGCGTCTGAAAATATGCGGTCGAATAGACCGTGAAGGCTAGATTTGAAATGAGATATGAGGCTTGAAATGAAGTAACGTTACTCGAGCTAAGAGTTAGCAGACACTTACACACGCTACGCCTCACTAAAAGCGTTGGCTAACCGCTTAAAGGCGTACTGGATATTTTATTTTCACTTACAAGTACTATTGGCAGCGCGGCTGTTGTAGTGGAGGGGTGTGATTTGAGAGCAGTACTATGATCGTTACCAAATACTGTACGAAATAAATAAAGTTCAACGCAAACAACAAAAACAGATATCATGTAATTTAACTCGTTGGGGACACTTTTTAATAATTATTTGAGGGTAACATAAATAAGGAAATCAGCACTTTGAAATTCGACTCCCATTGTGTCACTGTAAAAGAAAATAAAAATACGAGACAATGTTTTCCAAGAGGAAATACGAGCGGCCTTCAGCGCACCAGAGTACGTAGTGGAATGCGTCGCTACATTTTTGAGAAAGGATATACGCCTTAAATCAGCTTTCAAGAAAAAGGTATTTTAGCTTTCAAGACTATGCGAAAAGCGCATGTAGAAGCCGCCAAAATGCTCTTAGACAGCAAGCGTTAGACTGATCTTAAGATTAGAAAGTAGTTTGATAGCCTAGAAAAAGTGATAGCAGCTACAATGCTTCGTTTTTACTGCAGTACATACAAATCTCCCGAAAGCCTTTTTGTACACGCACAACCACGGGTACAGAGTACGGTTTCTGAGAATAATGCCTAACAAAGCACATGGTAAACATCATTGTCTCAACTTGGTTATGATAAAGGTAATGTTTGCCATTTCATTCGCATTCTTTGATGTTCGTGCGGTGGTATCAAGATTGTAGAAGACAGCGAGAAGCACTCTGAGAGCGAGGCTCTCTCATTCACAGAATTCTTGTATTGTTACTGCACTTTCTCTATAAAACACTCATGTTATGAATAATAAACGCTCCAAACGACTTGTCGCTATAGTTCGTTTATTGGTACTTGGTTCCAACTGCCCAAAAACACGAGAACAAAGTAAGGAAAAGCACTATCTCTGCCTATTCCTATCTGAAATCCGCACGGCTTGTCCATGTCGAAAGTGTTGATTTGTCGTCTTTCTTCCCGCAATTGACGCCACTCAAGCTCCAAAAGATCCTGCGCAATCTCTTCCCAGTATCAAATTTTAGTGCACTGTAGCGTTAGTAAATTTTTTGGCCTGTGCCAAACAAGGTAATGTACAGGAAATTTCCCCGTAGCCTTTGCAATCGGTCAAATGTCACGAAAGCTTGGCTCTTACTGGAGTCTTTAAAGTCGTTAGTACAAAATCAACAGTACCGCAAAGGGAAGTACGGCAAAGGTTCTGTGAATGGACGCCCATTCTTGACCAGCCGAACTCCATGTTTCTTTATAGGGCACAACATAAACTTAACAGGGAGGAGAAGCAAAAGCGAGCAAAAGTGAATATTGATTTTGTAAATTTTCTTTTGCACATTGCAAACGCAATTACCAAATCAACACGTGAACACGTCAAACATGAATATCCTATATACCCATGCATGAGTCTATACACACTTAGTGTTCTGAAGAAAAAGTATTCACATTACCACGAATGGAAGAAAAAAAAATGAGTACTACCACGAGCAGTTTAAGTATTCCTGTAAGAAGTCAGCAGCTATGGTAAGAATATCGAGAAAATTGTATCATACAAAACTTGTTACGCAAAACAAAGGCATTCGTAAGAACAGTGGAAGACAGAAACGAAACTGAATTAAATCTTCAGCCTCCAGACACAACGAATACTATCTCCCAACAAGTTGCTATTCGCTTTAATCATACTTCACTCACGTTGTTCCCTGGCCTTGCTAGTCAATTCGCATTGCATTTAGCTACCTCATCTCTACCTAAACTTGTGAGAAATAACTTCAACTAGAAGATATCAACTCTGAAGAAACAAAATTGGTTAATTAAATTTCAGCAAACAAAGCAGTTGGCCTTGATGGTATTCAAACAAGCGTAAGTAAATATAACATTGATATCCTGGGTTCTCACCTATGCCACTTGTTCAGTCACTGCCGAACAACTGCTACCCAGATATACCCGAAGTTGCGGAAGTTGTCCCTATATAAAAAGAAGGAGATACAAAGCAGGAGCAGGAACACACCAATATCTGTAGTGAGTGAGTTCCACACAGCCTTCGAAAAGCTCATCGCGCCAAAGGTTAAAAAATTTCTTCACCAGAATAAAATTACTACACCTGAACAGCACAGCATTGTAGCAAATAGTTTATTTTCTACAGCAATATTAAATCTATCACAAGGTATTAGTTTCTCCAAGAATTAGAATAACACGACTGTCGTTGTTCTAAATTACCGGATGTTTCAGCGAGCACTTTCAAAAAATTTCAAAGCAAGGATTTTTGAAGTGAAAATATGGCTTTTGCGTCATAGTATTAACAGTGTTGGCCGACACCAGAAAACGGGTGAACCGTATTAATTAGTAAGCTGGTTAAGTAATTTTTTAGTAATTAACTTTTAACTGGTAAATGTAGGCACCTAGTTGCAATTAGACATTTGTTTCCGGCCATTAGTGATAGCCCTATACCTTTTTAGTATTTCGAAAACGGGATTAGCGTTGGCACTGTGGCGACAAAATTAGACTTTTCCGACTGGTTACGTGCACTGAAGGGCTTGCTTTGCCTGCATGCTTTCGCAAGCGCATGTATTTTCCTGCGATGCAGAGAAATTTTGTCCGGCCAAAGCGGCGAGGGTAATCGCGTTCTCGAAATTCTAAAAGCTAATTACTAAAATTACTACCGACCGTCTTCAAATCTCTGATCCCAACTAGCCGCCTGACTCTTCTCGTTAAAAAGTTGATTTTTAAAAATTAGTCAACAATCTTACTAATTAAGGCGATTCGAAGGTTTTCTGGTGTCCGCCAACAATAGTATTACCTAGGCGCAAAAGCTAAATTTTCTCCCAAAAAGCCTATTTTTGAAATTTTTAGAAAGTGCTCGCTCAAACACCCTATATATTTAAAAGGCATTTGACACGGTTTGTTATCCCACTTTATTGCAAAAATATAATTGTCTGGTTTTCTTGAGAGTTCAGTTAATTTCTTTCATAGCTATTTAAATTGTCGGCAGCAAGGAGTACTCTCAATTCTATAATGTCAGATGTCAAAAATTTAAACTGCGGTGTATCGCAATGTTCTCTTATCGGTCCCATATTGTTTTTGGCTTAAATAAACAACCTTCCACAGCTAATTCAGTCTTTTTTTAGTGCTAATGTACGTAGATGACGCCGCTCTTGTAGTTACTCGTGAATCTCTGCCGGCTATTCAAACGACATTAATGGGTGAACTGAAAATCTTGTCTTCCTGGCTATTGAAAATCCGCGTAACGCTCAACGTAGTCAAAATAAAGTACGTCATTTTTTACTCTAGGCTCAAGACAATCAACAGTTTAATTACACTCACTCAGGGTAGCTCGGTAAAACAGCCGGTTTCATTTAAATAATTGGTGGTTATTTCTGACTGCCACTTAGATTGCAACACATATTTTGGCCGCCGCGGTGGCTCAGTGGTTATGGTGCTCGGCTGCTGACCCGAAAGACGCGGGTTCGATCCCGGCCGCGGCGGGTGAATTTCGTTGGAGGAGAAATTCTAGCGGCCCGTGTACTGTGCGATGTCAGTGCACGTTAAAGAACCCCAGGTGGTCGAAATTTCCGGAGCCCTCCACTACGGCGTCTCTCATAGCCTTAGTCGCTTTGGGACGTTAAACCCCATAAACCAAACCAAACATATTGTTACGTGGCCCGAAGTCTATGTCGGCACAAGGACGACCGGAGCACAGGGTACAGATCACAGCTAGCCCCGAGCGGCAAGCACGCACACACCGGGCACTTCCTCTACGTCGTCTTCACGGAGATTATCCGTTGCATGGCCCCCCGGTCGGAAAGGCACCGTCTCGGTGTTCATCAGGGCAGTGAGGGGGGCTGCAAGACGTAGGGCTTGAGGCGAGAGACGGGCACAACATCGGTCTGATGCTGAGAGGACGTGGCACCGGGGAAGGCCGGAGCGATCTCGTAGGTGACTGCGGTGACTTGGCGCAGGACACGGTACGGGCCGATGTAGCGGGACAGAAGTTTTTCAGAGAGCCCCACGCGGCGAGATGGCGACCAAAGTAAGACGAGGGAGCCAGGGGTGAAGGAGACCATACGGTGACGGCGGTTGTAGAATTCCTGCTGAGAGGTCTGGGAAGCGAGGAGCCGGGAGCGTGCGAGTTGGCGAGCGTGGTCAGCGCGAGTAATGGCGTCGTGGGCGTATGCAGACGGCGGAGCAGTAGAAGTGGGAAGCAGCGTGTCCAGAGGCAGAAGGGGCTCGCGGCCGTACAAAAGATAAAAAGGGGAGTAACCGGCAGTGTCATGGCGGGAGGAGTTGTAGGCGAAGGTCACATAGGGGAGAGCGGTATCCCAGTCGCGATGGTCCGGAGAAACGTACATAGCCAGCATATCGATGAGAGTGCGGTTGAAGCGTTCTGTGAGGCCGTTCGTCTGCGGGTGGTAGGCGGTGGTGAGCTTATGTTTCGTAGAGCACGACCGAAGAATGTCAGCGACAACTCTGGAGAGAAAGCATCGGCCTCGGTCGGTCAGAATTTGACGGGGAGCTCCATGATGTAGGATAATGTCGGTCAAAAGAAAGTCGGCAACATCAGTAGCCGTACTGGTGGGCAGTGCCCGTGTGATCGCGTAACGGGTAGCGTAGTCTGTGGCAACAGCTATCCATTTGTTGCCCGAGGCGGATTCCGGAAATGGTCCCAAAAGGTCTAAGCCGACGCGATGGAAAGGTTCGGGTGGGACGTCAATGGGCTGAAGCAGACCGGCTGACAGAGTGGTGGGGCGTTTCCGGCGCTGGCACTCATCGCAGGCAGCAACATAGCGGCGTACACAGCGGTAGAGGCGCGGCCAAAAGAATCGACGACGCACGCGGTCGTAAGTACGGGAGACACCCAATTGACCAGCAGTGGGAAGATCATGCAGCTCTTGGAGGACAGCAGTGCGAAGGTGCTCGGGGACAACGAGAAGGAGGTCTGGGCCAACTTGGCTAAGGCTCCTGCGGTATAAAACTCCATCACGGAGCACAAAGCGGCGCATCGGAGGGTCGAATGGGGCGGTGTTTAGGCGGTCGATAATGGAGCGCAGCTCGGCATCGCGGCGCTGTTCTTCGGCCATGTTAGCGAGGACAGAGAGGGAGCACAGAGCATCCTCGCTGTCAGTGCCAAGATTGTCACACGGGCCAACGGGGTAACGGGAAAGGCAGTCGGCATCCTCGTGCAAGCGGCCAGACTTGTAGAGTACAGAGTAATGGTACTGCTGCAGGCTGAGTGCCCAACGACCAAGCCGTCCTGTAGGGTCTTTCAAGGAAGAGAGCCAGCACAACGCATGGTGGTCAGTGACAACTGTAAAGGGGCGGCCGTATAAATATGGGCGGAATTTCCCAACAGCCCAGACAAGAGCTAAGCACTCGCGTTCGGTAATTGAGTAATTCCGCTCCGCGGCAGAGAGGAGACGGCTGGCGTACGCGATCACACGGTGCTCTCCGGATTGTCTCTGTGAGAGGATAGCCCCGATGCCGTAGCCACTGGCGTCAGTGCGAACTTCAGTGGGAGCGGTCACATCGAAGTGGGCGAGAACTGGCGCGGTAGTAAGCTTCGATATCAGGTTGGAAAACGCTTGTGCCTGGTCGGGTCCCCAGATGAAGGTGGTGTCTTTCTTCAGAAGGTTGGTTAGGGGGCGGGCGATGTCGGCGAAGCCTTGAACGAATCGACGAAAGTAGGAGCAGAGCCCCAAGAAGCTTCGGACGTCGTTAGAAGAACGTGGCTGGGGAAAGTCTTTGACGGCTCGGATCTTCTCAGGGTCAGGGTGGACCCCCGTATTGTCGACGACATGACCCAAGATGGTGAGCTGGCGGCGCGCGAAACGGCACTTAGACGAGTTGAGCTGCAGGCCGGCATGACGAAAGAGGGAAAGGATCTGGGAAAGGTCAGTGATATGAGTGGAAAACGTGGGCGAAAAGACAATGACGTCATCGAGGTAGCACAGGCAGGTGGACCACTTAAAGCCGTGCAAAAGGGCATCCATCATGCGCTCGAATGTGGCTGGCGCGTTGCATAATCCGAAAGGCATAACTTTGAATTGGTAAAGCCCATCAGGTGTCACAAAGGCGGTCTTTTCACGGTCCTGGTCTTCTACAGCAATTTGCCAGTAGCCGGAGCGAAGATCTATGGATGAGAAAAATTTGGCACCATGAAGGCAGTCAAGGGCGTCATCGATACGCGGCAAGGGGTACACGTCCTTTTTAGTGATCTTATTCAAGTGCCGATAATCAATGCAAAAACGCCAGGAGCCATCCTTTTTCTTCACAAGTACGACGGGTGAGGCCCAGGGACTGTGCGAGGGTTCGATAATGTTTTTTGCGAGCATTTTAGTAACTTCCGCATTGATAACTTGACGCTCGGCGTGAGAGACTCGATAGGGGCGGCGGCGGATGGGAGGGGCACCGCCAGTTTCAATTCGGTGCCTGACGGCGAGAGTTTGGCCCAGCGTCGTGTTGTTGACATCAAAAATATCCGAAAAAGATTCGAGAAGGGCACGAAGCTGGGCAGTTTGGTCGGGACTGAGGTCGGTGGCCATCATGGTCGTGAAGGCGTCGGGCGACTGTGGAGACTGCCGGCGCGGGGTGGCAGTGTCTTGAATAGGGGTGTTGGCCAACTGAGCGACGTGGCAAGGAGCGAGAGGAGATAGTGTAGCCACGCAGATGCCGGACGGGAGCACTTGAGAAGAGACGCCGAAGTTGAGGAAAGGCAGAGAGAGGGCGTTAGCATGGATGGTGGCGATGGTATGAGGTAGGGCAACGTTACGGGTCAGCAGGAGGTCAAGGTTGGGCGTAACGAGATAGTCGCCATCAGGTACTGGGTGAGATGGGGTCAGTGGAACGAAAGAGGCGGTTCGGGATGACAGGCGAGCATAATCGGTACTGTACAGTCGCAGGGATATATCGACGGGTTCTGAATCCAGCAGTGGAAGTTCGAGGTGTAGGACGCCATCCGAGCAGTCAATGAGGGCGGAATGGTCAGTCAGAAAATCCAAGCCAAGAATGAGGTCATGGGCACAGGTGGTCAGCACGGTGAATTGAACCGGTATACTGTGGCCGCCAATAGTAACGCGCGCGGTACACGTACCGTCGACAGCAGGCGTGCCACCATCCGCGACACGCACACGGGACATTGCAGGCGTGAGGACTTTGCGTAGGCGACGGCGGAGGGCAGCACTCATCACTGATATTTGAGCACCGGTGTCAACCAGGGCGCGCACAGGAACACGGTCGATAAAGACGTCCAGGAGATTTGGTCGAGAGGTCGAGAGAGGATTTGTGGTCCGGGCCGTTGATGCAGCGTCACCTCCGGGAGCTGCATCATTTAGTTTTCCAAATGGGAGCGGCTGGTTGAAGATGACTGTGGGGAGCGAGAGCGGCGGCCCTGCGGCGACGGAGAGCGGGAGAATCGGCGTGGAGGGGGAACGGCTGCTTCAGATGGTTCGGACGGGGCTCGGGGCGAGAAGGTGCGGGTCGAGGTAGAACTGTAGAAGGAGGGGCAGACGTTGCGGGCTGGTGAAGACCATGGACTGCGGCAATGTCGGGCGATGTGGCCAATGCGAGAACACCGGAAGCAGATCGGGCGGTCGTCTGCCGTACGCCACTCATTTGGATTGCGATAACGCTGCGGAGAATAATAGGTGCGACGATAAACAGAGAGAGGTGGCTGGGGGGGTGTCCGGGCTTCTGATGGTGCACACAGCCGGAGGAAGGTTCAGGTTAGCGAGTTCCTGACGCACGACGGCCTGAATCAGCGACACGGCGGGTAGAGAGTTATTAGGTGCGGTCGGACGGGGCAGAACAGGCGCAAAGGCTTCCAGTTCGCGGCGAACGATGCGGGTCACAGTGCCGGCAACGGGGTCATCATCGGAAGAGGCGCGGGACGGTAATCGGTGTTCCTCACAGGAAGAAGTAGCGGCAGTATTAGGGAGCCGAGAGAACTGCTGTGGAATTCGGCGGCTTTTAACCTGTTCGAAATGACGGCATTCTTTTATGATTGCGTCCACGGTGGTGCAGTCTTTGCAAACCAGTAAGTTAAAAGCATCATCCGCAATCCCTTTCAGAATATGGCTCACTTTGTCGGACTCGGTCATGGCGGCGTCGACCTTGTGGCAAAGCGCCAAGACATCTTGGATATATGCCACATAGCTTTCGGTTGACGACTGGGCGCGCGACGCGAGCTGCTGCTTCGCGGAGAGCTTCCGGTCATCGGGTCTGTCAAACAAAGTACGGAGCTTTTCTTTAAAAGTGTCCCAGCTCGTCAGTTCTTCTTCATGGGTTTCGTACCAGACCCGGGCCGTGCCACTAAGATAGAAGATCGCATTCGCTAGCATCACGGTGGGATCCCACCGGTTATAGGTGCTCACTCGTTCGTATAGGCTGAGCCAGTCGTCGACATCGGTGCCGTCGTTCCCAGAAAAGGTACCAGGGTCACGGGGAGGAGCCATGACCACGAAGGGAGCAGAGGGAGCAGAGGGAGTGGTTCGTGACTCGCCGGGGGGAGCCATGATGGTAGTAGCCCCGGCCTGACGACCGCTTCGGAGCTGCGTGGCGTGGAGATCGTTTACCCCGCACCTCCACCAAAGATGTTACGTGGCCCGAAGTCTATGTCGGCACAAGGACGACCGGAGCACAGGGTACAGATCACAGCTAGCCCCGAGCGGCAAGCACGCACACACCGGGCACTTCCTCTACGTCGTCTTCACGGAGATTATCCGTTGCAATATTTTAACAATGTATGCAAAAAATTAGGTGTTGGTTTGCAAATCCTCATTAGACCGAGATATTACTTTAAATACGATATTTTACGCTCTTTTTACTTCTCATTCTGCCGTTCACATATCAGTTACTATGTGAATCTCAAGTCCGGACATACAAAACCTGCTTATCACCGTACCTCCACCTTCAAAAACGGCCACAGACAGTGGTAACTTCTGATTTCTATGATTCTGGGAGCAATATTTATTCACTTTTGATAAACAAAATAATGAGCACTAATTCTCCCCTTCCATTAAGCCTCTTCTTCCTCATACCTTCTAGTACTTCAAGTTAAGCATTCAACTGCGATTTCAACCTTCCCAAATGTACGTTTACGGTAAAGGCCTGAGGGAGCTGAGTGGGGCCGAAGTGTAGAACGAATTGCAGACCGAGGTAAATCTGGCCAAGAACCGCAAACTTGCCTCAAAATTTATTAAAAATCTAAACAAATTTTGCCTGAAAGTCTCGCTGTGTGAACTCTGTTTTAGTTCCAAGTTTTTTTAAATTTATTTTTTGTTTCCTAATCCTATTTTGATGACAGTGTTATTCTATATCTTTGCATGATTATTTTTTCAATATGTTGTCTGCTGTATTTGTCTTTTCATTTTTGTGCATTTTGTAAAAGTGTACTAGTAATGTAGTCCTGTTGAACGTACGTTTTTGTTTATTTCCTAAGCCACCCACCCTCTGCGGATGAACCTGTTAGTAACTGTCCCATCGGACCGGCTCTAGCCTTTGAAGCTTTTGGACAAAACAATGTTGTACATTCCTCTTCTTTTAAGTCAATAGTGTTTGACCTAAAAAAAAAACTCATAAAAGGCGCGTGCGCCATCGACGGTTCCAGCGTTTGCCCGCCACTCTATACGTTGAACGCTTCCTGGTAGGAGAAAGCTTATATTCCTGCGCGTCCGCATCCTCTCCAGAGATAAACACCCTTGTGGTTAAGCTTAAAAGAAGAAAAGTAGATTTTTAAAATACCTTGCGAACTTGCAGCCTTGCTTGAGAGGTATGCAGTAAGCTTGCTTCACCGTAGATCTAGCGACGGCCCGTGAAATATAGAAACGCCATTGCTAAAGAGCAACGCTTAACGAATGCATCCGACATGCTAAACATCCGACTGAACTTCAGAACTTCAGAAGGAAGTTCTGAAGTTCATCAGGATGAAAAGAAAGAGTGTCTAAAGGAATAGCGTGCGGCAACTACGTTTGAAACTCGAACAGTGGTGCGTCACTCTCGCCGTCAAGAAAACAACTAAAATAATATTGATGTATTTTTCTAAGAGGTTTTATTTTTCACGGAACGTTCGTTGCGAAGAATATTTTTTTCAGTGAGCGTGGTGCATAGCAAGGGCGCTAATTGTACTTTGCTGAAATATTCTACACGATACTTGAAAAATTAAAAGTATAGACTCTGAAGGTACTCGAGCGAAGCAATTGATTTTTTTATTTTTGCACTGCATTTTAGGAAAGCCTGCTAAATATTCTTTCGGAACGTCCGTCAATTTCTCCCTTAGTTTGGTGGAATTTTTTTTTTGATAATTTGAAGTATAAAGAGCCGGCTGACGAAGTCATGTCACTCTATAGCATTAAAAGAAACATCAGAACGATGTTAATGCCAACTAGGGTAAATATGGCCGTCATTCAGTACCCGAGAGGTTGACATAATGCGGACCACAACTGAGGTATTTACTTAGTGTAGACTGCATGTTTTCAAAGAGCGTCTGGCTGTGAGTGGGAATTTATTAAGCATATTACTAAACATGCGGACAGAGACCGGGATTCGGAAAATTGAGTTCGCATCCGAAGTATTGGCCACACAAAAAACGTTGCGCAGGTAGGTGAACAGGGGATGGCAGTTGGAAGTATTGGACACAAGAAAAAAGTTGCACAGGTAGGTGTACAGGAGATGGCAGTTGGAAGTATTGGCCACACAAAAAAAATATCTGCCTCTCCCGTAAACGAGAGTAGAGTAAGCATGAAATGTTTACGGGCCTAATGTCATCTCGGTGGACACCCGAACCGCACCGTACAGGAAGGGAGGAACGCCACCACCCGTTCAGCGCGATGCCTTGCCATTTGACCGCAAGGTTTTTTGAGGAAAGGAAATGGCGCAGTAATTCTCTGCCATCTCGGTGGACACCCGAACCGCACCGTAAAGGAAGGGAGGAACGCCACCACCCGTTCGGCGCGATGCCTTGCCCTTTGAACGCAGCGCTTCTTCCCCGGGCCCCTGTGCGCCTGCGCGGCTTTGCTTCGATGCGCGAAGCCCCTAAGAGATCACGTATGACAACGAAGTGTAACGTGGCATTTATGTGCTTTTTGCACGCGTTATTAGAAATCGGAAATTATAATTCCGTGCATTATCAAACCCACAGCTCCATTGATATCTTGATAAACATTGAGAAGGCACTGGCAGCAGTTATTTTTTGTCTCGTTTGGAGATCAACCGGCGCTTGCATGCCGGTCGCGTAGGAGGGCTTAGAGAGTCTCGTTAAATCTCGTTAAGTCTCGTACGGTGCTCGGATGTTCTCGTTTCAGAGCCCGGATGACGAATTCAGTGCCCGGATGAGTGGAATTCAGTGCCCGGATGACTGGATTTCAGTACCCGGATGACTGGATTTCAGTGCCCGGATGACTGGATTTCACTGCCCGGATGAGTGGATTTCAGTGCCCGGATGAGTGGATTTCAGTGCCCGGATGATGGCTCTCGGTCTCGGCGTGACGTCACCACACTGCCGACAACGGGGGCTAAAAGCATTTCATGCTTAAAAAAGTTGCGCAGGCAGGTGAACAGTAGATGGCAGTTGGAAGTATTGGCCACACAAAAGAAGTTGCACAGGTAGCTGAACAGGAGATGGCAGTTGGAAGTATTGGCCACACATAAAAAGTGGCGCAGGTAGGTGAACAGTAGATGGCAGTTGGAAGTATTGGCCACACAAAAGAAGTTGCACAGGTAGCTGAACAGGAGATGGCAGTTGGAAGTATTGGCCACACAAAAAAAGTTGCGCAGGTAGGTGAACAGTAGATGGCAGTTGGAAGTATTGGCCATACAAGAAAAGTTGCGCCGGTAGGTGAACAGGAGATGGCAGTTGGAAGTATTGGCCATACAAGAAAAGTTGCGCCGGTAGGTGAACAGGAGATGGCAGTTGGAAATATTGGCCACACAAAAAAAGTTGCACAGGTAGGTGAACAGGAGATGGCAGTTGGAAGTATTGGGCACAAAAAACGTTGCGCAGGTAGGTGAACAGGAGATGGCAGTTGGAAGTATTGGCCACACAAAAAAAGTTGCGCAGGTAGGTGAACAGTAGATGGCAGTTGGAAGTATTGGCCATACAAAAAAAGTTGCGCCGGTAGGTGAACAGGAGATGGCAGTTGGAAGTATTGGCCACACAAAAAAAGTTGCACAGGTAGGTGAAGAGGAGATGGCAGTTGGAAATATTGGCCACACAAAAAAAGTTGCGCAGGTAGGTGAACAGGATATGGCAGTTGGAAGTATTGGTCACACAAAAAAAGTTGCACAGGTAGGTGAACAGGAGATGGCAGTTGGAAGTATTGGCCACACAAAAAAAGTTGCGCAGATAGGTGAACAGGAGATGACAGTTGGAAGTATTGGCCACACAAAAAGGTTGCGCAGGTAGGTGAACTGGAGATGGCAGTTGGAAGTATTGGCCACACAAAAAAAGTTGCGCAGGTAGGTGAACAGTAGATGGCAGTTGGAAGTATTGGCCACACAAAAAAAGTTGTGCAGGTAGGTGAATAGGAGATGACAGTTGGAAGTACTGGCCACACAAAAAAGTTGCGCAGGTAGGTGAACTGGAGATGGCAGTTGGAAGTATTGACCACACAAAAAAAGTTGCGCAGGTAGGTGAACAGGAGATGGCAGTTGCACGTCACTGTCCGCGGTATAATAGCGACAAGTACTGCCGAGAAATCTTGCGGAAGTGCCATGAACTTGTGTGATGCTCCAAAGCGCGGCGGGGGTGCACAATGTAACGTATATTCAAGCGCGCAGTAATCTTAGTGAACAGAACTGATCGCAGCAACGCGAAGAGATGAAATACAAGCTACCGAGGAAAAAACCTGAAATGTCTTCTTCCATATTTCCTGGACGTCTGAGACACACGCACTAAGTAATAACCAAGCTGCAACTGTATAACGGTGGTAAGGTCTAATTATCGTTAGTGGGGTGGAAAAAAATTTTGAGCACTTTTAATAAATATAGGTTGGACTCTGTGGGTTTCTAAGTGGACAAGTTGTGGGTTTCTAAGTGGACACAGGCCACCACCCACCGCGGGTTCGAGATTCGCGCGAGCCAAGGGCCCCGATCAGCCGTCACCACACACACACTGGGACACCGATGCGGTGCACTCAACCTCCGCTGGGAGGAGAGCGATTCGCCGCAAAGAAATAGGCCTCCAAGTTCACAAAGGAGACGTTTATTCACGTCGTCCTCCAGCTGTACACGCACACTCAATCGTCACCCCGTCCCGGGGGCGCGCGAGGAGCAAGGCTCCGCTGCGCGCACGAAGCGACTCGAGCAATGCGCGCCGCTAACACGCCGCTGCAGGAGAATGTCCCCGCGGCAGTGCTGTGATCTCTCTCTCGTGTCGACCGTTGGGCCGGTTGCGAGAGAGAGTGGGCAATTAACACAAGGTACGCCTGTCAGAGGTCGCTGGACCCCGCTGGACAGGCTCGAGCCGCTGCAGGTCAGAGGACACGTGCGGGCGAGCTCGAGTAAGCACTGGTCCGAGCGGCAAGGCCGGCACGGACAAACAGTAACGTACGCACCTTACGCTGTCTCGGAGGGATCTCTCTCTCTGGGCCCCGCTCGGACGGTCGCGGGATGCGCGGCCGCCAAAACGGGTCCCGGATTCCCGCCAAAAGGCGCCAATGGCAAAGGCCCTTGGGGAGCCGGGGCGGAGCTGTGGCTAAATGACAGTGATTAGTCACCCAGCCGCCTCTCCACCGCCTGAGGCGGGAGCAAGGGAAAGAGGAGAAACGACGCGGTAGGCCGGCACAGCCGCGCAAAGGCGACGGCGGAAAGCCAGATTCCCACATCCCCCTCTCCTTAAATGCCCTCCTACCCATCGGCAAAGCACGCGGCCAAAATAAAGAAATCAATACACAAAAAAATAAGCTACACTTCAGTTCCAAAATAAAGAAATGAATACACAAAACAAAACTAGCTACCCTTCAGTTCCAGCCAGAACAACGTAAGAAAACAAAGGAAAACAAGGCAAACAACACTTGCATACGCTTCAGTAAATCAAAACAGCTTGCAGATTATAAACACGGTACACAAGGAGATGTGAATACCACTGTACAGCTGTGTTACAGGTGGATGCCAGCCTCAAAGTTCGATGGCGCGGCCCAGTGGGCCTGTCGGCGACTCACCGCTCGCAGACTTCAAGTTGAACGGGTTGGGAGGGCCGACGACTGATGGCGGTTTTCTTTCCGTTGATGACGAAGGGGCATCGGCAGGGCACTGACCTCGCGCCCTTGGACACGACATCACGTTCGGGCACAAGAGAGTTAGTGCACCCCCTTCACGCCGGCTCAAACGGGCGAGGACGTTCGGCGGCGTCCTGCTGTGTAACCTTGGCCACAGCGAGGGGTCCTTCTCATCCTCGCGCTCACGCAGAAGCACACAAGGGCACAACTCACAGGCGTCGCCTTGGCTCATGGTTACGCGCGCACACAGTCACAGCCACAAACACGCATACACCGGCACGTGCGCGGACGCTGGTCGGCAACAACGATCCCCTCATCAGAAGCGTCCAGAGGCGCCGCGGCGAGGGTCAAAGGGTGCACTTTCCGCCCCCCCAGCGCCCCAAACGCCCCGCCAACTTCCCCTCCATCCGGGCGGCACAAAACTCGCACCGCGACACACGGCTCCTTAACGAACCAACCACCCACAGTCGGGCCGGAAATGAGAAAAGGCGCGCTGTACAAACGACACCTAATCCAATCTATTCCTTCTAGAAGATAAGAGCAAGCACGAGCGGGCTGAAGTTTGCCTATGTACAAGTCTGGTAAAAAAACTGAACGCCAACACAAACGCATGTTACCTATGTACATCTCGGTACGTTAGAACAAAAACAGACGAACCAGCAGGAACCGAAAGTGGCTAGAAAACTGACTAAAACAAAACAAACAAATAAACTGAACAAGGCTGGAACTGAGCATGCTGCCAAAACAAAACAAAAAAAACACACCGCGCTTTGCCTGGGTAGGGCCTGACGAGAAAGCTCGCCAGCTAGCTGAGGCTGCGTGCCTTCGGTTGCGGAAAAGTCCGCCGTCCGGCATCAATCACACCGGTGACCGTCGCCTCAGATTGTACCGGTGCTTCGTACGCTTGCGTTCCGCAGCACCAGTTGTGCCTTTGCGCTTGCCTTTGATACCAATGGGTACCGGCGCAAGCTCGTCAGACCGTGACGCGTAGGCCTTCAGGTCTATGAACCCCTGCTTGCTCCTGGGGAAAGGCCCCATCAAATCGCAGGTGGCCATCTACCACGGACTCACACTGTCAATCGGTTTCATCATTCCAGGCGGCTTGCCGCCCCGTGACTTCACCGCTTGACAGACATGGCAGGAACGGCAATAGCGGAAAATGTCACGCTTCATGCCGGGCCACGTCACCGAATGGCTCAGTTTTGCAAAAACTTTGGAGCCACTCAAATGACCGGCCAGTGGCTCGTCATTAGAGAATCTCAAAAGTGCGCCTCTTAGACTTTTGGGGATAACCACCTAGAACGGGTCGATGGACTCGTCATCGGTGGCTATGTACTTCAGCACGAGCCCGTCATGGTCCAGCAAATATGAATCCCCGGGGTTCGCCGCGACACACGCTGGCTTCTGCCCCCCTGCGCCCGCTACAATACAAGTAGCGTCACGGCGCTCCGTCTCCCTGAGACCGTCGCTCACCTCGCGACAAAAGGGGTCATTTTGCTGGGCTTTCAGTAGCTCTTACGGCTGAAAACGATTCCAGTCATCCCAGAGGGGAGCATGGTCTCGTCCCCACTCAGGTTTGCAGCCAAAATTTCCGTTCGCGTCGGCACCTCCGAGGCGCTCACGAAGAGCTTTGCCTCTCGTCCGCTTTGCGAAGCGCTGCTCGCCTGGTTAGCGGAATGGGTTAACCCGTTTGCGGGTTCCCCCTCCTTGCCGCCCGGCGGCTCGTCCGCTGTTTCGCCCCCTCCGCCTACAGGCGTCAAGGCGCCGCTGGCGAGTGGGGCACGGGATAGCGCGTCAGCTACCACGTTTGTGCTCCCCTTTCGACACTGCACGGAAAAGTCGTAATGCTGTATCAGGAGAGCCCAGCGCGCCAGCCGACCCGCAGGCTCGCGGAGCCGCATCAGCCAACTGAGCGCACTGCACCCCTGCCTCAGTGGAGGCTTGGGCGGGCTGCACGAACGAGGGAGGCAAGGCTCCTAGTTCGATGAGCGGCGTGGTTTCCACAGGGAACCGGGCCAGCGCCTCGCCGTTCCCAGAGCCGAATTGACTGCTCGCGGGGCACGGCTGCTGCTGTTCGAAACTGCCGGTTGCGGCAGCGTGACACGAACTGCTTTCGCACTGGGCGGAAAGCATGCACAGCTGAGGCATGTGACCAGCGGATGCACCGCAGGGTGCTCCCGGTACAGCTCCAATGGGAGCCGCGTGGTCGACATTTTGGGTTGTGCCGCAGTAAACCGCAATGGGGGCCGCGGCCAACCACGGTGTCTAGCTATTCGAAGGAACAGCAGCCAGCGGATAAAACGACGCTACAACTCCGCAGGGAGCCGACATGTAGCTGCCGAGTGCCTCGCTGGGGGTATTAGACATGGTGCGCAAGCGTGATCGGCAAGGCGACCTGCTCGGCTAACGTGCCATCAAAGGCGTAAGCGCCAATGACTAAGCACGTTGGGCGCCAGTTGTGGGTTTCTAAGTGGACACAGGCCACCACCCACCGCGGGTTCGAGCTTCGCGCGAGCCAAGGGCCCCGATCAGCCGTCACCACACACACACTGGGACACCGATGCGGTGCACTCAACCTCCGCTGGGAGGAGAGCGATTCGCCGCAAAGAAATAGGCCTCCAAGTTCACAAAGGAGACGTTTATTCACGTCGTCCTCCAGCTGTACACGCACACTCAATCGTCACCCCGTCCCGGGGGCGCGCGAGGAGCAAGGCTCCGCTGCGCGCACGAAGCGACTCGAGCAATGCGCGCCGCTAACACGCCGCTGCAGGAGAATGTCCCCGCGGCAGTGCTGTGATCTCTCTCTCGTGTCGACCGTTGGGCCGGTTGCGAGAGAGAGTGGGCAATCAACACAAGGTACGCCTGTCAGAGGTCGCTGGACCCCGCTGGACAGGCTCGAGCCGCTGCAGGTCAGAGGACACGTGCGGGCGAGCTCGAGTAAGCACTGGTCCGAGCGGCAAGGCCGGCACGGACAAACAGTAACGTACGCACCTTACGCTGTCTCGGAGGGATCTCTCTCTCTGGGCCCCGCTCGGACGGTCGCGGGATGCGCGGCCGCCAAAACGGGTCCCGGATTCCCGCCAAAAGGCGCCAATGGCAAAGGCCCTTGGGGAGCCGGGGCGGAGCTGTGGCTAAATGACAGTGATTAGTCACCCAGCCGCCTCTCCACCGCCTGAGGCGGGAGCAAGGGAAAGAGGAGAAACGACGCGGTAGGCCGGCACAGCCGCGCAAAGGCGACGGCGGAAAGCCAGATTCCCACAACTCTTCTCTGAATAACCGATGTCCTCATATCATCGCCCTCATACGCGCATGATGACTGAAGAATGCACAGCATTAGCCGAAAATGAAAACAGATGGCGCGGTGACATCCCTGCCTGGGCGTTCAAAAGCACTATTTTAATGTTACTTGCACAGCACATTGTGATGTACGCAGTGTTTGCGAAACAAAATATGGGTGTAAGCGACGCTCAGGGACAGGTCAACTGATCGGAGCGCGTTGCCGAGTGCGCAATACAATTTGGACTTTGGATGCAACCAGTATAGTACAGAAAGATCTTCACCCTCTTTCTCAAACAATTCATGGGAGTTTTGCATACGGCGAACGGTGCCGTTAATTCAATTAGTCGGCTGCATTTCTTTTATTCTGGCATGTCAGCGCCAAACCCTTGGATTACTTTTCGGGCATGATCAGAGCGTCAGCGGAAGAAGGATAATCTGCTTTGCTTAAATTATAAACTTGTTATGCACAAGGCCTCACTCGTAACACAGTATTCCTGCTATTTTATTATCTGCGCTCTACAGCCACTGATATCTGTTCACTCAGCGACGTGATGTAATTTTAAACACGCCGTTTTTCCGTTTATTAGGTTGAATTTTTTTAAGGAAACCGAGAGAAGGCCAGCAAGGAAGGAAAAAAATCGCATGAATAAATAGGCTGTAGACAGAACCGCCATGGGAGACGTTCCTCCTTTCTTTGCGAACTAATTTTTCAGTTTCTTTTTCGAATCCTGTGATACAGCGTAAACAACGCATCATAGATGACGCTTTATTTCATGGACTCAGAGGTATACACGACAAAATTACTTTTGAAAAGTAAATCTCGCAAAGGTAATTAAGTTACATTGCAAATTACTGCTCTAAAATGGTAATGACATTATATTGCAGTTACTTCCTAGAAGTAATAAAATTTACTTTTGAAATACTTTTTGCGCTCAACACAAAAAGTTGCGCAGTTGGTCATAGTTCCTACCAAATTCCCGGATTTCATTGTGAAAATAGGCGACGGGAATTGCGCCCCTCTTTGAAGAAAAGGAGCCCTAGTCCATTGGTCGGCCACCTTGCTGACTTGTATGAGAACTTGATCGCAAAACTCGTATGCTTGCTTGCTTCACTCATCAATCGGAATTTCCTCGTTAAAAGATCAACATGGTCCCACCTTCTTGATTTTTAAGAATTAGTTGTTCGCGTGAACAGCTGGAGTGCGTCGGCGGCTTGTTTCCGCTCCACATCACGGAAATGAACCGGGGCGCAGACAAGCTGATAATTCTGCGGTTCTATTGATTGATCCTGGGTGTATGTTGGCGGAAGTAAACTGCATGTCGCGGTGACACTATCGCCTATGTTGCCTCTCAGTTAAAAAATAAGGTTAGAAATAAGGTTCATATAGTTTTCTCGAAAACTCGCAACCGAGTTCGTAAGAAGTCAGTTGATATTCCTTCGCAGTGCAGCGATATGACAATATATATTCTACTACCGGGCGGCAATATACTTGCCGGCATACACATGAGGCTGCAACAGTGTACAGATGCAAGCCGCTACAACCAGCGAAACTAACACGTCAAGTACGAACCCGACGACCAAGTGTGGGCGTGGAGTCTTGTCCGCCGCCCAGGCTTGTCGGAGAAACTCCAATGCGGCTGCTTAGGCCCCTACACACCATTGCGCCGTATCACGGATGCGACTTATGAAGTTCTGCTCAACGGTTCTGTGCAGGGTGCGCGCCGTCGACCCAGACTGAAGTAATGCACGTGCTCCGTGTAAAGCCCTATTTCACGCGCTAGCTGACAGCGCTTCAGCAGTAAATTTTGTTTCTTGCTGCACGGAGCCCGTTTGCCCACAGTCATTTTGCCCCTTCGTTTTCTTGTTCCGTCTCCCCTCCAGTTAGCTAGTAGAGCTCAAATGGTTATCAGTTTCATTTTTTCGAGAGGGTGGAATAATGCCACCAGGTGTCCCCAGGTAGCACCAAAAGACAAGTAGGTGAAAGTTGGTACACACGCCCTCACGGCTTTTCTGGGAACGCTGCTGGTGAACGGCGTCTCCATCCTTGGTTCCGTCGCGATATGAAGCAGTCTAGAGGGAAGTGCTCGCTCAAGCACTCGCTGTGCATCTCAGCCGGGTGCAATAGGGCCACAACAATGCCATGACCGTGGATCTCTTTCGGTGGCCTGCGGCGTTCCTGTGCGTGCGACCGTACGCAGTGCCGTAGGATGTGTGGTGCTGAATCCCACGCGTTCATCCCCTCTCGTCCGCGTGCGCGGCTTCACTCGAGTGTTGGCTGTTGCTGGCAGTGCGTTTTTTGCTTTGTCCCCCCAAGTGCGATGCCCCCCAACCCCCCCCCCCCCCCCAAGTGCGATGCCAATGATGGCATAAGCAAGGAGGAGCACGGACTCATTACTTAGCAAAAGGAACGTCGCGAGTAATGGCAATCACTGTAATTTCTTTACATAAATTTAATTACTGGTATGTCAGCTCAGCGGAAACTCCCGATCCGCAAAGTGATGAACAGCAAGATGTTTGCTACAGCCATTAAAAACAGTAATACAGGGAAGATGCTGAATCTCATTGGATCGTGCTCCATGGTTACGCCAGCACAAAGCTTCTTTGTTTCAACGAGCCTGTGTGCACGGCTTTAAATGTGCAGCCTAAATGCGTGTTGTAAGCTACCATATCTAGGCGTGAACATTACGAGGCACGCTGTTTTCTTACAGACACCTCGCTTTGCAATCAGAGACCATGCTTGAGAGCTCTTCTCTAACGATCTTATAGCTTGGCGATAGAGCTAGATTTTGCCACTTTTTTGTTTTACACGATTTTTCTTAATACTGCACCCGCTGAGAACTTACGCACGCATCGTAGCCCTGGATTGAGACGATATTAAGAAAGACATTATAAAGGCAGGCCGCTCCTTTCTTTTGCTGACTGCTGCTTTGTGAAACACTAGAGTTTAGGTTTCCGTGGTATTCTTGAACTGACTTTAAATGATGACCACGACTCATGTTTGCGCGAGATAAAGGCACATGATGACAAGAAAACAGTACACGCTCAAAACCTGCAGAGGGAAAAAGTTAAAGAAACATGCCGAATGCGAAATATCTCCGGAGTACTGCAGGCAGACAAATAGATCCGGATAGCGTAGCGCTGCTCGTCATTTGAATTACTCTTGGCATGCTTTCATTCCGCCTCGCTTACCGTTAATATGAGTAATCAATGAACGTTGACGGTTACAAGAGAGTAGAAATCCTATTCTAGTAAGTGGCATTAAGTGTAACGTGTGTTTCATTTCTGGGGCTCTCGAGAATTGCCTACGCCATACTGACTGGTCAATTCTGTTAAGAACGAATTTACATGAAAAGTAAAAACTGGCGCATGCCATATTCGCAACGCAAAAAGTGGCCGATTAAAAGGCTGCTCGTTATGGGGAATTGAACAAAATCGTGCTTTAATCACTAACGGAGGTGCAAGGAAGCATCGCTAACAAACTGTTGAGGGGGGGGGGGAGGGGGCTGTCAATTTGCACCCGCAGTCGAAAAACTCGCGCTTCTTGCTAGGGTGGACAATGCAGAGTGTATTCCAGCTTCATTGATACAACCCAAAAAACAGTGCAGACACCGAAAGAAGCAATATAAAGGATGGCATTGAAACTTGATAACCACAGGTCAAGCATCAACAGGACAGAAGGCGCACGACCTAAAAAGCTGCATGAATGCCTAACCAGCTTGATGTTGTGGGGTTTAAAAATGGGGAGATAAATGCGTTCTGCTCGCTTAACCACGGCTGACCCAGTTCAAAACCGCGGTGACCCCACTCCGTGGTCGCGTACGCTACCGAACGCACGGCGACCACGGCGGGCCTTGCTCTGTGGGAACAAAGGAACGACACACTGGCAGACACAAACAAGGCATTTATTGTTATAACAACAATAACGCCAGCTAGCAACAAAATACACTGAGGAATCGAGGATGTCCGACTCACCAGCACGGTTACGAGTGAACGTTCGCCCATGGTAGGGCAAGAGGGAAGCTCCGAGGCCAGACGGGACGAGCTGAGGGGAACATGTTTCCGCACGAGGTCGCCCGAGGCGAAGAGCGGAGCTTTGCGCGTGAACGTCCACACGCTTCCCGGTCCCGAGCAAAAGAGAGCCCGTCGCTCCCCGCGAGCGCGCAGCAAAACGCCATCCGTGGTGCTGGTGTCGCTGCGACGCGAGCGCCCTCCCCTGTTAGTTAAAGTAACCAAACTGAGAAGAGTGCGTTTCGGGGGAGCTAACTGCAGTTGGAGTGCATTGCGGGAAAGCAAACCACACGGGACGAACGAGTGCGTCCCCACATCGTGTACTGTGCGGTGTCAGTGTACCCCAAGTTATCGAAATTTCCTTAGACCTTCACTTCGGTGTCCCTCATCGCCTGGGTTACTTTGGGGCGTTAAACCCCCATAAACCATAAAAATCGTCCAAAATAGAATAAAAAGCGTGCTGAGTGCTAGATATGATCACTGTTGAATTCGGAACTATTCCGTATGGTCGGCGATGAACGAATCGAAACAATGTTAGAACTCAGATACAAGATACGTGATATGACATAATGGCCCAGCCCGTCGCGTAGCATCACTTATCTTCCCAATAGTATCTCCATCATATCAGGGGCTACCCGGTAGTTCCAGAAATGCGCTGCGCTACTTCTTGGTAGCTGCATGCGCCCAAGAACGACAGATGACACTCTAGAACTCACATAGTGAGACGTGCCTGGACTTGGAGTGTGCTAATACGCAACAGGTCAGAGCGGATGTCACCGGCTGGGATGACTTCACTGGTGCGGATGGTAATGCCAACATCGCATATCCCAGAACTAACGAAACCAATACGAGCACTTCCGAACTTGCGGAATCTGAAGAATGAGATCAGGAGGAGGCCGAGCTAGCACCGGCGAACGTGGAGGAGAAGTTCCTTCTCCGAAAGCAGATCATTGGCAGCTATTACATGCGTGAGGAACACGTGTGTGTATTGAAGAGCTTAGAAAGCACTGTCCATGGTCTCCACTAGAAGACGCACGCATGACGCAATGTTTAAGAATGGACGCCAGCTTTTTCTTATTAGTATTTTTGGCTCTAATGCAGGAATTCCACTTACTACGAACCTTGGATACAACGAAACCATTCTGAAGGACCGTCAGATTTGTTATAAATGTGCTTGACTGTGAATCTCCAGTCGATATTTTCGCTGCTTAGACGAAAGAGAGCGCTAAGTGCCAAAATGTCCGATTTTTCCCTATGTCATATTTCGTCCCATCTCCCCTAAGCTTTCGCGACTCGAGCTCTTCACGCGTGCGTCAGCACCTTTCGCCCAGTCGTTGCCGAACCAGGGTTGCCGAAAGGAGCGTGTAGAGGCATTCTGATTGGCCCATTTGCGTTGACTGCAGATAAAATTTGGTGACAGCCATAGAGTGTTATAAAGCCGTGTGGAATTGAGGTCAAAACTTCCTTTTCAGCTGTGCAAACCGTTGCTCTTATTCTGATGCAGCTTTCCTCAAGAACACTCCTCGATGGACATGGAGAGGGGGTGTAGGAAGGGATGTTAACCGGAAAGGTTTATAGCGTGCCATCGTGGTCCGGCCGCAGAAGATGACGAGAGCCCCAGGACGCCTGCAAGCACGCGCAGACTAGATTTCGTGGCTGCTGAACTGCAAGGCCGGCGGCACGCTGTTCCGTTCCCGCTTGGCTCAGCGCGTCCAGCCAAATATATTTGTGGAGACCCGACGACGACTGGTGTTTAGATTCGTCTCTACAGGTTTCAGGTTGGCCACCCTCCACAGGGGAAGGTAATGTGGAAATTAAAGAGGGAATAGAGAAGAGAGAAGACAACCGGAAAAACAGACACAATCTGTCAGTCAAGGCGGTACCTCGCAAATAACAAAACAGTGCCTTGTAAGCCATGATCGCAGTCGCCTGTTGTGGCCACAGAGCGAGGATCTCGGCCACAGTGAAAGGGCGGGGTTCAAGGCGGTCCAGAGCACAACGCAGCTTACGCCTTTCGTTCAAAAAGACAGGGCACTCACACAGGAAATTTCTGATTGACTCTTCGCAGGCACAGTTTACACAAGAGGGGGTGCCGACTATCGCGATACGGAAAGCATATTGGTTGGTGAAGGCAATGCCGAGCCATAGACGGCTCAGTAATGTTTCTTCACGACGCGTTATATCACAAGAAGACGGAGACGCAACCCACTGTCCAATGACCTTAGGCGACGGTTGCAGAAATCTCCCGTGTTCCATGCTGAAAGTGTAAGCTCCAGCCTCGAAGAACGAAGCCTACACGCTACGTCGGCTCTCATTACAGGGGTATTGACAGAGATTCCATCATTATGGGCAGAACAGGCAGCGTTGTCTGCCTTGTGATTTCCAGTCATACCGCAGTGGCCTGGCGGCCGCTGTAAATTATATCCTGTCATTTAAATGTGGCGCCGTCGTACAGCTTGCAAATTTCTGCAAAGAGTTGTTCGTGTGACCCGTGGCGTAGTGGAGTTTGCAGGTCTTGAAGGGCTGCTTTAAAGTCGGTGAAAACTGTCCAGTTATGTAAATTCCTGAGTGATGAACTGAACTACAGCCTGTAGGGCAGGTAGTTCCGTAGCAGTTGTAGACGTCAGATAGGTAGTCCTCACCTTCATTAAGATAGACCTGGCCGGTATCTCCACTGGCGCAGAAATTGTTGAACAGCCTGAGCCGTCTGTGTAGAGATGTATGCGGTGTTTATGGTTAAAATTCCGATGACGCAATGTCATTGGTTTGAGAGCACGCGATGATAAACCAGATAAACCAAATAGAGATTTCATTGGAATATAATCTGAAGAGATTGTGGAAATGAGTAAACCAGGCCGATGACAGCAAGGTTGAAGAGAGTTGGGCTGAGCACTCCACTCCGTGGGTATCCACGCGAATGTAGTTATAAAGAGGTTGGTCGGACTTCAGTCTGGACAAAACACGACCTCTCTGCCAAATAGCTGCGTATCCAGCTGAACATGCAGCCTCCAATCTCAGCCGCCTCTAAGTGCATCCTATATCTGCTCTGATGTGTATAGCCCCAATAATTTTCTCAGGTCCTAATTGTGCCTTCACGGGCCGAAACAATTAGGGGCGCAATTAAGCTCCACCTTGAACAGTAGGAAGCGAAACCATTTATTGCTCCCTTCAGCGGTTTTTTTTCAACCACAGTCACGGCTCTATCTCTACAGTCCCACATTTATCGCAACATCTTAAGTCGAAAGCCTTTAATGGCTCATTCTCCCGTCTGTCCTTCCGTCCGGCGTTACATCCAGCGCCTGGGGTGACTTATCGACGAGCGGAGCTGCCAATAGGTGACGTCATCTTCGTCGACAGGTGGTGCCACTGATCTCCACTAGGTGGCTGGATGCCGAATTCCCGTTTTCCGAGACTGGCGTGATTTAAGCCACCGTAAGTTGAACGGCGTTTCCCGGAAGTCGGGTGCCTGCTGTATGTTTCAAAGGAAAAAGTCACGTCTGCCGCGCTTTCGTTCTCAGTTTTTTGCATTGTTCTCGTGTAATGTCTGCTTTTATATGAAAGGAACAAGCAAGCTGAACGCGAGAAATTTATTTACCCTAAAGACCAAGAAGAGGGCATTAAATGGGGGGGGGGGGAATGCTTCAAAGAAAGCACTCCTAACAAATCAACTCATAACAAATGATAGTCAATATACAGAAGGCAGAGTTTGGGTAACATTTGGTTAAGTGCCGCATAACACATTGAAACAGCAAAATTCAACACATTCAAACAAGTGAGTAATAATTAGGGCAAAATAAGTAACTACAAATACAATGGCACACAAGAGAGGCTCCGGAGCTGTTCAGCACACAAGAAATGGCATAACATAAGCAAAGCAAAAAAGGACCGTCAAAAAAGAAATGTGAGCATTGTGTGCAGAATGCTGTAGTTTATGAGAAACCGAATTAAACGGCAATGCAGGTCTCAGCCTGCCGCGGCAAAGGACTACATGCATTAAACACTATGTTTTTGTCTGTGTCTTGTCTTCTGAGCCCAAATGAGATGTAGTGGAATGACGATGAGGCTAGGTCATCTTAAAACCGAATTTTCGCGTAACAAAGAGAAGGCGAGCTAAGGCGCGGAAATCCTTACACTCGAAGGGCCAATTGTTCTACAGCTGCGCCACAGTTTCAGTTTAGATTTTGTTCCGGACGATGACTCCTCTCATAGATGGCAGGTGACGTTTATCGCTCCGGGGTGTCATTTAACTTCCAGGCGTTCTTTTAACCTAACCGAGATGCTGTAGCGCGCGTGAGAACCGCTGTTAGAAGTCAACTGCGCAAAGCATCACGAATAAAATCCCATTCAGGCTTAACTCGCTACAGAACGAAACAGGACACGCTCCGTCGAAAAAGCAGTGGCCTAACTTTTGGAGGCGCTAATGAGAACCAACCGAACACCGTCAACACCTCACCAGATAGTAGCCTAGCCTTAACTCCGGTTCGGTCTAAACATAATCCGGCAAAATGATCACTGCAAAGTTGGCTGCTCGGTGAAGGTTTCCACCAATTCTATTTATTCCCATTGATAGCATAATTTGGGTTTGAGCGCGGGAACAAGCATCACACTAAAGAGCAGAGTTGGGGACACAAGAGCAACGCCGACACAGAGCTGAGCAGACCAGGCTTCATGCTTGTTTATAGCGACGTCCTGTCGTCTGCTAGTGTCGTCTCATTGCGATGCAATGGACCCCTATTTTTGAAACGTCTTTCCCGAAGCCTTTGCTGGTCTCCTCGTGCAGCTGACGGCGCAACAAGCAGGCACGGTGGTGGAAAAAGACGAGAAAAGCAAAAAGAAGAAATGCTAAGTTGAAAACTGAAACTGAAACTGGGAAACCTTGCTGAGGTCCCATTTCGTGCACTGTGAAACACTGACATCCAAGACCAGTTCGCTTACTTCCGTTGGCTTCACTTTCGGGCGTTGGATGCGCCATCCAGTCCCCTAGTGGAGATCAGTGGGTGGAGCTCTCGGTGCGGCGGCGTTGAGCGCTGCTACGTCGTCACTCGGTGTGCGGCAGCTAGTGTGGGAGAATCTCGCACCTCGCTGCTGCGCCGCCGGTGGAGCAGACATCACCCGACTCGTCATTTGTGCGCATGCACGGAGTGACGTCAGAGCACACAGGTGGTGTTCGCACCGCGCGCCTACATTACTCTCCGACCAATGATCGTATTTTCCGACTTCAACCAAGATGCAAGGAGGAAGAACGACTTCATCAATGGTCAACGAAGCGCACTAGCTTTTCAATTGGTCATCCCTACTTGAAAAGCTACCACACAACATGGTAGCTGCCTGGATATTGTGTTCCAGACGTACTCCAGCACCAGAGATCTGGAGTGCATATCTGTGAACTTCAGTGTTCACAAAGCAGCCATTGTGGACACTTATGTGGGCAAACAAAGCGTTTACTAGTCACGAACAGCGGGAAGGCTTCTTTCCCGACGACGACCTTGAAGCTCTCACTGACTGTGATATGTCAGACACAGCGGAAAAAGTACAACAGACGCCTCCTAGTACCACAGTGCAATAAACAAAGCATTCACAAAGAAACACAATGGTGTGGTCTCAGTCGTAACAAATATAGGCAGTCATTCGCAGTCGAAGCAGCGCGAGAAAGGCTTTCACCTAGCGGACTTTAGGCCGCCAAAGCGCCGCCATAGTTTTAAGGAACGGGAGTGCGCATAATTGGCTCCCTGGGTCAGTGGACACCTGAATCGCGCTTATAGGTAGGTGAGGTGATGAGAGAGAGAGATGTGGGCTGCATGCTTTATCGCTGAAAACGGTGAGCGAACTCTCGCGATCAACCACAAACTGCCACCAGCCAGGGTTGCAGGGTGGGGGTGAACTTTAATGTAGATATAAAGACAAACAGGAAATTCAGGAACGCATCCCAGGGCTGTGACAACCACGGGAAATACTTGCACAGACCTTGTCTTTCAGAACCAGGCATTGGTGCAGCAAGTCGAGCATCTATCCATCAATTACTCCGACCACAAAGCTTCCTTCACGACAATCAAGAACTGTTAGTGGAGTGTTTCTTACAAGTTTTCTCTAATTGTACATACATGTCTTGCTCGAATTCTTTGCCTCAATCTATCGAAGAGCTGAAATAGCTCATGAACTGCGCTCAAATTGCGCATTAGCAAGTAACGTAACCGTGGACAATTTTTTCCCACATTCTCGACTTTGAACATTTCCACTTCACGGCTTACTCACGTAATGTTGTTTCTATATGCACACATATTCATCAGCCCTCCTTGCCAAACGTCTTTAAGTCGGGTACCTTATCTCACCGGTACCTACCTATGGGACAGAAACGTGGAGGCTAACGAAGGGGGTGTAAAGTTAAGTGAGCGGAAGTGGGCGGAATCGGTGAGGGAACAAACGCGGGCTAATGAAATTCTAGTCGAAATCAGGAGGAAGAAATGGTCTTGGGCAGGGCATTTAATACGATCGCAAGATAACCGCTGGCCCTTGAGGCTTACGGAGTGGATTCCAAGAGAAGACAAGGGTAGCATGGGGCGGCAGAAAGTTAAGTAGGCTAATGCGATTAAGAAGTTTGCAGGGATACTGTGGCCGCAGCTGGCTAAGGGCAGAGTTAGTTGAAGAGACATGGGAGAGGCCTTTTCCCTGCAGTGGGCGCCGTCAGGCTGCTGCTGCTGATGATGATGATAATGAATAGTACTGACTGCTATACACACCCAATCACATAGCCAAAAAAGTGTTCAACCCGCACGCAGGTTCCGCATTGAGAAAACATATTACCCCCATATCATCTGTTCAGGCTGATCACCATCTGTTGTCTTTCTTGTCCCGTCCTTGCGCTGTTTCTTTGATGAACCCATACCAACTGGCCCAAATGTCCACTCTTCAGCTCGTTAGGGCCTGCAAAACCCGATACTACCTTGTGTCTCCTCGCTACTTTCTTGAGGTTGTGCGACACTATGTGCAGATATGGCACAACTTCAGTTTTCACCATGGTGCCCACACCTTTAGACCTTTCTGGACGAGAGACCACTTTTGTTTTTTGTAGGAAGGTTTCAGTCAACGCACTTAGTCCCACCGAAAGGGCGCCGCTAGCCACAAGTCGGAAAAAAACTGCTTGTCGAGACTAACGTGTATCTGGTGCGGACAGGACGTTAAAAGCACAAATTCCAAACATAACGAATCGGTTGCCCACTTCCCTATCTTTGAGTGAGCTGAATTGAAGGCCTTCAATTCTTCCTTGGTTCAAGGAAAGTAACGACAACCTAAATGGCCCTCTCGAAACACTAGTCTTAAGTTCAAGAACTGCAGCTCTTTCTTACTTGGTAGTCAGTGTGTAAAAACAGGGCCACGACCTATCCTTAAAAGCATTAAAAATATCCCTCACTGGAAATTGCACTCACTGGCTGCTAGCACATCTCAAGCACTCGCCTCAGATAGCACAGCGAAAGCTTCACGAATTCCCCAAGTGCAGCCGTTATCCGGAAGCAGGCCAAAAAGCAGGCAGTAGTATGACTCATAATTAAATAGGTTTTTTGCGCCTAAAACCTATTTAATTATGAATCAAAACCAACTAGCCCAGCAGCAAGTGCTCTTAGTATGGCTCACATTTTACTTGGAGTGAAGTGCAAGCTTCATCAGGTGCAAGCAAATCAGAGTCCAGTGTTCAATGGTTTTCCCATATTGGAACAATGCCTGACTTGCTGACAGCTTTGCTGTCGACGTCAGGGTATCAGTGTCGACGAATTAAAGAGAGAGAAATATTAAGTTACTGTTTTCTCATGTTCAAAATGATATCTTTCCTATTCACTAAGTCGTGCTGGGTGCACCGTCTACTTGGGAACTTATAATTTTCAAAACCAGTCCATTGGTGTTTATAGAAGGAATGGAGTCTCACTCTAAAGCTGCTACTCGCCACGTAATCCCCACGTATACTGGAACGCTAACAGCGCCCCTGAAAGAAACAAAATATTTAACTATCTACTCTCAGCTGCCGCGCAAAACTTGCCTCATTTCTGTTCCCGGGTAAAGAGCCTACTGAAGCACATAATTGAAAACTGGTTGCAGGGAAATATGTATCAGCAAAGTAGAACCGGACAGCATATGAGTGTCCGCGTTTCATTCCGGCGTGAGTGTAGGCTTAGTCGCTGTGTAGCAGAAAACAAAAGGTGAGATTGCCATGATTTTTGATGACTTTTTATACATAGCTGACTATTTCGAACGTCACCTGGTGAGAGAAGTTGTAAACGATGTAATATTAGCCCTCACAAGAGGGTAGATATGATGAGCGTCTTTTGCAGCCATTACAGTTTCTCATATTTACTTTTGCATAGTGCAAAAAAAAGCTAAAAAAGTACCGCTCAATAAAAGTAAGCTTATCATGTCGCGGCTGCCTTGGTGCAGGCAGCTCTACAGAACATATCGAACTGCTGTTATGACCAAGCGATCCTTCTTCCATTTAAAGGATAGTCCTGAATTAGAATAATACTAAAACAAAGTGAGCTACATAAAAATTACGCTTCAAACCTAGAGCACCGCGACTACGTGCTGCCCTGAAGCCAAGGCCACAGCACTGTAAGTACAAAATGCTGCAGTGTCTCTAATTCTTCGCTGCAGCACGTTTTAGCGTACTCCATAGAAGACTGTAAATATTTTGTCACAAGCAGCCAGTCATCAGGACGGCTCTTTTTCTCTTTTTTCTTGCAGAGTATAAGCTTTAATCTCACTCACAAGGCTGTCATGATGGAAATTTAGTCTGTGCCAGTCGCACTTTTGTGGTGCCTCTGCATAGCCTACATACTCAGCTGTAGACAATAAAACAAAAGCATAAAAATCTTAGACCTCTGTGGCCTAAGAAATATGCTTAAAGTTATAATAAAACAATCCGAACAATAATATTTAGCTACAAAAACTTCCATCGGAGCCTGTAGATGGAGCCACGGTCACTGAGTGCGGTCCGGAGAGAAGGGCTGGCCAGTACAACGCCTTCTATGTCTACAAACTTGACGCTCATCCACAGGCGTGTTACCGCACCTTATCGTGCCCTGTCCCACAGCCTTGCATAAAACACGACAATGCGAAGCAACACAAAAAACAACAGAAGTAAAGATATATGTAATCGTGAACCGGAACCAAAACACGACCTTTACACAAAATTCAAGCGTCAAGGACTCGGCGCATGGTGAGACTGGGAACTTTTTTAATATTCGTGAAAAACTGCTCGACGCGGTGGACTCTAGTGGTCTCACCATGCCCAAGCCTGAAACGACTGCACACAAGCGAAACAGAAACACAAATATAACAAAGCGAAGAGGAGGATGTGAAGTTAAAAGGCACCGCTTTTGGGCGTCTTCAAACAAAGCGGCTTCCATTAACGCGTACTCATCTGGTTGCTTCGCCCTCGTAGGAGCGTTTAGCGCACGAAATACTTCCAAAAAACGAAAAGAAAAAAGATGGGACCCTATTTTTTCGTCAGTGATTTGTCACACTAGATTTAATTAATTCATTTGCGTTTGCCCCTTCCCGAACAGCTGTCGCAATGCATTTGGTAGCGAGTGGCAAAAAAAAACTGACAGAAAGAAATATATATAAATATATACCATGGCCTAAAAACGTGGCGCTCGTTCCTGAAGCGGGTGCATTGAAGCATTGCCGCCAAGGAAATAAATACGCAGCGTCGCCGTCGTAATCTGCCAAAGAGGGCGGCGCGAGGGCTGTAGTTCATACCGAGGAGTAGATATTAAAGCTGGGCTGGAGAGACACGCGGCACACCTTTTTTAAATATACTAGCTTTTTCCGCAGGCACTTGTGCCTTATGCGTTTGAAGAAGACGCCAGGAGTTCTTTTTCCGAAAATTCGTTTCTCTCTCTTGGAACAGCATGGTCCAACAGCAGAAACTGCTGTAACACAACAATATTGCATAAAATTTGAAGCGCCTATGTCAGAGTGTCTAACTGCACATATCATACGAGAATGTGAAGCCCAATGCGTAATCAAAACTACTAAAGCAGGGGTTTCAAACTCTACTCGCTATGAGTGTTGCGTTAGAGAAATATCGTCTGCCGCGCCCCCGTGTTCGGAAAGAACGAGGGAAAATATAGAGCGCAGCGCATATTTTTTGCCAAATATGGGAACTGAAATTGTTCGACGATCTCAGGCGCAGCTGAAGTGGTACGTCGCCTCAAAAGTTCGTGATAATGTGGAGACAGATTACAATCTGTCTCTTTAAGCGCAAAGTATGTCTATCAGCTCGGTTGCAACTATGCCACTGTGCACAATCGGCCAGTGCCAAAAGGAAACAGCAAGAAGGGTGCGCGATATGGATGAAAATAAATCGTCAAATTAATGAAACGCCGCTTCCAGAACATAGCTGAAATCTTAAAGGCCGTCGGCGCATTGCTTCGCGGTCTGCATGCGGCCCGTAGAAGTCGTATTCGAGATGCATCTCCTCAATGGTGAATTGTTTGTCCTTTCTGTCATGCATAATCAGGTTTCATACATAAGTGTCACATGGCAGTAACGTCTAATATCGAATCATTGTTCGTGCGAAAGTATTCTTCAGGCTTAAAAAAACAGACTGCACCACTGAATGCGGTTTTATTGTAAAGCTTTGTACTTACATACACAGGGGCAGACAAACAGAGATAGGTGTTTCTGTTTCAGTTGTTTTCTGTGTATATTGCGATTGAGTTGAACTCGCAACGGTAACTATTTGATGTAACTGGCGCACCAACGCAAGCAACAACATAGCCCTATTTATTGGGGTGCATTATGGCTGGCAGGAAGGAATTGGAATTGAAACTGAATGCTAGCCATACACCTAATGCTTGATATTGACCAGAAAAGTTTGACCAGAAAAAGAGCACCAAGAAGGTAGCGATAGCACGAGCGCGTGCAACGGGCCCACACAGTTAATGTGAATGTCAAACTAAAAGTCATGATTAACGAATTAATTTTATCCGTTTGATAATGTAAACATTTCCTGTAACACAACTGCGCAGTGGAATTATGCTCGGCGATGTTTCTTTCAGAGCCCGAAGGGCAGTCAATCGCGGCTATATGCAGGCGCAGCCGCCGAGCTGCCGTAGTTCCCGCAGTGCTTCCGTATTCCGCACAATCCAGAAACAAAAAAACCATAACAGCAAAATAGACACATCCCAGAAGTGCATGCGTGAACGAAGAATATAACAAAGAAATTAAAATTCAAGAATTAAATGGAGTACTATCTGCAGGTAAGCAGACAGCAGCAAGCTCAGATGATATACACAACACCATGCTTGCTCATCTCTACGAGGCCACCACGGAGGCATTCTTAAAATTCTAGAACAAAATCTGGCCATCAGGGAAGATACCTGAAGCATAGAAAAAGCCATACTTCTACTTTTCTTGAAAAATGCAAAACTATCATCAAGTCTCAGTTCTTGCAGACCTATAGCACTTACGAGCTGCCTAGCGAAATCTTTGCAAAGTGTGTTCAACATTCAGCTCGCCTTTGTTCTTGAATCTGGCCAGCTTCTAGACATGCGTCAGTATAGTTTCAAGAGAGCATGCTCCACCCAAGATCATCTTGTCCATCTTGAAAACACAGTTCGGGAGGCATTCATGCGCAAGCAACACTGTCTTCCGGTTTTCGTTGACATGGAGCAGGCGTGCGACATCACCTGTAGGTTCGGCATACTCCACGAGCTAGCAGACCTAGGCATCCGCCGCGTGATGTGGAACTGTTTCAGTAACTTTCTAGCATATCTTTCTTTCCGAGTACTTCTTGATATAACCCTTTCTGTAAAAGAAAACCTTTTAGCGCAAAACGACTAAGTAAGGACGGGGACAGAACACAGACACAAAGGAGCGCTACTCTCAACTAAATTTATTGTCAGACCAAAAACAGTCATTTTATACACTGGTTCCAGTACAGAATCTGCTCACATTCCGAACACAGCGCACATGCGCACATGCCAAGTTGCGCTGTCGATCACATATCTTGTAAGATAATCCTATCTAAAAACTTGTACTCGTTAGACTACAACTACACCGAGGGGCTGCTCACCTGCACAGATCCCTTCTTTCTGATGTGGAACGCCTCTGTCAACAGCCGAGAAGCCTCATCATTGCCTCTTCCGATAATCTGCGTATGTTTTAGCAACCGCACCATGTCCCTGCCCGATCACAGTATCTACAATGAACAGCCAAGTTTGTTCCGGTCCCCTGCTCAAGGCATTTTCGAGTTCCCGCAAACGCATATTCAAACAACGTCCAGATTGGCCAACACTCTTCCACAACTGAGGGGTATCTCATAGACGATTCCAACATTGCAACCAACATATCTGAATTGGTGCTTCGTTAGGCACCCCTTATTTCTCTCCTCACCATTAACTCTAGGGCATAGGCTTTTCAGCTAGCAGGGCGCTGAAAAAACAACTGGAATGTCGTATTTGTTGGCCACTTTTTTAAGTTGTGGGCCACGCGGTGAGAGTGTAGTATCACTTGAGGCCTTTTAATTCTTGCCCTTTCGTTCCCTTCCTTATCTGCTGCATCCACCGCTGGTTTCCTCTTAGATTTTCGCAACATTGTCTCAGCCACAACGGTTAAAAGGGTTAAAGGGAAGCCCGCTGATATCAGCCTCGAAATCTGTGAATCAAAACTTTTGTGAAGAACATGACAACATGACTTATTAATAGCTTGTAGTAAGCACAAGGTAGCAACAGCCCTTTTTACCGCCTTGGACTGAGCAGAATCATATGGCATAATTTCTTTTGGGCACGAGGCTTATAGCGCCAGCAAACTAAACCATCTCGAACAGAGTTCTGAAGGTCCAGAAACTGCAACTCATCCTTCGGAACCTCATGTGTAAAATTTAACTCCCTTCCAAAGTGTTTGAAGCTGTTTAAACCTTCCGCCACAGTGTCGTGGTCGATCAAGGAGTCACTTTTCCTTAAAATCCCCATGAAATTGTCAACATATCTGAATACTTTGATTACTTCGTTCCGGTCTAACGCGTCATCTAAAACTCTGTCAATGGAAAAGAGGAAAATCTGGCACAAGACAGGTGCCACACACGATCCGATGCTTATGCCACGTTTTTGCACATATGATCCGCCTTCAAAGGTAACAATCGTCGAGCTGAGAGGGACAGAGTCTAAAAGGGACAGAAAGCTTTCAACAGATATGCCGGTGTCGTTTTGAAAAGTTACCACCCCAGTCTCTTCAGTACACTCGAGAACCGAAGTAAACAGCTCTTGGTGGGGGATAGAATAGAATAAATCTTCCACATCGATCCAAAACATGCTGCCAAAGGTAATTTTTCCCATCAAACACATTACATCACGAGAGTTTCTAGTCTCAAACGGATTTTTAACATGCAGCGTATTCAGGTTCTTTAAGAGATACCTGCTAAGCATTATTTGCCACGTGTCCCGTTCACTCACATTACTGTGGAAAGGCGCTTCTAATTTATGAGTTTCTGCAGTGAAAAAAAATTTCAGGCTAGTTTCACTGCAATCAACTATACTTTTTGCAAGCTTGCACAGTTCTGATTTGGTACAAAGGGAAACAGCAGCTGCCTTTACCTTGCTGGGTTTCTGTCTCGTGTGAACGAAGTTCTTACTAACAGCTTGGGAGGCTTTTATGTTGTACATTCCTGGGGTAAGCACCACAAGACCACCCTCTTTATCACTCTCCAGTAGGCGTAGGGAATTAGATTTGAAATAGTCCACCACATAGCGCATGGAATCTTTACGGGTGACTGCTTTCTTAGAAACCGTCCTTGAGAGGCTGTCCACACCGTCGAGAAGGCATCTTTCCTGGTCTTCCAAAGGCGCTTTGGATGCCATACTTCTGTTCATAGCGAGAAGTTGTGGTCCGCTGGTTCTTGGCTCCAAACTGTGCCTTGGTCCTTTCTCAACGAGTCATGTAACTTCTTCTGAGAGGTGTGCTCCAGGAAGCGTCTTCAACACTCCCGTTTTCTCCGGATGCTTTTGGCGCCTTGGTAGATGGCGTAAAGTGCACTGCCACCAGAATTCCGTCGTCTGGGAAGCAAGCTTTCTGAATGAAAGCAACTTCGCTTCTGCAATCATTTGCGGTAAATTGGAGAAACATGCGACGCGTAGCAGGTCAATTGTCGCCACAGCTCAGATCGTAAGATCCGGCACAGCCGCTTTGCATGACGAGCAGAAGGCAGCACGTTTCCGCACCACACAGCCAACTCAAAAGGAATTAGCCCTCATCGTTCCTCATTTTATGTACGTTAGAATTTTGGCCCCTCATTTGGCAGTGTTCTCTTTGCATGAGTGCTTCATTTTCTTTCTCCTCTATTAGGGGTGGAAAGATCATTTTACACCAGGGTGATCGCAATGTATTCTGCATGTTTTCTATATCTCTCCAAAGTTGTAACGACCGCCACTCAGTAGGTGTTTGGTTCCCTAGCCACCTGCTCCCAGCATTATCGCTGTCTTATGCCAAGAGTTTTATTAGTATTCGTACTGTGTGACAAACGCGGAACATAGCGAACATATTTACATACGACGATCACTCTTCCTTGTGACATTACTCAACACACTGCATTATTGTTGCGAACATTATTGCGTATAGCAAGTTAGAGCTATGCTATATGTGTATGACTGCGTCAGTTTAAACAACTGGTATCTTCACACGACTAAGATATAATAAAGCATTGTTTTCGGCATCGATGAATAGTGCAAAAAAAATAAATGTCGTTCCGTGCGGCTGAGACAACACGCACCAACATCTTTTCCGGCTGCCTGTGGCAAGCGAGGTTTGCCGGTAATCATTTTGGCCAATAGTGTTGTGATCCACAATTTCTGCTTTGCTGGACAGTTCATTCTAGAAAGTTAAACGGGGCGCGAAAGGTGGAGGACAAAGAGCATAAAAAAGGGAGAAATAGTACTTTATTTTTTTTTTTCAAATTTATGATAAGCTGAAATCCTGTTAATAGGTAATTTGCAAATTGAACGTTGTAGTTAGTAAATCCAGAGATCTGAAGATTAAAACTCTTTCTGTTGTGTAAACGTTTTGAAACCATTTTACGCAAGTGTTTTCGTACTTTCCGCTCAGCATAAGGGTGCCAATGCTAGAGCGGTGCTGTGGAAGTCGCTGCACGATGGAAACGGATGCTCAACACGTGTTTGGGTAAAACAGGACCCTCCCCTACTTCTACACCCACAAAGTTTTTCAGTGATATCAACGTAAGCTCCATTTCTACTTACCTTTCCAAAGAAGCATTGCCTTTTCAAAATGGGTTTGACTTATGGGAACTATTAGGGGATATATTGCGAGTGTAGTAGCGGCAGCCGTGTCGCCATGTCTTGGGCAGGAGTGGTAGCGGAAGCATGGTCCAACTTTCCTGTGCCTAAACGCATCCCGCAATTAATTGCAGATAGCGCCGCCGTGCAAGTATTCCGGACGAACAACGTTGACCAACGTGATAACCGCTGTTGCCACCGCTACATCGAAGGCCACGCGAACAAATCGTCATCCAGTCCCGTCTACAAAAGCAACGACCCGGATCCCGATGTCTTCACTTCTTGGGCAGCAGCGGTAGCGGAAGCATGGTCCAACGTTCCTGTGCCTAAACGCATCCCGCAATTCATTGCAGGTTTGTGAAAAACTTCGCCTCATTTCATTTGCTATTAGTCCAAATAAGCTACTGCTACTGCTGCTGCCCTTGGCGTCTTTTCTTGTTCGATTTTTGGGCCGTCACTTGCTAAAAGTGCGTTATGCCTGATAAGTGCTCGTCCTGCCATGAAGTCTTTGATAAAGACGACTTGATAATGACATGTTCTGAATGTGACTTGCAGTTCCATCTTGGAAAGTGCAGTGGCACATCAGAACGGTCCTTTCGACAAATGAAAGTATCAACTAGAAAAAAACAAAAATGCTCATCTTGCAAGCCTTCTGGAATCGAACATGAAACACAAAATCCGTCTGAAAATATACAGGCAGAGCTGGCGGAAATCAACAGAAAGCTGTCCCTAACTCCGGCACTCGAAGCTAAATTGGATAAATTGATGAACTTGCAGGAAACTGTTGCAAGTATCGAGAAATCCGTCCAGCATTTGTCGGATACTTATGACGACATAAAAACCACACAAAACAGGCACGACCAGGAAATTAGCGACTTGCGTCGACGGGTAGAGGCTATGGAAAGTTCCCCAGAACTAGAAACTGTGCGCGGACTAAAACAACAGATAAACGATCTAGAGCAATACAGTCGAAGGCAAAACATCGAAATCCACGGTCTTAAGCCCCAAGAAGATGAGGACCTCTTGGAAGAATTAAATAAAATAGCTCAGCACCTTGAGATCGCAGAACTGTCTAAAGATGACATTGAAGGATTGCACAGACTGCCCTCTAAACCCGGCAGGCCAAATGTGGTAATTGTCAGATTTGTGTCGCGAGCTCGCAGATCAAAATGGTTTGAAAGAAGGAAGCAGTTGCAGACTAAGAAACCTGAAGTCATATTCTTTGACAACCTGAGGGCAACCAACAAGCGTCTGCGCTGGCTCGCCAAACGTAAAGCGAAAGAAAATGGGTATCAGTACGTTTGGATTTCAGAAGGGCGAGTCTTCGTGCGCAAATGCCCTGGTGCAACTGCTGTCAGGATCTCAAACGAAGATGACCTCGAACAAATTGTCTAGCGTTCAGTTCATGCACAGTGCGGCATCCAAATCAAATCATGGCCACTTACACGACTGAATCCTTTTACAGACTGTATAATGTTGAAAACTGGTTGCGTAGGAAGCACGTTGCTGTCTTTCATATGAACGGGAGAAGCCTCCGGAACAAACATGTGGAAATCGAAACATATCTTTCTCTTATTGCATGTGCTTTTGACTTCTTGGTTTTTACAGAAACTTGGTATTCTGATAGCTCAGAGGTACTCAGTTTTTGTGATTATAGAGACGTTTCTGTTTATCGCTCGGAAAGACGCGTTGGGGGCGTTTCCATTTATGTTCGGCAGCACCATCTGTTTGAATGTTTGCAAGATTTCACATGCGTGAACAATGATTTTGAAACAGTCGCAATAGTGTCCCGTAATGTACTCGTTCTAGCAGTTTACCGCCCTCCCCATGGCATTCTTGATAAATTTCTTAGTTTTGTGGAAACACTGCTGGTTCTTGCAAATGCCAAAAAATGGCATGTAGTTGTTGTCGGCAATTTCAATGTTGACCTGTTTTCAGCTGAACAACCGAAATGTCAACTTCTCGAAGTTATGTTTGCAAATAATTGTGAAAACCTAATTACCGAGGCCACTAGAGTAACTGCACATTCAAACACGTTGATTGACCTGTGTTTTACAAACATTCCAAAGGATATAACTTCGTCCGGTGTCCTTTGTTCTGATATTAGTGACCATCTATCTATATTTTCAGCCCTTCCAATAGATCAAAATTTTCAAAGTATGAAATACACTAGAAGACATATTAATCACCAGAGTGTCAATTTTTTCACGTCTTTAGTTGCTCACAATGGGTAAATGTGTACTCTGAAAGTGATCCCTCTCAGTCATACGATGCATTCATTTCCACACTACAACACTGCTATAATGCTGCCTTCCCTTTATCTACTGTGCTTCAGTACAAAAAAGCCAGGAAACCATGGATAACTAAGGATCTTTATAAGCGCATCAAGCAGAAGGAAAAAATGTTTAGTCTGTTTCTAAAAACACGTGACGTTGAAACACTGCATGAATTTAAACGCTTCAGGAATAGTTTAAATTCAGATTTAAAAAAAGCCAAATTCGCGTTTTTTCAACATAAACTTGAGAACTTAGCGCGAAATAGCAGCAGAGCGTGGAAAGTTTTTCGCGAGTTGACCAATGCCCCTACAGCAGACTTACCATCTGAATTACAAATAAATGGAAAAATATATTCTCGCGAATCGTTAGCCGGTCTGTTTAATGATTATTTCATAAATGTTGGAGCTCCAATGACCATTCCCGATAACCAACCAGAGTGCAGCCGTTTATATTATATTAACGATGTCATAAATGACAGTGTATTTCTTGCTCCTAATTCTGAAGATGAAGTTATTTCTCTGTTAAGTTCCCTTGACAACAAATCCGCAGCTGGCGAAGATGATATTAAAGCCCTACCGATTAAAGCAGTTGCTAGTGTTATCGCAAAGCCCCTAACCCATATTTACAATCAAATGTTATCCCGTAGTGTTTTTCCACAAAGATTAAAAATTGCTCGTGTTACTTTAATACACAAAGGTGGTAAATACAATGAGTTAAACAATTACAGACCAATCTCAGTCTTATCACTGTTCTCCAAAGTTGCAGAGCGTATCCTATATAAACGATTTAGTACCTTTTAATTGCCAACGAAAGTTATTGTCGAACAGCAGTATGGATTTCAAAAAGGAAAATCAACAGAAAAGGCGCTGCTGCGCATTAAGGACAAAATCATTCGGAATATTGAAGCTAAGTTATTTACAGTTGGAATTTACTTAGATTTTCGGAAGGCATTCGATTCTATACAGCACCATATCTTGTTCTACAAGCTTGAAGCATATGGCTTTAGAGGCATCACACAAAGTCTTATACGCAGTTATCCGCATAAGAGGTCCTAGTTCACATCCATACACGGCATTGCATCGGGGAAAGGTAACATTAAATACGGCGTTCCTCAGGGCTCTATACTCGGGCCGCTGTTATTTGTCCTGTATATAAATGACATCGTTAATATTTCGTCAGCGGGAGAAGTGTTGCTGTATGCTGACGACACAAGTGTATTTTTTTCCGGAGAGAGCCTTGAGGAACTTGAGGCGACGTCAAACGCATGGCTGCATGAGCTTAGTTTATGGGTATTAACAAACAAGCTTCAAATAAATACAAAGAAAACAAAATATATGATATTTTCTTCAGAAAATAAACCCAATGTCTTCAACCTAAACCTGAACTTTAATGATGCATTGCTTGAGCGCGTAGATTGTCATTCCTTTCTAGGTGTTACTTTTCAGTCGAACTTGACATGGTCCTATCATGTAGAAAATAAAAGAATGAAAGTAGCCAGATCTATTGGAATGTTATGCCGCCTTCAAAATCTCGTCCCTGCCAGGCTCAAAAAGCAGCTTTACTTTTCACTTGTACACTCACACTTTAATTACTGTGCTTTAATATGGGGAACCGGAATTAAGACCGATAATGATAGATTATCTGCACTGCTGCGAAGGGCGATTAGAAGATTATATAAAGAAAATGTACACCCTGTAACCTTAATGAGAACACAAAATATCCGACCTTTTCACGAAATATACACACAGAAATTATCTGCCTACATATTCTCTGAAGTATCAAGCAATTACAGTAGATTTGTTAGTCATTATCTAAATAGAGATACTGGCCACAATTTGCGTAGAACTTTCATTGTCATAGAAAAACCAAGGACAAATTATGCTAAACAGACAATTGATCATCAAATTATGAAACTATGTAATAATTACCCAGACATTCTCGAGATCGCAAAATCATGTAGAAGTCTGAGAACTTTCAAGCGCAGAATACAACTTCTTTTCACTCCAAATAGCTTGCCAAACATGTACAAATAATGATTTCTAATTGCAAACTTATTGTGTTCTGGTTTCTATTTTTGTGTACAAAGTGTTAACAATATGTGTTTTTCTTTTTGAACTTGCTCCATGTGCATTTTTGTACGGTGATGACGGCTGTATCCAATTGTATGTGTACTGTCTCCATGTATTTTGTAACCTGAATTGTATTTTGTAACCGCTGCTGTTGTGCCCAGTGGGGCCAGGGCCTCCTCAGGAGACAATTAACTCCTTTTGTCCTGCCCCACGGGCAGTACCATGTATTGCCCATTCAATAAATAAATAAATAATAAAAATATATCAAAGGCCTCAGCGGTTAAACGTCCGTAGTCTTCCTTTTATAACCATCCTTTATTCGCCTTTCCTGCCTAACAATGAAGGTGACGCTGTTCTTCTGTACGAGGTTTCAGTACAAGCTACCCGACAGAATATAGGCTGTCAGCGGTGACGCGTACAGATATTTTCTACCATTTGTTGTGCATGTAGCGGTGCCGAGATTCTATTTAATGAGCTTAGAATGGCAACCAGTGTAGATAGGTTGAAAGCGTAAAAATATTTTTAGTATACATAATTTCATGACTGTATGCTTGCTGATCTCTAGCTTTTATGGCTTGTTCGTTAAATGACATATATTTGTTCGGCACCAAAGCGAGCTCTCATAAATGCCCATTTAAACTTCAAAGTATTGAACGTGTCCTATGTAACAAAACACTTTTCAACCTGTGTTATAAGCAATGTATAAATTCCTGATTTTCACCCTATGATTTTCAATATTATAAAACTGCAAGCGAGCAGCACTAAACACAAATTTCGGCTTATTTAGTTCACTTAGCCAAATGTGAAATATGTGCGCCAGAACATGGCGTTTCATTTCGCTTTCGTTTCGAGGCTAGGTTTAACGTCCCAAAGCAACTCAGGCTATAAGGGACGCCGTAGTGGAGGGCTCCGGACAATTCTGCCCGCCTGGTGTTCTTTAAAGCGAACAGTACAGGACATCTAGTATTTCACCTCCATCGAAGTGCGACCGCCGCAGCGGTGATTGGGGACCTTAGCGGTAGCGAATTATAAAATTTTGGGCGAGTTTAACGAACCTTAAAGGGGCATTGCGAAAATGATATGTTCTGGATACATTGCGCAAGGATGGATGTTGATAAAGATGGCGACATGCAATGCGCAGCTCGAGAGTTGCAGTTAACGACAAGGAGTGATCGCTTGCGAAGATAGCATAGTAGCAATGTGCTATTCCCGCAACCGAACGCTTATCGTGGTTAGCTCTGCTACTGCACTAACTTTCCTTTGACCGTAAACAGGAAATAAAACAAAACGCGGCGAAAGCGTAATGCTCCTGAGCAGTGACCAGCGAAGCTAACTCGTCGCGCCGATGCGGGTTCGAAATCGAGGTACGGCGCAATCGAGGTATTATTTTTATTTCAGTACGTCTAGCTTTCTTCCGACAGGCAGATAAACAGGTGTTCTCGAGATTGTAAGCCGTCGTGGTAGCTCACTCAGAAAGTAATACAATGAGTACAAACTGCACCTTGACGTCGCAGCGCCGACGGGCATTGCTGTACATAGGAAAGGGCTCCGCCATCTCTGCAGGAAACAAAGCCTGGAGTTTGCAACGGGATGTAGTTTCTCGAATATTTTTTTGCTCTCACGTGTTGTACGCCAAGTTTTCACCCGACGGTCATGTGCAACATTCTTGGACAAAAATTGTGAATATTAGAAAACTGCAAGGCACGATTGTAAAAATATTGAAGTTAATAGTTCATTCTTCCGATGTGCAGTAAATCCTTTTTTTAATTGTTTCCATAGATAGCGTTGAGCATTAAAGACTGCCTTATAAAACCATGGTAAACGTTTCTGATGGTAGCGAAAGCGCTATTGCGAAAAAAAATGTAAGCCCGCCTAAGAGAGCTCTGGGGATATATTGTTTTTAGTAGTGAGATATTAAAATATATAAAAAAATTGCGATCGTACTCGAGCTCCCGTTCAAAAATACTTTTGTCCTGATTTTTTTCCTATGTTACGTGGACCCAATGTTGGTTCAATGTCTCTCTTTTCTTACCCTACCTCTGCTAATCTCTGTACGGTAGGCATTGTCGCGTGTCCCTTCACGCAACAAATGCGCAGCATGTGGCGCAATTGTCTGTCTCCGCGCTTCTTAATTTTCGAGTAAACATAAATGCCGTCTCTAACTGCATCCTCTAATGAATAGAAGACGCGTCGTGCTATTATTCTGTAATTAGTTTAGTCGGAAATGTTTGAGAAATATCGGTTACAACATGCCTACCTATCGTTCAGGCGATGGCTGAGTGGTTTAAGGAGTCAAACATCTATACGGCTTGCTACTCATATACTGCAGCGGCGATGCGAATGGTGCTCAGATTGCCACAATTTCATTTCTTGTTCTTCAAATTCGGAAGGAATATTCGGAGATGGAGGCCTTTGGTTTGCGAAAATTCTGGCTTGAATTAGCCGAGAATAGCAGTCAAAAGCATTCAATGCTTAAAACGAGACGGGCACTTTCTTCACTGCGCAGCGTCTACTTGCGCCACAGTGGGCGCCTTTTGTCCACCGCTATCAAAGGGCTCTGATGGTTCAGTGAAAGGCCTTAGTCTTTGGAGAACACCAAGGGAACAGTGCGGAAATCGGCTGTCGATAGGCACCGTACTCAGGACGCCGTAGCTGGACGCGAGGAAAAACATTTTCGCTACAGTGCTAATTTCTGCCATTATGCTCTTTACAGCTTCTCTGAGTACGATTGTCCAAGCGAAGCTTGTACGGGCCGGCTTCATACGGTTCACCGGCTGAGCGCAGCGTGCTTTGGGGGTCCTCTTTTGAAGACCGGGTATGGTGCGTTCGTCCCGGATTCTCAACGCGACGCGTAAAACAATGGCATTGTTTTGCGGCTGCCGTGAGAAGAACTGCAGCTTCCTTGTAGGCTATTATAAAGGCATTGATGTGCAATGAGAGTGAAGGAGCTTTTTCAAGAATCCCGTGTATTTCCGAAAACTTGCTGGTGGGCACAATGCCGGCAAAGTGAAGGCTGCAAATGTAACGATAAACGCTAGGTTAACGGCGGTTCTGAGGCCCCTAAAGCCTGCTGTCTATCCAATCTTCGATACAAGCTTTCTTTGTTGTCTTCGTATGATCGTCTCTTTTTAATGTTCACACAAAACGGATGTCAAAAGGACTGCGCATCGTAAACACAGTCTATGTTTCAGAAGGCACCAATTCCTGAATAGCATCCTGCGAAGCTGAGCCAGATTGCTTCAAAACAAAGCTATACAGTTTTCCCAAAAAAAACTTAGTAGCTAAAGAAATAAAGTGCTAATGAGCGTTTAGACCCTTTCTAAAAATTTACTTCAACTAGGAGAATTCTCTTAAAATACTGGACTGCAGGAATTTTTTTTTACACTACTTGCAACGCTATAAGCACAAGTGTCGCAACAATTCCGCAGGTTTCTTGTTCACCGTCGTAAATCTTAGCGGACTGGATAGCGCTCTCACAAGTACCTTTCGCGCCACTTCTGCAGCCTGTTGTGAATCATTTTACTGCGATTTGTTCTCAACGTTATCTCACTGTTCTCGCTACCAAACACGCTCCGCGAAAGCGCGAAACCTGATTATTTTTGCTCAGTTTATTCTGCATTGTCCGCGAAGTGGAAGCCGAAAATGTGGTAATAATGCTGCTGATTCATTTTGCTACTAAAAAGGGCGAAATGCAATTTTTTCTTAGTGGTTGCTGGCAGGGTGTCGAACCGGAACCGAACCCGAATTTTCGCCCGGAACCGGAACCGAACCGAACCCATAATTCTTTCGCCATCTTGGAACTGAACCCGAACCGGAACGATTCAAAGGAACCTGTCCGAACCGGTTCGGGACCCGGTTCAGCCCCACGTTTTTCGCATCTCGGCATACTTCTTGTTTCCGGACAAGACTAGATGATGTAGCACATAGAATTACCCATCCGTAGCTGTATGCGCTGGGAAGTGCGAAAATGGTACCCAGCATATGCGACAGCAAACTTACAGGAAGTCTGGTGCCTGGGAAGAAGCCTAATTGACGCTTCTGTAATGTACTACTCGAAATTCAGCCGCTAGCCGTTTCTCGCAGTGCGCCGTTTCTCTTTGCATCAATTGATCCATCCGGATCCATCCGGATCAAGTGCTTACTAATCCGGATTAAGAAGACTGCTACTACTCTTTTTGCCCGACAATGTTCTCACCTATTCATCGTGCGGCAATATGGAGTGCTACCTTGTAAATATCCCGAATTTGCTATCGGACTGATATCTTAGAAGTAGAAAGAATTTAGTTATTCTTGGCGGTACAGAAAAGGCCAGGCTGGGACAAGCGAAAAAGAAGGAGCGTTTCATGGAGCTCCTTGCTTTGAAATTCAAGAGCTGCCTTCCGAAATGCGCTGCTTAATGAGTGATTCCTTATCTTCCTTGCTTATGCGCAGCTCAGCATGTGTTTATACATTCATATGATTCAGTCAGCAGTTAAAAAAAAAACACGCCCCCATATTTCTGGTTTTAGGAAGCGCACAACCAACCTCTTCGCACATCCCAACCAATGACTAAGAGTCTCCCCCATCGAACCCCCCTAGGCGGTATAATTCGGCATCCCGGCCATAACCGTCCGCATCGTTACCCGACTGCGACAACATAGCCGTAAAAAGGAGCGCCAAAACGACGTCGGGCGTCTGAGCTTCCGACGAGAGCGCTCTTTTCTCTTCCACACCACCGTTTTCCCACGTCTCTCGAAAAGGCAGCAACATCCAAGCTGAGGGACGGCGACGACTGAAGGACCCAATGGCAGGAGGCACCCCTGTCATTGTCGCCTTAGGAAAGCATTTGTAATCGTCTTATCTTTGCCATAGCAAACACGACTATAAGACGCTGGATGCTTCTGCCCAGCAGGAAGCAATAAAAAGAAAAACGCTGTCAAGAACCCAGGCGCAGCCACTGAATTTATTCCTTCCCTTTTTTGCTGCCGAACTCGATAACTTGCCAACATAGGCGGTCACACTCCACTTTTACAGCCCTGTTTGGCTCTCTTGCTGTGAACGTAGAGGAAGCATTATCTTACACTTTTACACCTAGGAAAAATACAATACAATACACAATAGAATGCCTGCAGGGAGGCCGTACATGCATCGAAGGACCGACGACATCAAGGCGTTTTGTATGTGGACCCGCTTGTAGCTCTTCGCTGTCCCGCGCTTTGGTTTCTGAGTGTCTATTTTCTGTGGAATGCACACCAGAAGTCTGCTCAGCTTCTCTGGCTTTGTGTCGAGGCGTGGTTAGGCCAACACGAGTTAGCCGTCATCTATAGGGTTTTGTTTATTTTCGGAACTCCCTTTTCTGTCTATTTTACGCTGTCTGATCGTCACTTTTCCCACCCATGTTCTCCACATTGCCCAATGGCCCTGAAATATAAAGTAGTTCAGTCTGTATACTGAAGTTTTTGTTTTTTTTTATTATGTAATGTGTTGATGAGGCACAGCCAGTTACTGCGACGTAAGGGAGAGCACACGTATTACTTCCGTGCGTATATTTCGCCTCCCATGAACGAAAAGTGCATTGGTTGTGCAAGAGCAATGTACTGTTCGGCGCAAGCTGTTTCAAAAAGAATTAGGCAGGAAGATAACTAGAATTTCGTTAGCGACTCTTGCGGAAAGCAGAAAAAGAATCAACAGGAAGTAGCTAATGCAGTGCGCGAAAGTAGAATTTTGGACTGACGAGAATCAGACGAGACTTAGAGAATTGAACGCGCTGTGCTGACGGCTGTTCAATGGAGCTTGGCAAAGCGGATTGATGCGGATGCTTAGTGGTCGACCGTGTAAACAGCTTGCCTCTTGGAGAAGAAGCACACAGGCCAAAGGAGAAGAGGAGAAAAATATCCGCTATTTGGTTTTACCAGCTTTCTTGACATTTTTCGTACTCAGGTCCAGCTAATATATCTTTGCTCTTTTTATACATTTCTGGTATTTGTGTTCTTTCATTTATATTGTCGATTTACAGTTTGAAGCCGGTGCCCACGCGGCTCTTTGCTAGAGCGGCTGCGATAGGCGAAATGCGTTTTTTTAGCATCTTTGGATGGCTCAGCAAAGAAATTGTCTTTTTTGCAGGATCAACTCCGATTGCAACATAGGAGTTGCAGCTAGCCCGAAATGCTTGCACTACACTATCACATAACGCAGTCAATCATATTCTTTGGGAGTGCACTTACTATTTTCTTGCCGTCGGAGGGTTCGACTCCCGCCTTCACTCCGACGAAACCTCCTTGGCCGCCAGGTTGAACGTCGCTGACGGCTAGTGCATTTCTCATGAAATTCTCTATTTTTTGGGAGTCAGACCAAGATAGCATTCCCTGACTGATGCACAAGTGCTGCACATAACCTAAACGACGAATGCTGTAGACCTGGTATGTGGACACACGTCTGTGTCGAGTTATAAGTGCGAACGTCCTTGAAGTCTGCCTCTGCAAATATTGTATGCTGCAATAAACTCACAGAGTGTGCAGGAGCCGTCTATTGTATACCACGATGTTGTGGAAGAATATACATATGTCGCATGCGCATGTGTTTTAATGAAAGACCAAAAAGCACGGCATGGAATTAAAGAACACTGCAAGCGAATGTCTGGCTCAGCAGTGCATGGACTGTAGTGAAATGAAGAGATGTAATCGCGTTTACTGCTTTGAGAGCACGCAATTCTTGGCTGGGACAGAAGATAAATTGGAGCGTTTGGATATCTAAGCTTTTCTCATTTTCATCACCAACAATTTCAAAACCAGGCCTTCGAATTTCTTGTTAGCTTAAGGATTTTCGCGTTTGGAGGGTTTAGTGTAGGCTTTTCACGTGCGTCTTTGTGCGTCTACTCTGAGTATGAATTTTTATGTACTGCCTCCCCTTTGTACGTTTCAAAACGTTTCGATGTTCTGAACAAGGCTTCAGTTTTTAGGGTCGGATTCGACTTCTTTAGGTTTTTTTTATACCATTGCAGTGTTCCTTTTGTTTTATAGGTTTTTGAGCTATGACTTGGTACTATTTTCACTGTGTTCCTGTTCACTTCATGTAAGCTTCTTGCATTAAAGAACGAATTTATGCTTTATTATTATGGGGCTTGGTGTGCGGCTTTTATTGTTACGAGTACTAGCCGAGGTGGATTCAAACTATTTGGGGCACACTTTTGTTGCACCTTTTTTTTTACGACATGCGGAATTTGAGAGTTTGTTTTTGCAGGTAATTGATTCGACCTGATTATAGGTTTCCTGTGTACGAGCTGACCCAGTAAAATCTTAAAAATGTTCCACCTTTTCCAACTTTAATCCTTTATCGCACACCTGTCAATGATGACCAATTTTAGTGTTTGGCCTGTTCGGTTTAATTATAGGTGTTCCATTCAAAACGTCTATATATGTATTGAATTGCTTCATAAAATCAAGTAGAATAACAGGGCATGTGCTCTCCTAAGTGTTGCGTCTCCGTCCGCGATTCTAGCGTAAAAGAAAAATTGGGTTATACGCTGTTTTGTCGAACGTTCTCTTTTTATGGCAACGCTGGAATTTAGCCCAAGGGACGCTTCCTGTTTGAACGTAACCTAGCCCGTCACCTGCATCGGCGCCTTATCAAACACTATAAAGAATGTTTCACCCCCAGTGAAATTCTACTATTGCGGCAGGGATCGAACCCGCCTCTTTCAGGTCACCACTGAGCCACCGCGGTGGCCACCTTCGATGGCGCACGCAATCATCGTGCAGTTCGCTGTAGCAAATTCGTTTCGGCTGGCTGCACTCAACGACTTATTCGGAAAACATCCAATAATCTGGCTATTCAAAGACCTGTTCTCCATTTCACTCACGATGTATTCGTCCAAGCTCGCAGTTTCCTTACGCAACCGCCGATTGGTATGTTCGCCATATACCGATATATTCAATGTATTGTTTCTTGTTATCGATCCTCGCAGGCAAAGAAACACTAGCACTGGGAGGTGCGCAGGAGCGCCTCGTTTTATTGTTGCTCTGAGACAATGCTCTTGTGCAGCGGAGTGACCGTATACTCGCTTTATAGGCGCCGCAGCGGCCTCCGTAATAAAATACTGCCTTTGGCGCTGTACTTGTTGCGGTCTTGCTGCGGTTTTCTTCGGCGATGCAGTTGCCTATGAACTTTTCGACGCAAGAGCTGTTGGTGTTTTTCAAAGAGGAGCAGCGGCCGGAGTATTCCGTGAGTGGAATTTAGATCGTTGAGGAGCTGTGAGGCACGCGCGTCCATATCGATCACCGCGTCAGGACAAAAGTGGCTTCACCTGCCTGGGTTCTTTTCGCCTCCATGTTCAACCCGTGCTCGATTCAGACGCATATGATTCCCGTCGCCAAGAATACGCACCGTTTCATGCCGACCGACCCATTTCTGCATTCATTCTTGAAGTACTGTCCATGGAGTACTTATATTCTCATGCACAAAGCTCGACCAACTAAAATAAAGATGTTGCTTTTTATTCTCCACTGAATACTTTATATCCCTGTGCACGCAATGGTATTGTTATGTGAAGGTGCATTCGTAGGTTTTTTTGTGTGTTTTCATGTCTCTCAAGGACAGGTCTGTTTTAAACAAGTTATGTCTCCGAAAATTTATTTATTAATACATCATACAGACTTTTTAACTAACGGGATGCGTACTGTGCTTTAAAACTCGATAAAAATAACTATCTGGTACTAAACACTTCCTGGAGAGATTAGCGTCAGGACGGAGGCAGTCGTAGACTAGACTTTAGCTACATGTCGTTGACACCTGAGTTTGCCGAACCTGCACAATAGTTTTGAGAAGCGCTGCTTACGCAACAGAGTGGGACTTCTATTACTCTCCGTCTAAACAAGCACTAGTGGTATCAAAGTAGAGAGCCTTCCAGCAGAGGTGCGGAGTTATGATATTCGGTAGAGGGTAAGACAGAAAGCGAAAGATACTCAAACGCGCATGAGGGGATGCAAAACAGGGAGGTAAGGAATTAAATGAGAGAATACGGGAGGCATAGAGGAACATGAGATGGTGCTGTCAATAATTTCTCCTAAATTGCCTGCGCGTAGATGTCCATGTCCCTTCGTACCCACCGCTGCAAAGTCCACAAAATAACGCATGCCACCTCTCTATCTACGACCCGTTGTATATGATTGCGACATCATTTCTACCGCCTGATTTGGCCGCGAGACTTGTGCTTGCTGTAAGGCGAGCTCGACAAGTTGGACATAGCTTTCCTAAGCAGCGGTGATGTTTTTGTTGCATGAAATTTCGTGGGAGTACGGCATGGTGCATGTCTCAAGAGAATCACAAATGAAGTGAGCATATGTGTGCGCCGTTTTTCGCAAAGAGAGCTGCCCTATAGTAAGCGAAGAACATTAATGGCCACATCAGGCTTTGGAGACTCGTTATGTTGGCGCGCTCGTAATTTTGGCTTTGCCTTGGTCTCGCGGACGTGCCTGATCTTCTATTAAATAGGGCGAAATTAAGCAGGCTTCTTTGCTTTGTTAAGTTCTTAAACAACACGGCAACCTTTACTTGAACAGCACGCAGAATGGTACTTATCCTAGATATGGATTCCTGGCCTTAAAAATAAACATGCAAGAATGTATGCGAAATAATGTCCAAAATGCACGCTCTAAGACAACGCAGAGCCATTATCTTCTTCGCCAAGAGAACGCTGTCGTTAAAGTCTCTTTTCGTGGTGAACTATCCTTGTCCTTACAGGGTAACTACACCCCCCTCGTCCCCCCCCGTCTAGTTTTCGTGGCGACCATCGACGGGTGGCCCTATTTTACATTCTCGCAATACCCTCCTGCTCTCAAAGTAATCGTCCTCCGGTTGGTGAGTGGTCTGCTCTCCAGGGTGGCACCTCCTTCAGAGGTAAACGCCATCTGGATGATTATTCCTCGAGAACTTTACTCATGCTTACAGCATACACTCTGTTTCAAAACTAAACAGGCTACCAAAAACAATAAGAAAGCCATGGATATCACGCGAACTGCATACGCATATTAAAGAAAAGCACAAACTATATCAGCTATTTGTTCACACTAAAGATATCGTTATTTTTGACCGCTTCAAGAAGTATAGAAATAAATTAAACTCTGACACACGAGTAGCAAAACTGAGGTACTACGAGAACTACTTTGCAGATACATCTAATCGCCCTGATAAACTCTGGCTTAAAATCCGGTCACTTGACTCTGACGTTTCACAGGCTGTTAATGCCGATAAAATTACTGACAATGGCATAGAATACACAGGTAACCGTCTTGCAGAAGAGCTTAACAGACATTTTACTCCTATGTTGAACCCCTCAGCTGATACATCTCACATATCCATTGACAGGCGCCCCCCTTCTTTGTTTCTTGAACCTGTCTCTACGAGAGAAATCTTGTAAACTTTTAGTGACCTTAACAACAGCACCTCGTGTGATGCGGATAATATCCAGATGCGTCCAGTTAAGTACGTCATAGACATCATCATTGCGCCATTGGAGCACATATACAACTTATGCATAGAAACTTCCACTTTCCCCAAAAGAATGCAGATTGCTAGAGTAGCAGTTATATACAAAAAGGGAAACAAAAACAGCTTTGGAAACTATCGACCAATTAGTATTTTGCCCGTCTTCTCCAAAGCTTTCGAGAAACTTATTCTTAAACGAGTTGAAAGCTTTTTAAGTAAACACGCCATAATTACTGACTGCCAGTATGGCTTCAGAAAAAACCAGTCAACAGAACTTGCTCTTTTACACCAGAAGGAATATATACTGAGGAATATTTGAAGATAGGAACCTGGTGTTGGGAATTTTCTTAGATTACAGCAAAGCATTTGACTGCATAAACCATAGCATATTGTTGAAAAAACTTGAATGTTGTGGAATTAGAGGCGCAGCGTTACTCTTACTTAAATCTTACTTGCCCAACAGAAAACAGTATGTCCAAATAAATTAATACAAGTCAACTCTTCGAACAGTTACCTGCGGAGAGCCACGAGGAAGTATCCTTCGACCACTGCTATTAAACCTTTATATTAACGACATCGCTAGTGTGGATAATAAGGCTCCTTTCATAATTTATGCTGATGACACCAGTTTCTTTTTATCCGACGGTACTGGTATTAAGTTACTGGAAAATGCAAACATACTCCTGGAAAAAATAAAGAAATGGTGTGATGACAATCTTCTTTCAGTTAATGCAACAAAATCTAAGGCATTATTCTTTCATCTAAAAAACAAAAATTGCAGTGAATTCGGTGAGACGGTGAGCTACTTAATTTGGTGAGCTACATTACAACTGAGACCAGATTGAGTTAGTAAAACCATTCAAATCGCTTGGCTTAATATTCACTGAAGACATGCAATGGGACGACCACATAAGTCATATAGCATTAAAGACATCTCGAGCCATAGGATTTATTACACGTTTCAAATGTTGTCTCCCACAAAAGGTGAAACTCCTGTTATATCGTGCATTATTTATCTCACATCTAAACTACTGTTCATTAGTATCGGCTACTGCTACGCAAACCGGTCTGAAAAAACTTGCCGTTCTTGAAATTAGGGCCCTCAGAATTGTTCATAACCTGCCATATAGATACTCAACTAAAAACTTATTTTCCAAGCACAAGATTATTAACGTTTTCAACCTGTATGCATATAAACTATTGCGCACCTATAAAATAGAAAAAAGAAGGTGCTTTACAAACATATCTGACTTAGCCCCAATTCAGTTATTTCAGTGCGCATACCCACGCCGTCGCAAGCCACACTGTGTAGTACCTGTAGCGAGAAGAAACTATGGACGCCAAATGGTAACATTCCAACTTCCCTCACTCCTGAATAGATTAATTTCAGCAAGCACTGACATAGGAAACATTAGCTTCTCTGACCTCCTCAACTACTTTATTGCTGAAGCCACATTTTTCTAGCTTCATACTTTGAACTTGAATTTCATATATTGGTTGCTGTTGTTATAATCCTTATAGCAGTTTTTTTTGTTGTTGTTGCTTTTGTTATTTCTTAAAGCCGCATTGATTTTCTGTACACGCTGGTGATTGTGTATTTGTCTGTTGTCTTTATTTCTTTCTCTCTCTCTCTTTTATTTTCTCAGAAGTGCCGTCGCATGCCACTGCCTACTTGCTGTACAGGGGGGTGGGAACCTTGTCAAGCGATAACCGCTTTTATTCCCATCCCCTCCAACACTGTATGGTGATGGAAATAAATCGTTATTATTGTTATTATTATTTCTGTGGTAGTCACTTACCAGTTACGCATTCCTTATCTCAAAACCATACCTCCCTCTTTGCATGGCAACAACCGTCCGAACGGTTCCCGTGGCAGCTTACGTGCCAGTTACGCCGACGACTAGGACACAGTGCAACTACTACGACGCGAAAAACAGCAGCAGCCGCTTAACAGCTATCGTTGAAAAACACGCTCTCCCCAGAACCAGAATCACCATCATGCACATCTGCAGCTCAATGCACTACCCACTACACCACGACTGCCACGGGAAATGGTTCCATTATTTCTTTATAACAAGACAACCATTTTTCCGCATGTTTGGTTCTTGATGTCGAGCGCACAAATTCCGGCCGTCACTGAACTATTGTGCCGGACATATAACCGAACGTTCTTGCTGGTTTTCAAGATGTTGAAAATCTGTCCACTGTAATAAGCATTTAAACATTTTGGCATATATTTTCTCACTATTTTCTCACACGTACTGCCCTGCCGCGAACATACCTGTCGGTATGATGGTTTGGCTCGCCAATATTTAGAGCAAGAAAGAAGGCAGAAACAGAGAAGCATGTAAAATATTGTGCGAAACAAGCCTGTTTTTTTTCACGCTTTCGTTTGATGCCTTTTAGTCACTTGTTCATCGCATCTTTTCCAATTGTTTCACACGACGGGCGACTTTATACGAGACAGCTATGAGCGCCTCACTGTTTCGTAGAAGTGAGTTGATGCCATACACATCTGACCCCCTATGTGCGCGCACATGTCGCTTGTAGCTTGAGACATTGCACAAATATCAATAATGATATGTTTGTGACTTTGTATGCCGCAGATATGAATTCACAGTGATATTCATGTGAGATTTTTTGTTTGAGAATGATCGCATATTCCTGTGCTTTCATTTGAAATATTACAAAATGTCAGTATTAGAATTTTATAGAAAACATTCAAATGAACAATAATGCACTGATTTTATGATCGGAAAGCGTGGTCGGGATGTCACAATAATGAAGCAGAACAACAGCCCGTTTGTAGTTACTTTCTAAAGTAACTTTCTAAAGTAAAGTGCGATGCCAGTGCACGTTAAAGAACCCCAGGTGGTCGAAATTTCCGGGGCCCTCCACTACGGCGTCTCTTATAGCCTTAGTCGGTTTGGGACGTTAAACCCCATAAACCAAACCAAACCTTTCTAAACTGACATCTGGTCTCAGAACTCTGGAAGACAGGGTTCTCATTAAGAGGCCTAATCTGAAAGGGCTTCCATTTGTTCCATATCCTTGCTTCCATATACTTGCTTCCATATATTTTCTTCCATGTACTTGCATATTCGATTTTGTGATGTTCGCAGCATTATTTCGTACAAACTACGTCGTTCAGTCAGTGACATGGCTCGTTGAGAAAATCATGAGTTCAAACGCGAAAGAGTGCAATATGACTTTAATTGGTCATTTGACATTTACGCCATTTTTCCTTCGGTGAAGCATTTATTTCCTGCGAAGCCCGCCTATTTGGCATCACTACAAGCGAATCTACTTTTCATGGCTGATTACAAAGTCCTCTCAAAGTGATTACGACGCCTGCTCTTACGACCCTCCAAACCACGTGTCATGCTGCCTTAGTCCTTTGTGAATTAGACGTAGGTAAGGTAAGAATGCTTTGGATGAAAAAAAAAAATTCTGTGTATATTTGTGGCCTTGGTTTCCTATTCTTCATATTCCTACGCTTATGCGTCAACACATAGCCATTTTATCAGCGGTTTTATCTTCTGCTTCTTCCTTCGCGCCATTCGTACACAAAATAATAACAGGCTTTGAGCGCGTGCAATCCATGCTGTTGCTAAATAACACATTTCCACCAGGCCTATGTCTTGTCCGTGATGGTTTCTGCAGTTTTGGAATGTGTCATTGTTCTTTGGTTCGAAGAAGCGTAGGTGAAAGGAAGTCTCCTCAAGTGCATGCGACGTGTTCTGGACGATCCCTGTGAGAAGAACAACGCAAATACAGCAGCAAAAGTAGTTTGACGCTGCACGCATCACCGAGTGAGGTGATTAAAGCTGCACCAGATAAACTTCGCCAACCGATCCGGGCGTTCAGTCGCGCGGAGCCATGTAAGCGCAAAGTGCACTAGTAGCTAAAAAGCAAAAACTGCAGAAGTGTGCCCCGTTTCCTGCCCAAGAATCCTTTCCAAAGGCACGTCTGCCACTGAAAAAGTACGCATATTTAGCTCAGCTTTTCGTCTTTTCTTGAAGCACTCGAACTCATCCGCCATGCCTCCGGATTTCGCGATTGGTTGTTAGTGTCTGGAACTCTCCTGATATCGTGCTTCTCCTCAGCGCGCGAATATTGACAGTGAGATGCGCCTGCTCCTGGCATAACAAATCGCTGTTTTCTTGTTTTCCTGAGCTTCTTCTAGTTACCTGTAGTATTAACTCTAGTGGAATAATATTCTAGGCGTGGAAGAGGTTAGAGGGGGATGTTGTCGTTGGCACGCTGGTCTCACTGTGCTAACAAGCCGTCTTAGGCTTTAGTGTGCGCCAGTCTGGAATGAAAGGGCAGTAGTACGAATATTCCGGCTGGCCTGGCAGGCACTGGGAGCCCAATTTGTCAGTCCTCTTTATGCACCCCCTGCTAAGCAAAGCTGAAAAATAGCTGGCCTCCCATTGTATTTCCATAACTTAACTAAAGTACACACAGGTAAGGCCGCAAGTGAATGTTTATCATGGATAACCCCGTCATGAATAAAACAACAGCTAGTCTTCCCACATTTTGAATTGCACGAGGGGAAAATGCCCGCCTTATAATAATGGTGGAAAGGCACGTGGCTTGAACGGGGCTGTTTTGATGATAGCTTCTTTTCCCCGCATAATCATAAGATAAGCCAGTGACTCTAGACAGAATGCATTAATCCTGCCATAGTGAAAGGTCACAGGCTCATATGTATAAATGCTCACGGCTATGACGCATTCGATCCAAAACATTCTTGATACTTACGAACTATATGTATTTATACAACAGCTTGGAGCCTAAAAGATCATTTGGTGCAGGAAACAATCTAGCGAAAAACATCTGCCTTTAATTCACTCTAGGCGTACCATTGCAAAGTTATGATTTGAACTGATGCTCAAATACAACTGTTGACATCAGGATGTTGCAATGTTACGTGTATTCATTTGTTATTCTAATAAATCATGAAGAGTATTTAGCTGTAGCAACACAGATACTGCAATTTTAAACCAACGATATACACCATATTATGTTTCCCTCGCATAGAAGGCTTCGTTCGACTTTGTAAATTTAAATATCAGACAACCTCTTAAAACGATGAGGAAGAACTAGAAAGAATTTTAGAAAAACATTTCTCCTTCAGAGAATAAATTGCTCCTTGGATGCATAATTTAACCTTTCATTCGTGTTCTTTTCCAGCTGTCCATGTGTCCTCACTGTTTCTTCACTTTTACTACATTGGAAGAAAGGGTAGATACAGCAGAGCCATTCATTAATTCATCACTGTATGACGGAGAATAACAGAGAAATCATTTCTACAACACCTTGACGAAACTACCATTGACGCTTGCACATAGTTCATTTCAACGATTTCGGTGTCCTTACTACTGCATAACAGACTAAATTTTTAAACATTGGAGGGGACAGTTAAGGTCCGCCTTAAGTGTATGACACGATAGCGTAGTTGGTTAATTTTCATATATGCAGGAGATCGTTCACTACTTTATGGTCAGTGTCGTGCGGGTCCTCATACTCATCCTGGCGCAGTGGTTCAGCGGTTAAGCGATGCGCCCGGTTTGCTCTTCCCGAGCGACCTATCATTAATTTAACTGCGACCTGCCACGTCGGGTAGTTCGCTCACTATACCGTGTTCAGGCTGTGATAACGCTGCAAAGTAACGTGACCTTGGTGGTCGCCCTTCCCACTGGCTACCCTTACAAAAATGGATATCAACTTTCTTTAGAATTTGTATTAACATTCTATTGACTCTAGTAACCTTGTAGTAACTTTTACATTCTATCAACAATTGTTCATACAACGTTGGTAGAAGTTACTTCTTTGTATGTACTCCTGTCAATAGAAAGTTACTAGAAACTAATTTTTACATTCTATGTACCTTTGTTAATACAAAGTTGGTAGACTGTTACTTCTTTGTATTTACTCCTGTCAATAGAAAGTTACTAGAAAATCTGGGCGCAGTTTGACACGTTGAGAGAAGTAAATGAACAAACTGCATGGCGTTCGAGGTGATTAACACTATTTTGTTCGCATAATCGTGACGACATCTTACCTGATTACATGGTGGAATCTGTTGCAGCTAGTCAACAATTTCACTATATCGAAAAGCGACCAACATTATTCGCAGCAAATGCGTTTGGAATGTAATCAGGATATGGGAAAACGTTTTAAAACAAAAGGTATATTCCATTTTAATACTTTATGTACTTTACGTACTGTTGTGAGCAGAAATACTCTAGAAAGTGACAAAACATTTTTGGTCATGCGAATAGATGCCTCAAATCATGTACTGTAAGCGAACACTTCAAAGCTATTAAAACAACCTTGAACACGAAACAAACATTACACTCACATTCCCTTAGCCGAGCATATTCTATTAACATTCGTTGATAGGAAGTTCATACAATTTCCTTACTGCTTTCTATGTACTGCTGTCAGTAGAAACATACTAGACACCGACAGAACGTTTTATAATGAGAATAAATGCCTAAATTAATTAAGTACTCTAGCCTAACATGTCAATGCAACTAAAGCAACCTTGAACACGAAACAAACATTTGCAGTCACATTTTCTTAGGGCATATTTTATCAACATTTGTTGATAGAAAGTTCATACAATTTTCTTACTGCTTATATACTGCTGTCAATAGAAATATACTACGAACCGAGAAAGCATTTTGGTGATGCGAATAAACAAATAAAAGCCTAAAATAATCAAGTACTGTAGCCGACAACTTCAAAGCGGCAACTTAACTAACCTTGAAGACGAAACAAAAATTTGCAATCACATTCCCATAGCCGAGCACGCTGTGGATTTTTAGAAATTTCAGTTCAATTTTCTCAATACTAGCTTTACTGCTTTCGCATTTTCGAGTGCGGGGAAAAGGGCAAAGTTCATAACAGAACATTTATCCCGAAATTCAGAAACGTGCCTTGAATTGAAGACATTTAGTGACAATTTTTGATTGTATGAAGTCTACGAAAAAAGTTACCAGCAAACGAAATAATTTTGGTACAAAGTGAATGAATTCATAGAATACTCAAGTATTATTGCCTCGCACTTCAAGGAAATTAAAAGAACTTTAAGAAAAAATAGGAGCTAGTGACATATTGTGTTACATAAGCGCAATGATGACTTCGTTACAGCGAATCAGTTTCGCTGATGGCTCATTCTACACGAAAACAATGCTTTCTGCTGCGTATTCGTCCTTAAATTCTGTACTCAGGCAGTCATTAAACAGGTTTAACATTTCAGAACTAACAAAGAATTTCAGCAGAGCTGTACAACAACTCTGCCAATTCGAAACACGTTGGTGTTGCTATTGTTGTAATTCTTGATAGGTCATATTTAACGTGCAGTTGAACAGTGATGTACCGTACGACGGTGCTAAAACACACTAGCATTAAGAGGGTTTCGCTCTGAGGTTTCAGAGGGATTATTGTTGCGAGCTACAAAAAAATTCAAGTTTAGCATTGCACCGATGTGTTTCCACACTCATTGAATGACACGTTCTCGCTAGCCCAAATGGCGCCCAAATTATACCACCAGCTTCCTGAACCTGCACCGCAAGCACACTTTCCCTGCACACTGCCCGCCATGCAAAAGTGCCCGGTACACTATGCCACTCCACGTGGGAGCGCCCAATTTAAACCCTCGCACTACCCTCCTCCTCGAGCGACCAGCAATGGCTGATCGCACGGGACTGAAAAACCCCGCGCGAAAAGGGTCGCACCGCTTCGCGCTCTGAGTAAATTCTGTGTAACGTGTGCAGGCTTACAGCTTCGAGAACTCAAGTTGCTTCGTTCCTCAGCGACTGTACATGCGAAATTTCAGGCAAGGCAATATTAATTTTTATTTATGTTCGGCGATACTATACTATAAAGGCCGATACTATAAAGAGAAGTATAGAGAAACAAAACAGGTAACAGCGGCCCGCTGTACTCAACTGCGGTAACAAGGGCTTTGCATGAGGAAGGTGCACGGCAATTGGAGCACTATAAGCCCTCATTCTTGACTTGTTACATTTTTCGCTAGTACTGAGCCACAGAGGAGCTTCCAGTATGGAAAAAGCTAGGGTGAGAGCAGCCCCCACTTTGAGCACCGCTAAAGCACAGGCGCAGTGCCTCTTCCGCATCTTCACTTGCATCTCCTTCAACGCAAACACGGTACGAAGCTTTGGCGAGGGAAAACGTGGTGATAGCTGTATTTTCTATCTTCCCGTAATGCAATGATTAAGGAATCCTGGAATAAAGTGTTGGGTTTTAACGTAGTCATACGGAGTAGACGCGCGAAAGCACGTGTTCATTCTTCGCCTTTTCTTACTGCCATCAGCGGACGTGAGGCCGAGCCGAGGACCGCGTAAGGCCGAGGCAAAAAGCAATCAAGGAAGCACACAAAAAGACTACGGTAGCGCGACTGTTGGCGAGGCTCGCTCGAGCAAAGAGCGTGCAAGGTGTCCAATGACGTGATATAAACACACACAAAACAGAGGCGATGCTGCAGCGCAGCCTTGAAAGTTTCGCGCGTCACGCTAGAGCGGCGTACACACACACACGTACGCTAAATCGCATGAGCCAAGCTGTGTAGAGTACGCTAAGCCACACAATATGCGAAAATAAAAACCGAAACCAGTAGCGTTTGGCAACATCATCATCATTCCTTATTCTGCGACGCAGTTACGGGGAGCTAAGTTATAGCTTTAGAACAAGGCAGACAGTGCAGCCGTGCAGCGGCTGCGGCTTTCCTGGCCCCAGATGCGTCGCCTGTAGCTGCCCGGCATGCTGCCCGCTTTTCCAAGCTTTCGTTCGCAGCGCCGCCAGAAACAGATGGTTGTGAGTAGTCGCATTTTTTCACCTCAATCATTCCAATTTGCTGACTTTGTAATTGAAACAAAATATTTTGTCGTTTAATGCAACAAGTTTGTGGCAAAAAGGGCTTTATCGATTCTTTTTTTAATGCGTGTAAAGTTAGGCGACATTAGCGCCACCTTTCCGTTCGCTGGCGGCGGATTGCGAGTCTCACGTTGGCCGCGCGCTACACTATCTTTTTTAGGACGCTGAAACGACTCTTTGTTGGCGGGTGCGACGGTTGTGAAGTTCTGGGTGCGTTTCTTCAGTTTGTTTGTGTTAAATGTGCTGCCTCGTTAGTGTTGTGGTAGTGTGACTGAACTCGGAAGGTGACAGATGGCTCCAGTGCTGCGGAAGACGTTCTTACGCGCACGCAGTGCTCAAAAACTGCTCTGACGTACTGCACGCAACCACGCCGAGAGCGGCCGGCGCCCGATGCCCGATAGAAGAAACGGCTTGCCGTGAACGTTGACAAATGTAAGTACAGAACTGGAAAATGACTTCTGCGATGTGTCGGGGGTATGATTGAGGGCTGCGAATGCATTTGGGTTGGTCTTCACGCCTTGTTCGCAGTGAGGTGCAAAATGCGGGCACTACGCGATCGTTTGCAGAGAGAAGGTGTTCTGACACGCTCGCTTGCCAACTATGCAACTTTTAACCCGCCGCCTCACGCTCTTTGCGTCAGCTCCTCGGCGCACGAGTTATGTGATAGAATTTGGTTGCACGCCGAGAACTATGGGGTGCTGCTTGATTCGTTATTCCGAGTGAACAGGAGCAGCGCGTGAAAAGGAGACCATAAGAACGAAAAGTGCTTGTAGCGGCGTGCGTCTTTTGATTCTGCTGCCTGAGTGTTTACTGGATAAGGAGCATTGCCCGTTCTACGTCGCAGTCACATCAAGTGCTGTGTTTCTTGATAGTTCTGGTCAACGAAACGACGATTAAAAATAGCAGAACCATTCCATTGCAGTGTAGCTGAGGTAATCGCACAATGGAAGGTTTGTTGTCATTTTATTTTTTTACGTTCACTACATTTATGTCATTCCCTCAATTTCAGTCTGAAGCGATAAAAGTATAACGTGATTCGCGAATAATAGCTTTAAGAAAAGTATGACAAGCTTTGTAAACCATTTTTTTGCTAACTATTGGAGGCATAGGTAATTAATCATTAGCCTCCACTCATGAACACATTGGACTGAACAGCTAGAGGTTGTAATGGGATGTGCCTTCTGTGATGTTTATGAAAGCATGGCTCTAATGCAGCCTTTCTTCAAATGCACCCGCAGTCAAGCCCTGTACAGCTGCTCCACCGGTATCATCACGCTACTTTTGCACCAGCTTTCATCTGTCATCGAGCCAATGCTACCTCAACCAGAGGCAAATGACATCAAGACCTGCTGGTTCAGCCTATCAGCCATTGACACTGGATATCAAGCATGTGCCACTTGTAAAAGGATAGGTAGACAAGTGGGTATATTTTCCTTGTCTTTTTTAGCCTGCCAAAAATCTTCTGCTCCAGGCTCCCTCTCTCTTTCGTTTTTTTTTTCTTTTAAAAGAGGACCAAGAGAAAGGGAAAAGATATTGCGGGCATCATGAAAGCACTCCCCTAGTCAAGTGCATTGTGTTATATAGTGTGAAATGCTTTTTATAGTTTTTTCCCTCATGCCTCTCGTGCTTGGAAATCTTGACCACAGTAAAGACCAAATTAAAACAATTATCTGCTTCATGACCTTTATACAGCAGTCTAAAAGCAGCAAATAAATTTTATAGGTTTACTTCAGCAGTACCTACCTCTTACAAGGTATGGCATGTTTGAAGTGAACCAGTGAAGTGATAGGCATGTCCTAACGGGCAATGCATAATTGAATATTGGCGTTCAAGTGGAGCACTCTGCTTTAGAAGCATATTTGTTGCTAGCATCAATAATTGATACCTTACCAGGTTATCCTTGCATTACATGAAACCCTGTAAAGCTTATATTTTAGCTGTACGGAAGAAAGGTGCTTATTCGATATGTCATGAGCATTGCTCAGGTTTTCTTTCACACTCCCTTTGTCACAACTGACTGCACTGTACAGTTGAAATGCATTTGGAATTGAGTATTGGTGCATTGTTATTTTTATTCATGCCGACGTTCAGTTACTGATTGCATTACACTAGCTGAGCCCAAGTCAACAAATATTGCTGTGACCTTAACAAGACCCCTGGCTTTACTTGAACCGATGCATTTGATGTTGCCTTTCTCCCGTGCCATCAAGGTTTGTAATAAGCTGTGTAAATAACTTAATTTACTTTCTCGAGGTATTTGGCAGTCGGTGGCGGGCGTTTGGCTGGAGCTGATCACAGCTTTATTGCAGAACTACAAGGACCAAGCGGATGGTATCACCTGCGATGCATATCATCTTTGAAGCAAGACGGAGCATGCCTGGAAAACCACTGCGCAGCGTGGTCACTATCACCAGGGCATCGTGCTGAGCGCTTCCTGCCCCGCCCCCGCCGAATTCCAGGAGGATAAAAGGCGCTGTCAACGAGCACTGCGCGCAGTCGGTGGCGGGCGTTTGGCTGGAGCTGATCACAGCTTTATTGCAGGTGAGAGTTGTATTTTTTGCACTCTCAGATTTGCCTTTTGCCCACCACCGACTGCGTTTCTGTTTAATCGTTTTATTTTGTGACCATGTCAACTTGCTTCAAATGTTCGGAAGCATTGCCCTCCGAAGGCAATTACTTAACATGTTCGGGTTGTGATAAGGTGTTTCATTATAAAAAAAAATGTTCAGGGGTTACGGCAAAGTCTGCTGCCGAAAGAGGGTTTGAAGCATACGCTGACTGGTGCTGTCCGCAGTGTGGCTTACAGAGTGGTACAGATTCAGAAAATGAAAAGGCTAGCTCGTCAAGAACTCTTGAGGAGCTCTTTGCCAAGATAGCTTGTTGCCAATTAAGGACGCCATCAGCTCACTTTCTCGCAGAGTGGATGAGTTGTTGTTGCTGAAATCTAATGTTGAGTCGCTGGGAGAATCAGTTAAAGGTACACACGCCTCTATTTCTTTTTTCTCTGAGAAATATGATGACTTAGTTAAATCCACTGCTGAACAGCAGACCACAATCCAGAAGCTTCAAGATGAAGTGCTTACTCTGAGCACCACAGTGACGGGCCAAAATGAACAGCTACTGCACCTTCAGAAAGAGATTAATGACATGGAACAATACAGTAGGCTGCAGAACTTAGAAATACAGGGGTTCTCTTTTAAGCAAGGTGAGCAGGTGTCTGAGGCACTAAAGAACTTGGCAGAGAAGCTGAAAATTGAGCTAATTGATTCAGATATCGAAGCAGCTCATTGTCTTCCGCAGAAAAAAGGAAAAAACCAATTTTGCTGGTGAGATTCACTTCTGTCGCTGCAAAAGAAAAATGGATGAGTCATCGAAGCCAGATCACGCCCCTAGTGCAAAAGGGAGAGCTATCTGAAATGTACTTTAACGACAACCTTACCACATCAAACAGGAAACTGCTCTGGGAGGCTAAGCAGAAAGGCAAGGCAAGTAATTTTAAATTTGTGTGGGTCAAACATGGAAAAATCTTTGCTAGGAAGTCCGAAGTCTCTTCTATTTTTCGAATCCATGATTCTACTGATTTAGATAAACTAGTTTGAATCATGAACTGTACCTTTTCCCTTTGCGCCAATATTGGTGAATTTTGTAACTTAGTCTCGCCAAAGGTGGACGCATTCAGTGTAGGTCATGTAAACATACGCAGCTTACGAAAACATTGGAATGAATTTTTGGCTGTTGTTGACAACACTAAGAATACCATAGATGCATTCATACTTACAGAAATTAACATCCCTTCCACACTTCTCACCTCTTTTTCGTTACCCAATTATTCTAGTTTCTCTTTCACACACTCAAATCGGATAGGCGGCGGAATTCATGTTTTCGTTCACAGCAAATGGAATGCTTACCCTTTAAAGTCAACATTTTGCTTTGCTGAGTGTGTTGCATTGCAGATATCACTTTTAAGTTCGGAGGTTACACTTCTAGGATTTACAGGCCTCCTTCCCAAAATGTGAAAGAATTTCTTTCTGAGCTCAACAATTTTTTGGGCTCCCTATTACCAAATCATGCTATATGCCTCATTGGAGACTTCAATATTGATACCTTGTCACCAGCACGTTCATCTGTTTGCGAGTACCTCAACACTTTGGCAAAACATGGTATTGAACCAACGATAAAAGACTACACAAGAGAAGAGTACCTGGGAAAACATTTCGTAGCTTCTATGCAGCTTCACTTACAAGTATTGTATCTGACGCAGTGTGTGCCTTAATATTTTGATTCATTTGCTTTAGAGTGTGCCACTCTTGCCCTGACGAACTTGCTCACCTTTGTACTCTTTGTTCATACATTTTCCCCTAACACCTGGTATAGCTCCAAATGATACATTATCTACAGCAACATGTGCATTATATTGCAATGTCTTTGTGCCATCACTTTTGAAAACAAAAGCTGCCTGAATTTTTGTGCAGACAAATCAGAAACACAAAATAATTTTCATATTTGATGGCCTGCATGTTATCTTCATATGACTGGAATGGCTAAATATCTCTTCGTGGTAGCCTAATTAGGTGTAACACGTTAATGTCAGTTCCTGTGAATATCATTCAGTCTTCGAATGTGGGGGCAGAATTGAACACAACAGCATGTTATAGCTTTTTCTTGTTCAAGGACGCATTACATTTAGTTCTAGTCTTGTGCCTGCTGCTTATGCTATTACTCAGCAGCCTTATCAAACTCGCTCGGAGTGCTGCCTTTTAGTGCACATTTAACTGATTGTTGCTTCTCCGTGTTTGATTCTATTAGAAGTTACTATTGTTTGATTCTATTAGAAGTTACTATAACTGTATACTTTGAATGTTTTCTTGTGCAGTTCTCTTGCTGCTGCATTCTGCCATGGAGGAGGCTACCTGTTCGTGCGCACGTCTCATCACTAGGACGCTACCTCTTCCGCTGGTGATGCAGACAAGTAACGACAGGGTTAATTGGAGAGACATGGGAGAGGCCTTTGCCCTGCAGTGGGCATAGGCAGGCTGATGATGATGATGAACAACAAGCAGGCTGCCTGATATTGAGGACAAGTGTCAGGATAGTGCACCAACAAAGTTGCTTAAGCATTTTTGTGCTGATGCATTTTTATTAAAATCAGCTCATAGCTTAATATCTACATCCATGGGGACATGTAGCATATGTTTGGCATCTGTTTGACTTTTAATTCGCTAGTGTTTGCAGCCTTTAATGTTGGTCTTAAGACAGTGTAAGCATTGTTTCACTGTGTGGGATTTTTTAGCTGTTTTGGAGAGATGTGTGTATATGCATGCATTTTTTTTCCACGGGTTTGTTATGTGGCTCATGGAACTTTCATGTTACAGAAGAAATTATTTCGTTTCTGTGTTGTACAGGAAACTGAGCAGTATTTATATGCACCAGGTGTTTCAGGGAAGAATAAGTAGTTTTCAAAAATATGGGTTTTGCTGCAAAATATTACCAGTGTTAGCAGACACCAGAAAGCCGGTGAGGTGTATTTAGTAAGCTGGTTAACTAATTTCTGATAATTAACTTTTTAACTAACACAGGTTTGCAACTGGTTGCAGTTAGAGACTTTTAGCCAGTTGTTCGTAGTAGCCATATCAGTTTCTGGAATGTACAAAACATGATTACTTTCGCCGCTGTGGCTCGACAAAATTTGGCTGCATCGTGCAAAAATACATGCGCTTTTGAAAGCACACAGGGAAAGAAACCCCTCCAGTGCATGTAACTGCTACAAATCTCTAATGGCAACTAGACGCCTAACTCTGATAGTGAAGGAATCATATTCTTAGCGGTAAGAAACAGACACAACACCAAGATACACACACACAGGACACCCGCTAGACTTCAACTATCTTTACTGGACACTTGTACGACATAAATATGTATCACTGAGCACACGCAGGTGCCTCGTCATCTGCAACAGGTCTAACTACACCCTCCCCTCTCCTCCAAGGCATACGGTTGCGCCGATAAACAATCTCTTTTTCTGCCAACGCCAGGGAGGGAGTGCTTACACACGTCACCCGCCTCTTGAATACGAAAGACTTCGATAATTTCTCTTTCTTTTTTCTCGGCTCCCAGGCCTTTCGTATTCAAGAGGCGGGTGACATGTGTGTAAGCACTCCCTCCCTGGCATTGGCAGAAAAAGGGATTGTTTATCGGCGCAACCGTATGCCTTGGAGGAGGGGAGGGCGTAGTTAGACCTGATGCCGATGACGAGGCACCTGCGTGTGCTCAGTGATACATATTTATGTCGTACAAGTGTCCAGTAAAGATGGTTGAAGTCTAGCGGGTGTCCTGTGTGTGTGTGTCTAGGTGTTGTATGTGTTCTTACCGCTAAAAGTATGATTCCTTCAAGCCGTTACCAACTAGCCCAACTTAATGTTTTAACGAAGTTTCTGATAGTGACTGCCTGCCGACACTGGTAATACTATGCTGAAAAAGCCATACATTCATCTCAAAATACCTGTTTTTTGAAAATTACTTAGTCTTCCCTGAAACACCTCGTATATATGTAAGAAAAACCTAACGGGATTTAATTGACGACGTTTTGGTTGGAGGGCCAGCCGTTTTCAAGTGTACTACAGCATTTGAAGCACACAGCTTTTGTTTCGAATGCTATACTATACTCGAAAAAGGCTGGTCCTCCAGCCAAAACATCGTGAATTAAAACCTGTTATGTTTTTCAATTGCTGTGTGTCAGTCATTGTTACTCAGAGGGAACTGAGGGGAAGTGTGCCAAAGGCAATATTCTGTTCCTCTATTGTTCTCCATAAAATATTTTGATGCATCATGCATGTGTTGTAGCGCGTATGTACACTTGTGCACAATAAATGTAATAATTTGCATTTTGCTTCTATTATTCTTTCAGCACTCCAGGATAGTGTTCACAAAATGATTTTGAAGTGATAAAACTATGTTGGTAAAAGTGTTGTACTGTGTAGTTAGCATACACTTTTCCAAAAGTTGATGTAGGAATTATACTTTCTTCGTACTTGAGTCTTTTGAATAACGGTGGCCAATTGTCGGAAGACCGTTGATAGGGTGTTGGTAGACATTGTCGGTATGTGGTTGATAAGAAGTGTAAAGACTTTCTATGTACTTGAGTCTTTTGGATAACGGTGGCCAATTGTCGGAAGACCGTCAATAGGATGTTGGTAGACATTGTCGGTATGTGGTTGATAAGAAGTGTAAAGACTTTCTATGTACTTGAGTCTTTTGGATAACGGTGGCCAATTGTCGGAAGACCGTTAATAGGGTGTTGGTAGACATTGTCGGTAAGGGGTCAGTAGGAAGTGTATACAAACTCGATAAGGGGATGATAGGAAGTATAAAGACTTTCTATGTACTTGAGTCTTTTGGATATCGGTGGCCAATTGTCGGAAGACGGTTGATAGGTTGTTACTACAATGTACAAAGGCGTTTAAAAGACTTTCTATTCAATGTTGATAGGTTCTATTAACAATTGTCGAAAGACTTTCTAAAGAATGTTACTAAAAATTTTTGTAAGGGTAGCTCTCTGAGGAACACATGTCAGGGTCATGCCGGCGATTTTTCCGTATGTTTTCGTAGTTTCTGGTGAACAAACCCACGGGTGCTAGGCCTCGGAAACATAAAGCTACAATCCTCATTTATAGTGTTGCATATGGTACGCGTTTCAAGCGGGAAACCCGTACCTTTTCCCTATATTCCTCGCCAATTGCAAAAGAGATTGGTGCAACCTGTTGCACAGAAGCCTTAAAGAACTTGAGGCATTATGCCAAGAGCTAGGGAGGATGCGTTCAGATTTCCCAACAGTTCTCTCTTTATTAGCGTATTTGTAGCTGCAATTCAGCACGCGCACCAATAGCGCGCGTTGCGCAAGCAGCCTCCAATACTTCTTGAGAAAGGTGCTAAAGAAACGCACGGACGCGAAGATAAAAAACTATGGTCAATGTTTATTACAGCTTTGTGCACTAAAAATGAACATTCCTACTTCTGCAGTATTGAAGTAATATGCTCAAAAAATAAAAGCGGACCTTACCATTTGCAAATGGCATTATGTACTACCCCCCCGCCCCCAAAAAAAAAAAAATCTCCATTGTATATGTGCTTCCAGGTGGCTGTGCAGTTAAATTTTTTTATCGCTATTTGCCTCTATGTTTTTCTTCTCTACCTTCTGAAGAGAAGGTGAAGACATAAATGTGAAGTAAAATAGCGCGTGTTGTGCAAGCAGCCTGCAACACGTCTTGAGAAATGTGCTAAAGAAACGCACTGACGCGAAGATAAAAAACGATGGTCCATGCTTATTACAGCTTTGTCCACTAAAAAGGAAGATTCCTGCTTCTCCAGTATTGAAGTAATATGCTCAGAAACCAAAGCGGACCTTACCATTTGCAAATGGCATTATGTACTACCCCCCAAAAAATCTCCATTGTTAATGGCGTTGAATATGTGCTTCCAGGTGGCTGTGAAGTTAAGTTTTTTTTATCGCTACGTGCTTCTATATTTTTCTTCTCTAACCTGTGAAGAGATGGTGAAGACATAAAAAGTGCTAACAAGCCGCGCAATGTTGTAAAGTTGAAAGCGAAGCGCCAAGAGCTGTAGGCGTTTTTCTTGTTAAATTGTACCAATTTTCACAATAAATATATGCTTTGCTTTTTTCTCCGCGTAAGAAAAATCTTTGCTTCCAGCTTCGTAGCAAAAGAAAGCCGTTCCAGCCTGACGAGCGTGCCCGGGTATTCTGGCACTCTTCGTTTATGATTTTGTTCGCGCTAGCCAAGCGACACCGAACGATATCTGAATGCGAAATAGCTAAACAGGAACACTAGCTCTCGTTCTTCAACGCTCTGACGGCTGCTCTCTGCAAGAGACGACATTATTAACAAAGAGGTTTTGACATTATTAAAGAAATTTAGAGGTTTTGACATTAATAAAGACAAAGAGAGACATTATTAACCAAGAGCAAAAGAGGTTTTGAAGCCACCGCGCAATGAAATAGCACACGTTGGAAGGGCCTCTACACTATCAGTAGAAGGAGCACGATCCCTTTGAGTCTTTGACATCATACAAGCCTGATGTTGTGGCAGCGTTCGCCGCGGCCTCTCACAAGTATACGGTGCTGATTGCTTGATCGTATCGTTTCATCATTACAGCCGCTTTTTGACGCCTGAGTGCCCTTCTTAATGGCCTATCACCACCAATACGCATTCCTCGTAGCTCATCTGTCCTTCCTACTCCTCCAACACTCCACTATCAGAAATATTCGCATAATGCTTTCAGGCGTCTACTTAAATGTGAACCACGTCGAAGAACTCTTATTATCAACAGCGTTTACTGAGTCAGTTGCCTTCCGGCAGTTTCTGTGAACGCCAAAGGCAAAGTATGGAAGATGTTCTTGGCAAATCCTTAGCTTGTGCAGTGCTGTTGAAAAACCTCCTTTTTCGGGAGACACGGGAAAAGAAAGAGGTGTTCGCTATGACATACATTACGGAAGACAACAATCACCTAAACCAAGGATGTGTTTGTTTTTCTTTAATTTGCGGTTTCTCATCAATGCCAGATTTATAAAAGCAGGAGAAAAACTGCCACATGCTGCCGGTAGGATCCAAACAACCGACCTCAGAATTTCGTGCCCACAGCTACCAAGTGATCTACGGAACGGCTGTCCAATCTTTTGCTTTGGGGGGTATTTGTGTGTAATGTAAGTGTACCTTGAGAGTGTTCACCAGCGCCACCTTTGCCCATAGATGCGGCATTAGTACGTCCTGTATTACGACGAGTGCACCTATGAACATCATCGAACGGTGATGGGGAAGCTGCACTAGAACAATCTTACGCTCCCTAAGGGATGAAGACTGCGAGGTTCTAAGCCCTCGCTAAACTATTCAGCAGGCAACGGAGCGGAAAGGGTTTCGTTATGATATACACGAGGCAAGCCAACAGTCACCGATACCAAGGAGCATAAGGGATGTCTTTTTTTATTTTAATGCTGTGGTTTCCATCATTCGGAGATGGAAAGCAGAAGAAAAGAAAATGACAGTGCCTTAGCTCAGCTAGGCCAGGACATACGTAGCGAAAGCAGTTTCGTCTACTGACATTTCAGTAGCGACACGCCGTCGCTGTCGTTCAGCAGCTTGGCGGCGTCTCTTCGCGAGACGTTCCTCTCGTTTTCCGGGCGTCTCAGGCTCCCGCCTAGCCTTGCTCGCCTGGTTTTCACGCTATCGGCCAGCCTTGAACCATGCGACGGCTTCTGGGTCGAAATACTCAATTTCACGCAGCCTGTATTGCTGCCGTGACGAGCACGGCCGCTCTCCTTCTTCCATTGCACGCGTCTGAGGAGTGACCGCATCGCATCCGGCTTGTATCCCAGCTGCGCGGCGCGGCTATGCGCATGCGCAGCGCAGCGGCTGTGGCGCCATGGTTGCCATGGTAACGGCGCATGCGCAGTAGGGGCCTTTGGCAGGCTCCGCGAAATGCGCTTCAATTAGCCTAGTGCAGCTCTCGCTACGCAATAAGCACATGCTGTCGGTGGGATCCAAACCCGCGACCCCCGAATTGTGTGTTCGTTGCTCTACCAACTGAGCTACGGTTTGCTCTATCAACCGAGTCAGAGGTTATTTCAGGAAGAGGCCTTTAGATTGTGCATAGATTCTTCCTTTTTTCTGCATAGGCGTCTCACTAAGGGAAAATAGATTTGGGCTTCGTTCGCTCGGAGTTTAAGCAAAAAATATGACAAATGTCGCTAACTTGAGGTCTGGAAGGACAGCGCCATGTCAGATCTGAGGAAGTGCACCTTAAAAAAAATTTGAGAACTATTGCACATAAAAAAACTAAAACGAGTATCTTCATTGGTATCTATAAAGAACTCATGTAATTATATCGTGGGACTCCACAGGAGAGCAGAGAGGACTGCACTAATAAAGTGTTTGGAAGAGAGGGAAGTATCTCTAAACGTAACTTTGCAGCACACACCAAAAAAGTAAGTCAATTCGGAAGACGCCTTTGTTACTCTACTACCACGAAAGGAAGGTACGATCAGTTTTTTTTTTTAAGTAGCCCTGAAGTTTTTGCTAGCAAACGTGCAGACATCTAGATATCGAAGCATTTTACACGGCGCAATTCCAATAAAATTTTCGCGGAGTTTCGTGCAAGATAGCTGCGCTTATTGAACAAGTGCTTAGTTCTCAACAGCCAGCTGATCATGAGGAGAACTTCCGTGCTACATGCTTCAGTATACGAGACATTCAATTAATGTGGGAATTGCAGCACTTTAAAGGCACCCCTTCCGCCTATCCCTTCGTGCCATGCAATAAATAGGGAAATTTTGCCCTGATATTCCTGCGAGGTTTTCGTTTAAAATTTCCTGAAGAGTTAACATCAACTTGGAAATTAATCGCACGTAATTTGCAATCAATTCTTTGGCGACTTCCTACGTGGACACAGCAGCATCAGTTCCCTTCGAGGAATACACGGCAGAATTTAGCTAGAATTTCGTCTGTTCTCCTGTGTAATTGCAAGATAACAAGAGCCGAGAGTGGTAACGCTCATTCATTGTTCTTTACCGAATATTTTCTCAGAGTCCGTTTGCGAATCGAGCATAGAACACAGTAATATTCACAGTCGTAATAGTGGCACCGCTGAGATGAGCACGCTACGGCGAGATTAAGCAGTTTCGCGTAATGCGTCGAATCGGTACGCATTCTCCGCTAGTTACTGAGCTTCCTAGATAAAATCACGCCATCCTGCCCAGTAAAGTAACCCAGCGACCGTGAGATAATGTCTCCACGGCACATGCAGACCCTTCCGGTCTACTTCTTTTTTTCTCCCATATTTCCTTTTTTCTTCTCATCCCTTTCTCTTAAATATGCCGAGACCGCATCTCTGCTCTGCTTGGCCACTAAACTTCCGAAAATTGTTAAATGTGCCCTTGACCTCCCCATCACTACTTCAAACAGCCGGCTTATGGTGCTGAGTATTTTCCGGGAGCTCCAAAAGGCGCACCTTACAAACCAGTACACGCGCTTGTCGCAAACAGAGTCGGATCGCCGCCTTCTTGCTCGACTCCATATCCAACACGCCACTCCCATGAAGACAGGTTTCACATCCCAGAACTGTGGAGACGCGCTCTTCTTGTGCGACCTCTTCCAGCCAACATGTCAGACGAAGACCACAGTGGTCGGAGCTTGGCACGAGCGGAAGCCCTAGCCCGACATCATGGCAACAAATCAGCTGCACACGACGTGGACGCATCCGGCCCTCACCACGGGGGATGATGCACGGCCGTGGTATAGTTCACAACAGCAACACAGTTAACGGCCTCACCTCCAGAGCCCACAGTGCAACACAAGCAGATGTCGTGATTGCTCTGACGGCCTGACATTCCAAATTCAAAATACATAATCACCGACTCGCGAGAAGGCTGTCAGAACGTCGAACAAAGTTGCACTCCCTTCTTAGCCTATCAAATCTACCAAAATCGCATACTGGTCACGGACCCCGCACACCGTTACCTTATATCGGCCCCTGCTCATCAGGGGTTGGCAGGAAACGAGGCAGCAGACGCATTCGACCATGCGCTCTCTCACCGGGCTGTTTTCTCTTCCCCACCCGATAAGCAACCCGATTTTAATCCGATCTACACTGTTGCGGGAAGGAATATATTTACAGATATTTACAAATAGACAAGAACAGCTGCGAGCGGCACCGAGAACACAGTCCGAACTTCGTTGTCGTCTTCTACTCTTCCCACTCGTGCCATCGCTCTTTGTCGCCGTCGTCTACCCGCATCAATACCTTCAAAAATATTACAACCTACTATCAAGATAGTCATCGCCTTCACCCTCATCCGTGTAAACGCCTCAAGAAGGCAGTTACTTTCGCCCATGTAAAGGCCTTAAGAAGGTGGATGAGCGGCTCCTTCTCCGCCTTCTCAACAATACATTGCTCTGTCTGGCAGCACTAAATTATTATGAACACTTCTTTAGCGGCAGCTTCCCGCACTCTAGTGCGGTGTCTACGGACAACTATCACATGGTGTGGGCGTGCCCCTTCAGCCCGGGCATTCACTCCATCCCCAACCAAACCCGGGAGGACGGGGAGGCGACCCTGCTCGGCTGCCACTACTTACAGGTCCAAGAAGCCTTAGACGGGCTCGCCCGAGCGGCGGCCACCACCACTGAGGTCGCATGCTAGGGACCTCCACCTAGTGCTTGTAAGGATCGGTCCCCTAACGGGCTGATCCAAACATACCTCCTGTTCCTTCCGAATAAACGTTTTCTCCACTACCACCACTAAAGTGCGTGCTTAAAATTATGATTGCTGCCCTGCATGCCTGTGCTCTAGCGTTTGCTGTGCACTAGCGTTTCAACCAAAGCCTGCAGCATCAACGAGAGAGAAGCAGAGAGCGCCTTATTCAACTGAGGCACAAAAGCGCATTGTACCGCATTTGCGCAACCAGTAGGAAAGAAAATTCATTAAATTAATCAGTTTGAAAAAAAATTCATCCAAACCGCGGAAGCCCTACTCTCAGAATGCGCATTCGCCTTCTTAGAGCATTGAATAATGATAGCTGTTTTGACTACTTACCTATGAAATCATTAATTATGGATAAAATGATAAATTTACAATTAGAAAAGAAAACCCATTAAAATAATGATTGACTTACAAAATTTGATCCAAACCGCGGAAGCCAGAATCTAACAGGGCGTATTCGCCTTCTTAGAGGATTGATTATTGATAGTTTAATTGATAATTATCGATCATTTAATTATTATTGTTATTGTTTTAATTAAAACTACTTGATTAATTATCATTCCTGCAACATCCTTCAACCTTATCGGACTATTAAACCATCAACATTATCGGTCGATGATTGCGCATTTCGCGGTTCAAATTCGATGCCTTAACTACTTTTCAATCCACTTACTATATACTAGTCCACACCATTCAACCGTCTATTGAATCTAATTGATTAATTACTCCAAATCAATCAAGTGTTTTTAATCAATTATGGTGGATTTCATTCACCAATTACGTTTTAATTCAATGAAAACTTTACTTTTTCACACACTTCGTACAATTTCCTGCTATTGCTTGCCGTCCGCGTATTTCGACATTAAATTTCGACATTTTGACTATTTATTGGCTGTATTTAATTACATCATCATCATCAGCCTGACTACACCCACTGCAGGGCAAAGGCCTCTCCCATGTCTCTCCAATTAACCCTCTCCTCTGCTAGTTGCCGCCACTGTATCCCCGCAAACTTCTTAATCTCATCCGCGCACCTAACTTTCTGCCGTCCCCTGCTACGTTTGCTTTCTCTTGGAATCCACTCCGTTACCCTTAAGGACCAGCGGTTATCTTGCCTTCGCATTACATGCCCTGCCCAAGCCCACTTCTTCCTCTTGATTTCAACTAGGATGTCATTAACCCGCGTTTGTTCCCTCACCCACTCTGCCCTCTTCCGATCTCTTAACGTTACACCTATTATTTTCCTTTCCATAGCTCGCTGCGTTTTTCTTAACTTAAGCTGAACGCTCTTTGTTAGCCTCCACTTTTCTGCCCCATAGGTGAGTACCGGTAGGATACAGCTGTTATATACTTTTCTCTTCAGGGATATTGGTAAGCTACCATTCATGATCTGAGAGAACCTGCCATACGCGCTCCACCCCATTCTTATTCTTTTAGTTATTTCCCTCTCATGATCCGGATCTCCGGTCACTACCTGCCCTAAGTAGACATATTCTCTTACTACTTCCAGCACCTCGCTACCAATTGCGAACTGCTGCTCCCTTGCTAGGCTATTGAACATTATTGTATTGAATTACGTAACCAACTTAGTGAGAATTTTTTTTCTGTTTGCTCATCATCCTCAAACTGCCCTCAGTCGATCACAACCATTCGTCTAATGTTACCTCTTCTGAGAACGTCACAGCTGTGTGATGCGCCACCAGCGCCCTTCAGCACTAGCGGCGGCCTGACGCTCGCTCAGGCGAGAGAAGGAAGGTGAAGGAAAAGAAGAGAGACGCGGGGCGTGGCGCAAGCGGCGCGAGGAGACGAGCTCGGGCAACGGAGGAGGCGAGGTCACGGCTACCAGGAGCCTGCTGTCTCCTGTCTCCCGCCTGCCTCTCTCTGCCTGGGAGAGCGGGCGCCGGGCAGGGCACAGGCAGGTTCTGCCCGCCCGGAGATCCTGCCGGCCTTGCTGTCGGTTCGTGCCTGCCGTCCCGTGGCTGGGACCTCCTGCTGTGAAAAGGTGCCTCCCTGGCTGCGCCCGGGTGTCCGGAGCTGGGCGGCCGCCTCTTCCCTCTGGTGCGTCGTCAAGGCCACTACTGCGAGTGCTTCGCGCTCGATTTCCGGCCGCAGGGAGAACAGGCCGGCGGAGGTGCTTTGCCCCGGCGCCTTTCTGCCGACGGGCAGCGGATTCACAAGCCGGAACCACTCCTCGACCCTCGGCAGCACAGTTCCCTACCCATCGCTGACTGCTTGTTTTTTTTAAGTAAAACCTTTTTTCTTATATCCACAGACGTGCTCGGTCTGGGACAGTTTTCTGGATCCTCCGGGGCCCCACTTCGGAGGACGCTCGAACCTGCTTGGGGGACTTTTCCCCTGACGTATTTGAGGACACGTTTTGCAGAGACGTTTTACGGACACGTTTGGTGAGACGACCCCGCCGATATAGCCTAGAAATGCGTTAGCAATAAAATATTGTACAAGCGCACTCGGACTCTGCGAGTTTGAATCCTGCTCGAATTCAAAGAGAACGTATAAACAACGGCAGCACATTCGTACGCTTGAGCTTATATCTGCGCTATGAATGCCGTAACTGAGGACTCTTGTATTCATGTATTGCGTTCTTTGCCGACCTATTCCCCGAAAAATATTGAATGTAGAAATAGGTTTTCCTTCCCTGCTTTCCATTCGCTAAAAATTGGGCACAGGAGAAAGCTTCAACCAGCCTCGTGTCCGAAAGCTTACAGCGACAGGTTTATATCCCACTGCTTATGGAAGTTGAAAAGGGGTCTTCCTGAGCAGCGATTCAATGAAGGTAGTCAGTAGCGCATGGCAGCGCTAGCAGGTCAAGCACGCATGCGAAAAAAATGCACAACAATGACTATATTGCAAACGCCAGTTTGTAGACGCAGAAGCCGCAGCAGCAACCGCTAATCTGCCAACCACTCCTGCTAAAAGCTTTGCACTTGGAATAGAGCCACGGACGAGTTGTAAAGGTAGATACGAAGCAATCTGTTTGGCTGCTTTTGATAGCACATATGTAACAACTATAGCTAGACCATAAGTGATAGCTTCCGCTGGAACTTGGCCGTAAGCTTGACCGAAGCTCCGGTCTTGCAATCTGGAGGTGCTGAGATCGGTCTCCAGCAGTGTTGCAGAGTCCCAGCCGTTTTCAAATGGTAAAAGATATCTCCTGGTCTGATACCCGGCTTTTCTGGAAAGTAATGCTCGAAAAAATGGTTATGGACCAAACTGCTGCACGCCACTGACATCTCAAAACTCTGAGAACTCCGCTGAAGTCAATCTGAATTGAAAACCACTTTTGTCGGCTGATGGTGTTTGAAACTCTTTTGGCACCGAAGAGACGCCGCGCGGTATGCGGAGCATCTTCCAAACATACACGCCTGCGGAAGCCAGACGCCAGTCTGTCGGACGCTTGCACCCATCCTTACCGGCGGGTTTCCGGTGGTAGTTTCAAACCGAGGCCGAGGCGGACTCCAAAGCAGCTTCACGAAACTCGATTTTATCCAGAGTTTATTATATATACTAGGCGGGACACGCCGCCTTTGTATGCAAAACGGCTTCATGCTGCAGCTTTCCAAATATGTGCGCCCGATCATTCGCTTGAATCGCCTTCTAAACATATCTGCATGCTGTGCATGTCAGTATGCTTATGGCGGCCCGTGTGCTATACCTGCGCTTCGTGCGTCAGCTATTCAGTAGAGCGAGAATGCTGGTTTTTTTAGGGGAAGAATATGAGGCTACTGCACATAAGGCGACTGTCCCCTCATGGTAAGAAACCAGCGGTCTATCAGTGAGGAAGACAGGTGGCGTACTTGAATGCGTCAGCATTCATTTTTCATTTCATTTATTTTCCTTATAGGCCCGGTGAGGGGCATTACATAACGGGTGGGTACAATATTCGTTGGCGGCAAGTGTTAACATGATGACAAAATAGCATGAAGATTATCAGCGAAGGTCGCGGAGCACATGATGGCTGCAATGTCGATTGGAAGGTCGTTCCAGTCCACAATGGCACGGGGAAAAAATGAGGCTGCAAAAGCAACCGTGCGGGCACGTGGTCGAGAAACTAGGAAAGGATGACAAGTGCGATGAGATATGTGGGTTGGCGGGACGATGTAGGGCGCGCAAGAAAGTGAACTGTGGTAAAATTTGTAGAATAAGCAAAGGCTGGCGATGCGACGACGAACTGAGAGGAGTGATAACCCTGATTTATCTTTCAACCCTGACACACTGATGTCGTAGGAATATGAAGAATGAATGAAACTGGCTGCTCTGTTTTGTACTGCTTCAAGTGCGTTGATAAGGTAAGCATGATGCGGGCTCCAAATAGGTGAGGCATATTCTAATTTTGATCTGACAAGTGTTTTGTATGCAAGTAATTTTACATCATCGGGGGCATGGTGGAGATGACGTCGTAAAAAACCTAGTGTTCTATTAGCAGATGAGATAATATTAGTGATGTGTGCACCCCGGGACAAGTCGTTACACAAAGTGACACCTAAATACTTATATGATAGACAAGTATGTAGAGGGACGTTACTAATTACGTATGGGAAATCAAGCGGATTACGGCGGCGGTGAAAAGACATGCCTTTACACTTATGTGGGTTAAGTTCCATTAACCAAACGTCACACCATTCCTGAATGCGGTTAAGGTCCTCCTGGAGAGAATTTTGGTCATTAATGGTAGTAACTGAGCGGTAAATGACGCAGTCATCTGCGAACATGCGAATTTTAGAATTGATGTTGCCTGGCAAGTCATTAATATAAATTAAAAAGAGAAGTGGGCCGAATACAGAGCCTTGAGGCACACCAGATGTTACAGGAATGGAGTTAGAATTGTGATTGTTAATAGTGACAAACTGCGTGCGATTAGCGAGGAATTCTTCTATCCATTTTAAAATCTCAATAGGCAAGTTCAAGTATGACAGTTTTAGTAGTAATCGTTTGTGTGGTACCTTATCGAACGCTTTTGCATAACCTAGGAAGATGGCATCGGTCTGCAGGTTAGTGTCAAGATTAGCCTGCAAATCATGAAGAAAAATAGGGAGCTGTGTTTCACATGAGTGACTTTTTCTAAAACCATGTTGTGACGGATCAAGAAAGTTGTTAGAGTTGAGGAAGGTCATGATGTTTGTGTAAATGACGTGTTCCATGAGTTTGCAGGGTACGCTTGTAAGAGAAATGGGTCGGTAATTAAGAGGTGAATCTTTCTTGCCTGATTTGAAGACTGGAACGACCTCACCACTTTTCCAGTCGTCTGGCATTCGTCCTGATGAGAGTGACTGTGAGAAAAGTAATCATAAAAATTCAGCAGAAATATCCTTGGTATTCTTCAGGAGCGTGGAGTTAATATTGTCAATACCGGATGAAGATGAAAGCTTCGGGTGGCAATAATTGCCTGTTACCTGTCTTACAGGCGCCATCGTCGCCGTTCGCTCTGGTTCAGCTTTTTGTGCATGGTCGCCCTGTGCGTACGTCTCCGCTTCTCCGTAATTGTCATTTTTCTGGTGCCTTACTATTTATAAAGCTAAATTTTGGGGGATATCTCCGCGATTTTAGTCCTGCGTATTTTTGCCGTAATAAACGTTGTGTATAGAAAAGTTCACTAAAACAGCTGTTCTCACATAATATTTAACAGCATGCCACACTAGCTACGCCTTTTCGCCTTTGACTTTCGTGAGCGTGTCGTAGCGATTAATCGGAAAACCCGGTCAACAATACTCCGCTTCATGATATCGAGTTCAAGTCGAGCGAGCTTTCGGCTGCCAAAAGTACCCAATCTCGAATGTTCTATTTTCGTGCAGCATAGGCCCTGCGGGGTGCTTTAGATTATAGTTACATGAAATTTTGTGTTAGAGGACGATAATAGGTTTTGTAGCAGAAATCATGCGCCGAAAATCGCGAAGGCCCTAGGACAACATTACGGGAACAGATTTCTCTGAGGTTATGTACCTTTGTCCCGTTCGCGTGACTAAAGAAAAAAACGTTGTAAACAATCCGGCTTAAAGGTGCTCTTTTCTGGCACAATTCGACTAGATCTGACAAACCAAAAGTCGCCAACACGAACTGTAAAGGATGCCTGAAAATGCAAAGCGACACCGTCATAAATTTTTACGTCGAATAGAACCTGTTGTCAGTTGCAAACCACCCCTTTCTGCTTTCATGTTGGCCGACAGCAGAAAGGTTGAAGTGCAAGATTCAAAGAGCAGATACCCGACCGAACTAAAATTATTTCAAGCGATCTGTTTCCGATATGCGCTCACAATGATATGACTACAATGAGTGGTAGTATGAACGCTTGCGACACAGCTATAGGATTTGAAAAACCCCATTATTAAAAGCGCATGTCGGAATCATCAGTCTCATGACTGAGGTGAACGCTGACTACACCTTAGCTACGAACGCCAGCGCAGCGCCACAAATGGCTTACGTCGGCGCCACGCGGGACGCCGAGGCGCGCGGGGAGTACACAGCACGAGCCTATTCGGAAAGAAAGGACAACATGCCCTATACACAGACCCGGCACTCCACGACTTCATCGCCACCGACAGGGTGGTCACAATCGACCTAGACATCGTCCGCACCAAAGACCTGGAAGGAGCTGAGTTCGTTGCCCTAGCACTGGCAACAGCTGATGCCACCGCCGCCACCGACAGCACACATACAACCACATGCACGGACTCCTAGACGGCATTTAGACACATCCTAGACGGCTCGTTCCCGAAAACGCCCGCTTTCAAACTGGCCACCGCCTCCACATCCGAACACAGCACAACCATCTCGTGCGGACCCGGGCATAGGGTATGCCCGGCGATGAGCACATCAATGAGCACACCCTGGCGCCAAAGGAAACCTCTCTCAACCTTCAAAGGTCGGTGTGACAATCATGCCCGCACCACATAATGCGGAGAATTAAAGCCTGCTATATTCCACCGGCCAACCCCTCCTTAGACACAGCGGAAAGCGAGTTGTGCAGGCAGCTTCAGGTACATCACTACTTGTCGCTCCTTGTGGCACACGGAATACATCCCACATTAATCCCATCCTACTCCCTTATTTCCAAGTATACTGTGGGCCTGTTCGCAATCGCTCGAAATAAACCGGATCCCGCTTTTTCCCGGGAGGATGCTTTGCTAACACAACTGACCAACTGACACTGGTCGGCCAGGCAAAGAAAGAAGCGCAGGCCAGAAAGCTCCTGGTCCGCTAGGCGCCTTCCAAAGAAAATACAAGTCATTGAAATAAAAGTTTCTTCCTCGTCCTTCTTGTGGTTCACACCTCGGTTTGCCTACCATGCACCATAATTGTGTTAAGAGCTACGTTATGCATGACAGCACAACCTTTATTACTGTCTTTAAAAAAAAAACCACCGGTAATCTCGAAGCGAAGAGCCTGCCTGCCTTATGCAAGCTGCGGAATAGCATTGTATGGTAGGAGGAAACACCGAAAGCGAAACAAAAGCAAGCGCGCAAAAATATGAGGCAAAACAGGGAATCAAGGACGAATCGAGCCTCTAAGGCAGGCAAAAACGAACAACTTATAGTGGAGTCATTGATCGGTTCTAAGTTTTCCAGAAGTTCGCGTTCCTTCAACGAACGCGGGGACGGCCAAGTCCACAGAATAGCGCATGCCACCTCTCCAGCTTTCAGTAAAATATGCATGCGGGAATGTTTCTGTCGCCTCTCTCGAGCGCAGAATCTGGGTAATCTGCAAGACATTGGCGCTGTGCAGTAATTATGCTGTCCAAGAAGCGCAAATGTTTTTCTTCACAGGATGGCCGCGAAACCGCGATGTGCTGTACGCCTCATGGAAAGCGCCAATGGGGGCAATTCATATGAGTTCTCAGCTTTCCGCAAATACCACTGCGACTTATTCAGTGAGGAACATTAACGGCCGCATTAGCGTTTGCACACTCTGTCTGCATTTTGGCCCCCTTGTAGTTTTGGAATTTGCGCGGCCATGCGGGCGTGCCCGATATCTTAAATGGGGCAAAATTAAGCAGGGCTTTTCGTCTTCTTACGTTATTCAGCGCAAGTTGTTAAACGACGCGGCGAGTTTTACTTGATGGAAGAATAGTACTTGTTATTTGAATTGTTTCACTGAAAACATTAAAAGTTCAGTAATGCACACGAGATTGCTGCCGCAACGCATGCTTTAAGGAAACCCTGAGCCGTTATCTCCTTCGCGCAGAGAATATTCCGCAGGAACATCGGAGTTCGGGGTGGGCTTAGCCATTGAAATTCAAAGCGCGTGAAGGAATTCGCTCCATTAAATGTTCTGCCTTTTCTGCTGTCTGCGTACTCCCCTGCTTCCGAATCGCAGTAGCAGTTTTTTGTCTCACATGCATAATTAATCAGTATCAGGGCTTCACAGCGGTATTTGATAATGTTTTCTTGGTGCCTTATATTAACATTTATCTCTGTCTGCGAAAGCTTCATTGATCGGACGACGTGGCTGCTACTGTGCAGAGAGAGCAGTTTTCTCGGATCATCTTGGATCTCTCAGCTCATTCATGGCCTTGTTGTCGACATTATTTTCCGGTCATTTCCTTCTCAGCTGTAGCTCGATTGTAATATTTCGTTTTTCGTAATACGTCTGTCGTCTTGGGACGGCAGAGGAATTAGTGTCATCTTCTTAGAGTCCTTTCTCCAGTGCTATACGTGGACTTTATTTTTCTTTTTTGTGGATGTCTCAAAAATACTAGTCATTTTTGCTCCCTTTAAATAAAAGCTTTCCCCAGTAGCACAAGGTGGCGGTGCCATGGGGGTCCGACATGGGCAATGAGGGCTGGTGGCTGCCCGCAATAAACCCACAGGGGTCCCCCGTGGGTGCAGTGCTGGCACAAAACGCTGGGGCTGCCCACTTCGTGCCCGAATGGGTCCCTCGTCGGCTAAGCATGGGCTTAAACAGACTGGGCAGCCCACCTAGGTCCCACCGCAGATACACGCGGGCTAGGATGCGGGCTCTATTATGGTGAAGCGCGGGCAACCCCAAAAGAGGCTGCCCGTACACCACCATGAGGGAGCCGCAGTGTTTTTGTGTGGGCAAAGAGCTGGTATTCCCGCCTTCAGCCGACATGGGTCCCGCGTAGGAAATACAGGGGCTAAACTATGGGCTTCACAGTGGCGAAGCGTTTGAGGAATGCAGTTTGGGCTGTCTTAGCAACACCGGCGAAGGTCCCGCATGGGCTGGGCATGGGCACATTTGCCATTCCAAGGTCCTCACCGCCTGTATTCTAACTCGGGTATGAAAGAGGTAAGCATGGGCTGCGTGCAGTTCGTGTGCATAAAAGATGGGGCTACATGACGGTGAAGTGCGGGCACACCCAACAGGGGCTGCCCGTGCAGCGCCCTAACGGAACCAATTGGGCTGTGTGTGGGCTAACACCAGTATTCCCACCTGTAGCCTAAATTGGTCCTGCATGGAAAATATATGGGCTAGGCATGGGCACACTTGCGATTCCAATATTTTCCCCGCCTGTATCGTACATATCTGGTAAAAAATGCCTAAGCGTGAGCTGCGCAGTAGCAAAACATGCAATGTGTGCGGGAAACGGCTAGTATATATCCGCCAGCAGCCTTCGTAAATCCTGCTCAGATTACTCTGGGCTTCACAGTGCAGAAACATCATGCGCCATTAGCGAGTTGCCGGGCAAAACCTATCGACAGTCACACGTACACTAGTTGTACACGGGAAGAGTTGACATTCTCGCATTTAGTCTCTCTGCATATCCTACATCAGAGGTAAGAGGGTTAAGCGTGACCAAATAGCAAGACCTTGCACGTTTCACTCTGACGAAGAGCTGCTCTTTGAACGTCGTAATAACAAAAGAACCCGCTTCTGAGATTGGTTGGTGCTTCTTTTGCGTTTATCGCATTGCATTTTTTTCTGGTGTGCTACGGTCGCCGCGGAGAAAGCTGCCAGGATAAGGTTTCTTGCTTGTTTCAACGCACTTCAGTTACGCCAGCACTTCAAGCGCTTTCGTCGTCCCCATGCAACATGTGGCGCACGGAATTCATGACTGATTGATGAACATAGCGAGCCTCCGGCGACTGCGCCAGAGGCTGCAAAAGGTTTGTTACTGTCGCGTTAATTGCAGCAGCTTTCTTAATGTCCGCTAGCAGCAGTCTGTAGCGATGCATCGATCAAGACACAAAATTCTTGGTTTTTGTGCAGGCGTTCTTTGCGCGTCTTCTTCGTCTAGTGATCGCACATTGATAACGCAACTTGGCCAAGCGCCATCGCGAGCTGCCCTACCCTTCACCGTATCAGGAAGAGATACTAATCACAAATCGCCCAGAACATTTCTATCGACGAAGAACAAAATAAAAACAAACTCCTGTAGAAACGTCACATGAGTAACCTGTCTTTGCGCACTTTTTTTTTCAAGTTTTTTCTTTCCTCTCACCACCGCGTTCCCTGCTTTTCCTGAGTCCACTCTCAAAAAAAAAAAAACCTGTTCAACCCTGGTTTTTCTGTCTGCCTTTGTTGCTTCCCCGAGGGCTCCTTTGTGTCTGTCCTGTCCCTCCCAGCCCCCTTCCCCGAAATGGCGCGGAGGCACTCACTCTACAGCCCACTACCAACATTTTAAGCCGCCCTCCCGACCACACTCTCAGCGACGCACAATAAAGTGGAGAGGGGGCTCCGCAGAAGTGCACCCCCGCCTTTCCTGCGTTTGTTTGGAACAGGTTTTTCTTTCCTGCGGTTGGGTTGAGTGTCAAGGGATGAAGGTAGCTGCGAAAACACGCTGGCACTTGCTAGTCCTCGTTGAATTTGTGATATACAGTTTTTTGTGCCTTTCCTCGTGTTGCTTGATCAATCCACGATCGAAGATGGCATCGCCTTCCATGCGTACGTCTAGTGCAAGTATGGTGGAACCCTGTCGTCCTTGTCTCAGTGTTGAATAACTTCGCTCCGAAAGACGTGAGTGGTGAACAGTGACATTTACTGACATATGAGCGGTGGAGGCCACGGCGGAGAAGGCGGATTTTATGACGGCGACGTCGTGCTGCTAGGACGTAAGTACGCATTTGAAATCACTCTGTTGTCTGAGTACTGCCGCCGTCTCAGTGATATGCTCGGCGTAAACAGAAGTTTTCTAGTTGTTCAGTGTCTTTTTTGAACCAGCCAGTTCTAGATTGCACAGCGTAGAGAGACAAAATACCGAAAAATTTTCTCTGTTACATACCGAAATTTCTTGTCCTTCATGGTAACAAGACTAAAATTAGTTTTCTGGTGTGTATTCTTTCTTTACACAGGCATATGGTGCATACGTGCGAGCGCAATCAGCGACGAGCGTCCTGAGGGGGAGCGGCTTAAGGCCCTGAACAAACATCACGCATCGCATCGATGCTGCGGAATGTGCCGTAAATAAAGGAGGATGACCAAGCAAGCATTGGAATCGTCCGAGCAACCTGTTTACACACCAACAATGTTACGACACACATTTGAAACACAATATTGATTCAAATACGAAAGGCGTGAGGTGCATTCACGATACTGAGCATTGCCAATCCTCGGGGAAAGGCGTCATGAGACGCCTGGCTTGTCCGTGCCTTCTCTTTCGTCCTGTCTTCTTTTGCACGCATTATCTCTTTTTAAGTAATGTGACGTACACCTTCCGCTGCGTGAGATTCTCGGTAGCTTCTTTTCGTCTTTTTTCCTTTTCTTATTTCTTACCGATTACCAATCCACAATCACTTTACCGATAACGATCGTCGATTACAATCCCAATTATTGATTACCTATGATCAATCTTTATCTAGCTTGCAGAGCACGGCATACTACGCCACTTGTACACATACACACCATTTGTTCCAGTACACTGAAGCACCATACACCCCTTTTCATTCCGTCGAATTTCTGACGCGTAATTTGCATATTAATATTTGTCTGGCTCCATGGTGGCTCAATGTTTACGGCTCTCGGCTGCTGACCCGAAAAACGCGGGTTCGATCCCGGCAGCGGCGGCCGAATTTCGATGAAGGCGAAATTCTAGAGGCCCGTGTACTGTGCGCTGTCTTCGCACGTTTTAGAACCCCAGATGGTCGAAATTTCCGAAGCTCTTCACTACATCGACCCTCATAGCCTGAGTCGCTTTGGGACGTTAAGCCCCCATTCACCACACCAATATTTGTTTTCTTTTTAATTACTGTCAGACCAGAACACATCTGACCCTCTCGTGTAATAAATCTTGTTTCATTCGCATTGGCAACAGAAGTGGCTTACGGAAAGCAGCACCTTTTACCTTTACGGTAGACAATTCTCCAATTCCTCAAGTTGAAAGTGTGCGTGTTCTAGGTCTCCTACTTCATACATCTGGGACTGGGACTCCGTGGCTAAACGCGACCCGTAAATCGGCTCACGCTGCTCTCGGTCTGATTCGACGCATAGCTATGCGCTCTGGCGGAGCGCGTTTTGATACTGCCCGTCAGCTCGTGCGCTCCATCCTTCAGCCGCGGATTGTGTACCAAGCGCAATTTCATCGCCTCACCCGACGACAGTGGGACTCCCTTGAATCAATCAATCGGGAGGCTATGCGCGCCATAACTTATCTTCCGCGTATCACACCCATACCCATTCTCCAAGAGTACGCTCAACTTAATACATTGAGTGAACTTATCGACCAGCGTGAGGCAAACAGAGCACGCAAGATGTCGCTTCAGCTTCATCGTTTACAGACTCTTCCCCCATGGTCATACTGTCAGCTCACAGACAATCGCCCCTCTGCTTCGACGCCGATATCAGCCGCCCATCTTCCTTCAGGGTGCATAATATACACCGATGCATCACACACAGCAGTGCAGGGAGTTACTGCAGTTTACAGTCCCTCACATCCTCATCTCAACTCCCGCGCTACATATAGCTCGGATACTTGCTCCCCCCTGGCCTTGGAGCTTCAGGCGATACACAATGCCATTGCATCCCTTCCACTCGTACCTACTTTCAATATTGTACACATTTACACCGACTCCCTTGCCGCCCTTAAACAGCTTAAGGCTGTCCGGCGCACATTCCAAGTTACACAATCCATTCACCAACTTTGCACAAAATACCCCTGTCCTGTGCGTATACACTGGATTCGCGGGCATGCCCAGGATCCGCATAATATTCATGTGGATGCAATGACACACCTTGACACATCCGATATCCCGCCACCTTCCCCTCTTCCCTCAGATCCGTTCCTGTCCCATGTTTCCGAGAAACAGTCTTTGCGTTAGCGAACACGCGCTCTAATTCCTCCGTGTTCGTACCCTCTCCCCCGGAGTCTCACTCGGGAGGAGGAGGTATCTGTGCGCCGGATTCGGGCAGGAGCGGCTCTGACTCCTTGTGTGCGTCATCGGTGGCGTGACAAACGTTACGAAGTGACAGACAAGTGTCCCCATTGTGGTGCTGCGCCCGACCTGTGTGATGAAAAACACTTGCTGTGGACTTGCCCGGCTACAGCTTCCGTGAGACGACGTTTATTAAGAAAGGTTGGCCTGCGATGGGACGTTGCAGACGACTATACCAAGTGGACTCTAGATAATCGGTATATCACGAACTTGTGCCGCTTTTTAAGCGAGGTTTGATTGCACTCCTTTTTATAACTTTCTCTCCTTTTTCATTATGCCTGATGGCAAACAGCTCGAATAAAAAAAAAAAAAAAACACAGGTTACTAAGACATACTCCCGACCACGCGTTCAATGGGTGTCGCTCAAACACGCCTGATGCAATTACCCTTCGTGGCCTACGGGAATAAAGAACAAACAAAAACCTTCTTGGCATACGCGTTACTTGCCCACCTGGCGCAGTGGGGCTATTTTCTTTTTCTATTTACAGAAATTTTGGGTTTTTTCCGACGAGCGGAGCCGGGATTTCACCTGAACGAGCTCCTTACGCTGTCGCTTAATACCTGCGACTGTCCAATACTAGATCTTTCCCGTAATGTATCACAGCTCGCGTTTCTTGTTCAATGGGAAAAAGATAGCGCGCACCGAGGTGTCTCTAACAAGGAGAAGCAATTGGGCGGGGGAGCCATCACCCAAGGAAAACCGGTTGAGAAGCAAAAGTGGATTGTTTTGCCTGTGGATGAAGTCCAGATTGGGCTAATTAGTGTATATTCATAATGATGGTTCAACAGCGCGAACACACGAAGTCCATGAAAGAGAGAGGACACACACACCAGCGCTGAATTCAGCGCTGGTGTGTGTCTTGTCTCTTTCTTGGTCTATGTGTGTTTGCCTGTGGGCCTAACTTGGGCTAGCCCACGTGGGCCGGACTTGGGCTAGCCCATGTGGGCCGGACTTGGGCTTGCCCATGTGGGCCGGACTTGGGCTAGCCCGTGTGGGTCCCCGCTGCACGGCCGCCTAAGCCCCCCTGGAGGGCCTCTCTAAGAAGCCCATTACTGCCCCTATGGGTCCCACAAAGCACCGAGGAAAGCCCCTGTATCATTTTTATGCATGCAGACCATGGGGGCCCCTGCTGGTCCTATGTAGCAAGCCCACTGGGCTGCCCCTGTGGGTCCCGCGCGATGCCGAGTTGCAAATGCCGATGCCGAGTAGCCCTCCATCTGTAGCACCGATGGAAATAAAGATTTGATTTGATTTGATTTGAAATCCCGCACATATCCCACATCGGGCCCCCATGGGCTGCCCGTGTGGGGCCCGCGAGGGCCCGCAATTCCGAGCCCCGTTTATGCTACTGGGGTTCAGTTCCTTGTACTATCCTTCAAAGCAACAGCTGCAATGGGTGCGGCCCTGCATGCTCTGTAGTACAGAGTCTAAAGAATCTGAAACTTATTCAAATCAGAGAACGCAGAAAAGGATCAAGATGACTAGGGATTTTCGGAAATCTTATACAGCTGAAATTGTTAAGGTTCTGTTATAACTCCGACTCAGCTTTTTATTGTTTGTGTTGTTGTTTCGTGGCAAATTCTATAGCGACATTGGGCTGCCCAGCACACTGATTCTAAAAACAAATCGAGCAAGCTGGAAGCAAATACGTTTTCCACTATTGTCCACCTAAACCAAGGCACATTTATGCTTTAGCAGTTCCGGGTGGATTTTCACCACGAAAATAACAAATACATACCACTAGTAATAGAAGATATTTCACCGCGCAAATTATAAAGTACTAACAGCTGGCTATTGCAGCAGACTATCACCTCCCCCACTTCCCCACCAAAAAAAAGGAAGTTATTTGCGTTGGCAGTGATAGCAAGGAAATTTCAAAGCAAAAAATACAAAGCTTTAGTCGGCACCCATAAGAGCAGAGTTTAACCATGGCTAGGTTTTAACTTTGAGCAAGCACTTGTTGTTGGGCTAGTTGGTAGGACATGCTTGTGAACAAACCAGCGCAAAAAAACACAACGGTCAAGAAAAAGGCGGAACACGACGGACAGGAGCGCTGAACTTACAACTTTATTTCGGAAGTACGGATGCAACGTATATATACAGTCATGTCAGGGGGGCGTACCACACAAAGAAAGCAAGATAAGTAGAATCTACAAGGTCATGATGAGACAAGCCGCACAAGCAAACCAAAGACCTTAACTAATATAACACGTGAAGGTGCGAAGTTTCAATATAGGCAAGAAAAACAGCAGGGAAAAAAAAACAGGGAAAAAACGCCAGACCTCTAGAAGGTGAAAACTGATACTGATAACAAAAACCGATAAAAACAAAAAGGTAAAAAACCAATAAAAGCGATAAAAGCAATAAAGTTAACAGGGCAATGGAAATGAAAAAGATAAGATGCCAACAAGTAGCACGGCAAAAATACTAACAGCTAAAATTAAGAAAACATCCCGGAATAACTAACAGCTAAAAAGTAAAACCCACAGAAACATAAGGTTAAGTTTTGTGTCTGGAATTTTTTGCCAGATAGGCGAGTTCTTTCTCTGATAGCGACAGTGAAGGCTTGTTTATGCACTTTTCTTTTACCGCAGCTATTGGTTGGTTTGGTTTATGGGGTTTAACGTCCCAAAGCGACTAAGGCTATGAGAGACGCCGTAGTGGAGGGCTCCGAAAATTTCGACCACCTGGAATTCTTTAACGTGCACTGACATCGCACAGTACACGGGCCTCTAGAATTTCTCCTCCAAAGAAATTCCAGCCGCCGCGGCCGGGATCGAACCCGCGTCTTTTGGGTCAGCAGCCGAGCACCATAACCGCTGAGCCACCGCGGCCGCCCTTACCGCAGCTATTGTGATTGCCTCAACTATTTCACGGGGCCTCGTGCTTATGATTGTGGCTATTACCTGAGTTTTTTCAAAGTGCGGCAAACAACCTGTTTCTACATCTTTGCAATCCCTACAATGGATACCGATGTGACGGCACTTTTGGACATTTGCGTTGTAATTATGTTCTTTGAGTCTCATTTAAACAACGCCCTGTCTGTCTAATATACTGCTTCCCACAGGACAAAGGGATGGAATAGACAACTGAATCGGTGCATTGCACAAAATTCTTCTGGTGTCTGATATTGCATATACTCTCTTTTTTACGAGTATCATTGACCTTTCTGCAAAGCTGGGAAAGTCGTTTTGGGGCACTAAAGACGACTTCAACTCCAACACGTTTCCCAATTTTCTTCATGTTGTGCAAAATGCGATGCAAGTAGGGCATAAAAGCGACTTTCTTTCTATTGGCGTTGTCAGTCGTGGCAGTCGAATCGGGTCGTTTTCTTTTTTAAGCATTGCTTCAGCGACTGAGGCTAAAAGCATAGTGGGGTAGCCAGCATTTTCTAAACTTATTGTTTGCGCTAAAAAACTGCGCTAAAAAAAAGGAAGTGCCGGCTTCTTGCCCCTTTGCTCATAAGAACAGCAAATGTGATCACACTTGAAATAAAGGCCCAATTCTAAAAATCTCAAGGACCCATTATTCGGAAGTTCATGTGTAAGGGTTAAAGGAGATAAGCATTCTATGAAAATAGCCAATGTTTTCGAGACCTCAACTTGGAAGGTATCCTGATTACAATCGAGAAAAACGAGAAAGTCGTCTACAAAACGAAAAATCTTTGTCGCTTTTGTACCCTCCAACCGACTGCTCACGTTTTTATCAAGTTTGGCTAAATACAGGTGCTCAATAAAGGGGTAATGACGGAACCAATACAGATTCCTTTTTTCTGAAGAAAAATCTTGTCATCCCATTCTGCAAAGGTTGATTTCAGGTAGGCTGCCAGAAGTTCCAGGAAACCGCTTACTGCAATACCACATTGATTTTGAAAGGAAACCGGACCAAACTTGTCAATACAGTCGTTAATGCATTCCAGCAGGTCGTCATGAGGGATAGAATAAAATAAATCCTTTACATCAACAGAAAACCCTAAAAGTGGTTTATTGTGCTGGGCCCTTAAAAATTCAACCACTTCTCCTGCGTGCTTAACAACGAAAAGATCATCAAGAGCAAATTTTTTAAGATGGAGCTGCAGAAAGCTGCCAACACATTTTTGCCAGGTGTCAGTTTCAGAAACAATTACTCCTAAGGGACAGCCAGGCTTGTGCGTCTTGGCTATAAAGAGCATATTTAAGGAAAGTTTTTTGCTGCCATTTATAGCATTTGTAAGTTATAGCAAATTTAAGCTTTTGCATAGTTTCTTCGCTTGTTTCTTTGTTTTGGAAAATGAGGTTGCGCGATGTCGATCTAAAGAGGCTTGGATTGCTTCAGAGGCTTTACAATGGTAGTTCTGTCTAGTTAGAACACAGAAACCGCCCTCCTTGTCAGCAGCCAGTAACACTAGGCGTTTTTCTTTCAATACAGCTAGAGTTCTTTGCAGAGGAAGCGTAGTGCCTTTACCTTCACACCTTGCAAGCATGTCAACGCCTTCAGAAATGCACCGCTGGGCGTCCGCTTCTGGCGCAAACCGAGAAACACTGCTGATGGCGGCAAGCCAATCGGGGGCGGATAACCTTGGTTCGATGGCGAACTTCGGTCCTTTGGTCAGTAAGCGGCGAACATCCTCTGGTAGAGAAACACCTTCAGCAAGATGCACTGGATTCCTTGAGGCTGATTTGGTCTTAGGTACTTGTGCTCGAAGATGGGGCAAAACCTGCTGCCACAAGAATTCGGTAGTTCTGTTGATGATGCAAGGGAAGTGACGCCAACGGTCACCTGGGCCTTGTGAAGACGAAGACGGAATAAGAAGAAGACGCAGAAAGTCCTTGTGCCTTGTGAAGACGAAGACGGGATAAGAAGAAGACGCAGAAAGTCCTTGTGCCTTGTGAAGACGAAGACGGGATAAGAAGAAGACGCAGAAAGTCCTTGTGAATACGTGCTTGGTGCTGCCACTCAGACCTGAGCAACTTGAAAAGCCGAATACCATGGTTGGGAGCAAGGGCGATGCCACCAAATAGAGACGTAGACGTAGATCTACCATTGTAAAGTCTCTGAAGCAATCCAAGCCTCTTTCGATCAACATCGCGCAACCTCAATTTCCAAAGCAAAGAAAGAAGTGAAGAAACTATGCAAAAGCTTAAATTTCCTAAAACTTACAAATGCTATAAACGGCAGCAAAAAACTTTCTTTAAATGTGTTCTTTAAGGCCAAGACGAACAAGCCTGGCTGTCCCTTAGGAGTAATTGTTTCTGAAACTGACACCTGGCAAAAATGTGTTGGCAGCTTTCTGCAGCTTCATCTAAAACAACTGGCTCTTCATGATCCTTTCGTTGTTAAGCACGCAGGAGAAGTGGTTGAATTTTTGAGGGCCCAGCACAACAAACCACTTTCAGGGTTTGCTGTTGATGTAAAGCATTTATTTTATTCTATCCCTCAAGACGACCTGCTGCAATGCATTAACGACTGTATTGACAAGTTTGGTCCGGTTTCCTTTCAAAATCAATGTGGTATTGCAGTAAGCGGTTTCCTGGAACTTCTGGCAGCCTATCTGAAATCAACCTTTGCAGAATGGGATGACAAGATTTTTCTTCAGAAAAAAGGAATCTGTATTGGTTCCGTCATTACCCCTTTATTGTGCACCTGTATTTAGCCAAACTTGCTAAAAACGTGAACAGTCGGTTGGAGGGTACAAAAGCGACAAAGCTTTTTCGTTTTGTAGACGAATTTCTCGTTTTTTGCGATTGTAATCAGGATACCGTCCTAGTTGAGGTCTCGAAAACATTGGCCCTTTTCTTAGAATGCTTATCTGCTTTAACCCTTACACATGAACTTCTGAATAATGGGTCCTTGAGATTTTTAGAATTGGGCCTTCATTTCAAGTGTGATCACATATGCTGCTCTTATGAGCCAAGGGGCAAGAAGCCCGTACTTCCTTTTGACTCAGACCACTCTAAGTTGGCTAAAAGGAATGTAGTTCATGGAATCTTTAGAAATGCACAGGTAAAATCGTGTGAACACCAAATTGAGACCAGTTTTTTAGCGAAAACAATAAGATTAGAAAATGCTGGCTACCCCCCTAAGCTTTTAGCCTCAGTCGCTGAAGCAATGCTTAAAAAATCAAAACGACCCGATTCGACTGCCACGACTGACAACGCTAATAGAAAGAAAGTCGCTGTTATTCGCTACTTGCATCGCATTTCGGACAACATGAAGAAAATTGGGAAATGTGTTTGAGTTGAAGTCGTCTTTAGTGCCCCAAAGCGACTTTCCCAGCTTTGCAGAAAGGTCAATGATACTCGTAAAAAAGAGAGTATACGCAATATCAGACACCAGAAGAATTTTGTGCAATGTACCGATTCAGTTGTCTATTCCATCCCTTTGTCCTGTGGGAAGGAGTATATTGGACATTTAGGGCGTTGTTTAAATGAAAGACTTAAAGAACATGATTACAACGCAAATGTCCAAAAGTGCCATCACATTGGTATCCATTGTAGGGATTGCAAAGATGTAGAAACAGGTTGTTTGCCGCACTTTGAAAAAACTAAGGTAATAGCCACATTCCGAAGCACGAGGCCCCGTGAAATTGTTGAGGCAATCACAATAGCTGCGTTAAAATAAAAGTGCATTAGCAAGCCTTCAGTGTCGCTATCTGAGTAAGAACTCGCCTATCTGGCACAAAATTCGAGACGAAAAACTTAACCTTATGTTTCTGTGGGTTTTACTTTTTAGCTGTTAGTTATTGCGTGATGTTTTCTTAATTTTAGCTGTTAGTATTTTTTCCGTGTTACTTTTTGCATCTTATCCTTTTCATTTTATGGTTTATGGGGTTTAACGTCCCAAAGCAACTAAGGCTATGAGAGACGCCGTAGTGGAGGGCTCCGGAAATTTCGACCACCTGGGGTTTTTTAACGTGCACTGACATCGCACAGTACACGGGCCTCGAATTTCTCCTCCAAAGAAATTCAACCGCCGTGGCCGGGATCGAACCCGCGTCTTTCGGGACAGCAGCCGAGCACCATAGCCACTGAGCCACCGCGGCGGCTCTTTTTCATTTCATTTCCATTGCCCTGTTAACTTTATTGCTTTTATCGCTTTTATTGGTTTTTTACCTTTTTGTTTTTATTGGTTTTTGTTATCAGTACCAATTTTCATCTTCACGAGGTCTGGCTTTTTTTCCTTGCTTTTTTTCCCCTGTTGTTTTTCTTGCTTCCATTGAAACTTCTCACCTTCACGTGTCATATTGGTTAAGGTCTTTGGTTTGCTTGTGCGGCTTGTCTCATCATAACCTTGTAGATTCCACTTGTTCTTGCTTTCTTTGTATGGTACGCCCCCCTGAGATGACTGTATATATACGTTGCATCCGTAGTTCTGAAATAAAGTTGTAAGTTCAGCGCTCCTGTCCGTCGTGTTCCGCCTTTTTCTTGTCCGTTGTGTGTGTTTTTTTTTGCGCTGGTTTGTCCACAAGCATAGGTTTGAACACCGGTTGCAAGAGGAACTTGTTGGCTTCGATTACTTTCTGGAATTATTTTGAAGAAAGTAAAAACATGGCGCTAAAGACCTGACGACCCACCTGAGTACTTTTTCGTATCGAGTGTGTCCTTTGTTTTCATTGATTACAAATCGCAAATAACAACAACAAAAAGATGCCATACAGCAATTAGTCCAATTAAAAGCCTCCGGCAAGGAGATACTTTTTTTATCAGGCGTTTCTATCAAACTTTGAGGCAGTGTATATTTAAAATTGTTTCCTATTGTCAATATTTATGTTGTACTAATGAATCATTGAAACAAAGTTTTAAATGTTGTGCACCACGCCGGATGTTTACCATGTCAACATCATCATCAGCCTGATTACGCCAACTGCAGGGTAAAGGTATTTCCCCATGTCTTTTCAAATAACCCTGTCCTTTGTTAGCTGGAGCCACCGAATTCCCGCAGTTTTGTTAATCTCATTCGGCCACCTTACTTTCTGGCGCTCCCTGCTACGCTTGCCTTCTCGTTGTATCCACTCCGTTTCCCTTAAAAAACAGCGTTTATGTTGACCTCGCATTGCATGCCTTGCTCAAACCGATTTCTTCCTTTTGATTTAGTCTAGAACAACATTAATCCGCGTTTGTTCCCTCACCCGCCATTTACCGTGTATTGGACAAAATTGACATTCCCTCGCGAACACTTCCCGTGATTCTGACCCGCCGCGGTGGCTCAGTGGTTACGGCGCTCGGCTGTTGGTCCGAAAGGCGCGGGATCTATATGGCCGCGGCGGCTGAATTTCGATGGAGGCGAAATTCTAGAGTCCCGTGTACGGTGCGATGTCAGTGCCCGTCAAAGAACCCCAGGTGGTGGAAATTTCCGGAGCCCTTCACTACGCCGTTCCTCATAGACTTAGTCGCTTTGGGACGTTAAACCCCAATAAATGAAATGAAATAAAACTTTCCGTCATTTTATGAATCCATACAATAGCAATGTCGGGGCACATGGTTAACATTAAAAACGCAGGACACACCACTCAGCGTTTTTTTTTTCGCGCAAGTGTGTAGTTATGGGCTGTGATTAGGTGTACTTATGCAGTTCCAGGTAGTTGTGTAAGCCTATACGCTTTTACTTCTACTTCTCTGCTGCTTTTCAGCAATTTGCAGACACATTACAATAGCACATGTCCAAAACGCTGTGTTCATGTTTGGATCGCGTCCTTCGTGCTTTGTGTTAGTGGCACAGGACAGAGACTTCATGCGCTCTTATCTAGCTTTTATTATCGTCTGCTAGCTTGCAGGTACTGCTTTCTACATGCTTGGGCAGGGACAAAGCTTGAAATTATTTTCGCTGGCGCTCTCAACCTTTGCTTTCTTGTGCTCATACTACAGCCTTCCTCAAGACAATCTGCCTATAGACTAGCTGGTAGAACAGTTCTGTGAATAAATGCTTGATGCTGAGTGATGCTTGAAGCACTGACATGCACCTTGGGCCTAATAACCAGCATGTAAATATTTATTTTTCCAGCACGTGATGATGCTAATTTGCTGATTCTGTTAGTAAATGAATTAGTGATAATTTCTTTGGATAGAGTTACATATTGAAATTGATAACTACAATTATTTTAATTGTGCTTTGATACTTTCATAATTTAAGAGCAGCATCCTTGTACGTGCGGAAATAATCGTTTTTACAGTGCAAAGCCAGCATTGCGAATGTTCTTTTAGTGCACCGTAGCAGTGCATCAGTAGGATGGCTGGGAAGAACAATTACAAGACAGAATGTTCACCAGTGCATTCCTGTGGGTGATTATGCCAAAAATATGAGTACCTGACCAGGAGAGGAATCTTTCTGAACATGCCAGGAAAAGCACTAGCGAGTCAGCAGGGAGTTTGCTCTTAAAGAACAGATTATAAGCAGGGTTCTAAAACATGCTAACACAGCGTAGCTTATATAGAACCTTGCAAGTGAACATAATATTGGTGTTTGAGGTCACTTTATCTTGCTTAGCTTTATGCAGTCACTCAATGGTGGAATTGAAATAAAGAGCAGAATGGCTGCCTTGTTTTTTGGCATGTGCATTAAACTTTCACAATCACGTGTGTTCTATATATTGCAAGAGTATTACCACAATAACTGCCAAGCAGAGCATTGAATTTTGATGAAAAATACCTTCTGCTAAGCAATTAAGATAAGGCTGCGCAACAGAACAAAACAACCGACAGCCTATCAGCCACAGACCCTCCGCGGTGGCTCCGTGATTAGGGCGCTCGGTCACTGAGCCGGAGTACCAGGGTCCGCACTCGACCCACCAATCTATGACAATAAAGTTGTTTCTCTCTCTCTCTCTCTCGGCCGCAACGGCCGCGTTTCAATGTAGGCGAAAAGCAAAAAGGCGCGCTTGTGCTGTGCGATGTCAGCGCACGTTAAAGATCGCCAGGTGGTCGAAATAATTGCGAAGCCCTCCACTGCGGCACGTCTTTCTCTCTTGCTTCTTTGACTCCCACCTTCCTTCCTTCGGTTGCGGCGATGTTCCGGTGTCCACCGAGATATCTGAGACTGTTAATGCGCCATTTCCTTTCCTAAAAAATCAATTTTCGTTTTTTTTTTCGAATCAGACACAGATATAGCTCATAAATTATGTCGCACAAGTGCAGAACTACAGTGGTCAGCTAGCCTGCCGCAGTACTTTCACTGCTGCAGGCCTTCCACATTTTTTATAACTAGCGAAGAAAGAGCTCTCATCTTAAATGAAAGTGTAATTGCGGAGTTCAGTCATCCCAATTTAAGGATGCCACAGTGGAAGACTCCAGAGAAGTGATCATCTCTTGAGTCTTCAATTGGCACTGACATCGTAGAACACACGGGGGCCTTTTGTTTTTCGCCTTGACTGAAACGTAGCCGCCGCGGCCACGACTGGGCCCGGTCCTCCGGCTCAGAAGCCGAGCGCCTTGGTCAATAAGCCTGCGCGAGAGATCAATAAAGCAGTCACTAGGTAACCTGGAAGCACCTGAATTATGGTTGCATATTTCTGTTCTTTTACGTGTTAGCACTACGACATAAAATATTTTACATTTCTTCATTAAATGCGAATTACAAATGCATCTACCTGACAACCGCACAGCCTTGTTGAAAAAGTGCAATTATGAAGCAGAGCAACTCCAGTTTTGAAGTGGTTTTTTTCTCTCTGAAAGAACATGCGGTCTCAGAACATTGAAATGATGAGTTCACATAAGCAGGCCTCATCGCGAGAGGCACGCTCTTGGATGAGTTCGAAAAATGTCGACGCAGACTAAACAATATAAATGGTCACTTATTTTCCTAAATGCCGATAATGCAGCCGACCTAATTTGGCTTCTTTCAATCGCCGTTCTAGTCCTACAATGTTTATACATTGCAAGGTGAAGACCAGTCAATATATGCTCAAGGCAGTGGTGCAAACGGGTAAAGTGCCCATACAACTTTTAGCAACATAGCATAGTGAGCGAGTTGGTATTGCATCTTTAAGGAACGAAACAGCGCAACTAAAACGAAGGACCAAGAAAAAGAGAGACACGAACACGCGCTGCCTTACAACTGACTGTTTTAATCGGAAAACCACATATAAATATAAACCACATATCTCTAATCGCTGTGTCACAGCCTCACGTCGTCATCGCAAACTACTAACATAAAAAGAAAGGAAAAACCATTGGCATGTTAGTAGTTTGCGATGACGACGTGAGGCTGTGACGCAGCGCGTGTTCGTGTCTCTCTTTTTCTTGGTCCTTTGTTTTAGTTGCGCTGTTTCGTTCCTTAAAAATGCCCATACAAATCCGACAGTGCATTGAAATGCAACTAAATCGCGCTCTTCTCTGAACACGCTACCGAGTTGTCGAACCAGGTTAAAAATGAGGAAACACCTCTATACCACTCGTAAATTTTAACGAAAGCAACGAATCAGATTCAAAATTGGTACCAGGTCACGGGATATTAAGAGAAGAATAGCTGAAAGCAACAAAATTACAAAACCGTAAAAAGCAGAAATAAATACTTAACTTTTTTTGATGCCGATGGAGACTACGACACAAGCTGCTCAACTCGGGCTGAAAATTACTAGACTGGTGCATTAATCCCGCACAGTTAGGGTGAAGCAAGAGAATTCAACACCACACCACGGAAGAATAAATACACATTATTCGCTATTTTTGTAGCGCAACGTAATTTAAGCCATGGGCGATGTGTTGCGAGAAGTGCATAATTTGTGACTTCTTGGAGAACCACAGTGCTTTAATGAAATTTTGGCAGTGGGAACGAATTTCAGAAGCCAGCGTATCAGCATATGACCGGTGGTTTTTGTCCTAAAGAGAACCTGAAATATTTCTGGATTTTTCTATTGTTACCCAGAGTAGCATTGGTATCTTACTTACTGCAATTTATGTTTACTTTCATGGCGAAGAACCTCTCCATTTTTATATAAATTTCTGTTAGTAGCCAGCAACTAGTTTCTATGACTCCTAGAATTTTTTTCTTTCTTTTCAAGATATCGGAACGCTCATTTTGCTTAAGCGGCTGTGACTTAAGTCCGTAGCTTAGATATGGGCACAAATTACTCAAATCGATACAAAGCCATTATTTACGGCAAAGATTTCGACAACTCTCATTCACAACGCATTTCTTCGGATCTAAATACTGATTTTTATTACAGGAGGTAGCTTGTTTGGCGGTATATCCTGAAAGGTCCGGTAATATTTGTATTTAAAGCTGTTAAGCGAACTTGGAGTTCGTCGCACACTAGACGGTGTGCCGAAAATTCAAGGCATAAAAATCCTAGACATCCAGTTTCCATAAAGAACTGTCGTAAATAAACACTTGGTAGATGGGTACTTGGTAGATGGGTACCGACTCCGCGACTATTTAACCGGTGAATAGCGGCTAACATCTGCAGGAGTCTCTGAAATAAACGTATTATGTGCATTTTAAGCAACAGCGACAAACATTTATACCGTCCACTGCAAGCCACCTAAACAAATAGGCAGTAGCGCAAAAACTGACAGTTTTAATCATTTTCGCACATGTCCAGGGGCCAAAATGGGTTGATCGTTGTGCTGACGAGAACAAATAAGCAGACTCAAGTTCTTATTAGGCCGGACGCATCTGTTAAGGCTGATTACAGCAGTGCTGTTCAGAAACGCACGCGTAAGACATTTACTGTGAAGAGCATGGCACGCGAAGTTATACTTTCTTTTCCCGCAAACCGTGACATTTTATACACGGGAAACCATTACTCAGCCAACGCTTTGGTGCACTAGTCTCTGCATACGCATTTTAGACACTTTCCTGAAAAGCTGCGTCTACGGGTGGAATGAAGTCCACACAGCGCGCGAACGATGAGATGTGCGCCACGTTTGCAAGCACTGTGCTTTGAGGAACCGTAAATGTAGCGTCGGTGATTCCTCGACGTTAAAGTAGAATTCTGGGCTTCATCTGCACTGGAAATGTGCTCTGAGTTGACATTGGTTTCGCAAACGCAAAACATGTCAAGAATGCGGTGGATTAGAAGTTCAAGTCAAGGCGTATTTGTGAATTCCAGCATCTTAACGCCTCTCCTGTTCCCTAACCGCGCCAATGCTTCCTTGCGAAAAGCCATGTGTTCGCAGGGCTTCCATCTCAAGAGCGCTTATTGCCATAAACATTGCCCGCTAGCGATGCTGAAAGCTGTGACAAAGTAGGAACTTTTATCGAAAACTCAGAGTTATGGGATATAAATTTTAAGAAATGAATGCCCAATGCTCCAAGCATTACTTTTGTCCGAAAAACCATTCTTACGCGCAAAAACGTTCATTTAAAACGTGCTCCGACGGAGACTGAGACCTCGGCACGGCGAGGCCTACCAGCTTCTTGCTGTCCAGCCAAGGAAAGATACAGCGGAACTTCTCACCTGTGTCCGGGGTGTAGCGAGACGTGCGCCAGTAGACGATAGCGAATCCTGCGTATCCCAGGCTGGGAACGTTCTCTTAAAATGCGAGCAGCAGCGCCCAGATGTGCGACTCAGACAACTAGATTCTCCCTTCAGGAGCGCGGGCTATGTGTACTGCCAGCGGATAAAGAGGGCGGTCTCGCTTTCCTGAGTTGTGAGCTGTTCCGTGAAAAGGCATACGGGGCTGTCCATTCTGTCTTTAAGGCAACTCCACGCGTTTCGGCTGAAGAAGATTAAGTCACGAGCCAAGAAGTTGTGTTAGCAGCTAAACCTGATACACATTCTGAAGTATAGAGCAGTGACATTGATTTTCTGGACGTGTTTTCTTTTCTGCTAAGACACACAAAGTGGAATGTCCTTTTGCCGTCATCGTTTCTGAGTCACGTACGTGGCAGAAGTGCGTAGCGAAGTTTGTGCCAGGGCACCTGAAATTGCTTACTGTGGTTGACCCTTTGTTGACTAAAAATTCTTCTGCAGTTATTCACTATTTCAGATCTACTGGCCACAAAGATATCACATCTTTTTTACAATGAGTTACCAACCTGTCCAAGGCTATTTCGTTCTACCAGCTTTTTCTTTCTACTCGCCCTTCTTTTCGTCCGCTTCGGCGTCGACACCAAGCGAGTGGCAATAGTGATGCGGCCACCTCAGCAATTTTATGTTAGGCTCCTTCTTTAGTGCCCATTCGTTCACAATACAGCCCTAGGCTTTGAGTGCGTGTAATACATACGGTCCCTTGCAAAGCCCGTGCCAGTCAGAGCTATTTCTTTTTTCTAATAATTTCCGCCGTTCTCGAAACTATGGCTCTTCTGTGGCTCGAAGAAGCGTAGTAACGGTCGCAGCGCAAAAATGCCATACCTGCATGTGACATGCTCTGCACTATGCCCGAGGAAAGAATTACTAAAAGTAAAGAGACGTTGACGCTGCAGGCATCACCGAGCGAGGTGATTAATGCTCCACCGGTTAAACCTCGCGACTTGATCCGGGAGCTTGGCCGGGCCGAGCTATGTGTGCAAAGCGCACCAGCACTTAAAAAGCAAAAGTTCGCAATTTGGCGCATTTTCTTCGCAAAGGAGCGTCAGAGCCCCCGACCACTCATGGGACCCTTTGCGAAAACACTGGTATTTTCCTTCTCTTTTCGTGCTTCAAGAAGCGGTCGAAGTCTTCCGCTGTCTCCCTGAAAGCCTCTCCAGTTTGCGGGCGGCTGAAAAACATCGAACTTTCCTGATGTGCGCCGGCACGTGGCATAACAAATCACTGTGTTGCTTCTATTTTCCCGTGGTATTAACTTTCGTGCAGCACTACCCGGGCACAAAAGCAAAATCGGTGAGCACGAGGTTCGACATAACTGCTGAGGGTATCTCAGTGCTCTCACTATTGCTAACAAGCCTTCCTAGTTTGGTTTTATTGTGCGCCCATCCGGAATGAAAGGGCAAAGGAACGAATATTGCAGATAGCCAAGCATGAACAGGGAACTGAATTTTTTTTTGTAGCCTTTATATGCGTCTCCCAGGTTAGGCAAGGTCGGTACTAGGCAGCCTTTTCTGCATTTTCATGACTTATCAATGGAGGTGCACCCCGGTGGGGCCGCAGGTTAATGTTTATCATGAACACCCATGCATCTATGAGACAAGAGGCGACCTCGTTCATTTTGTATTACAGAAGGAGAAATTGCCCGCTTTGTATTAACGGACAAAAGCTACTTGGCTTGAACTGTATTGTTTTAATGACAGCTTAGGTTCTTTCCTCATTCATAAGATAAACCTGCGAGTCTAGACAAGGCGCATTACACCTGCGAGATCGCAAGCCGGAGCTCGTGGAGGCGTGTGATATCAGCATGTGAGGTAGCGCATGTGTCAGCACGCCATCTGTGAAAATTTACAATAAGGATGCCACGTTTGTAGATATGTTAGAAAGGAGATGATACTCCTGTGCCCTTGCTTTGTTTTTTTGTTTTGCATTGTTGCCCTCACACGTGCAGGTGTACCTGTTCATCCTTTCCCCTTTAGGGTTATATAAGTCGACTACTTTTTTTCGAATAAAATTAGTTGGATGTAACGCTCTTTCCTGCCTTTCTTGTCTTCAGGTGTCGTCTTTTTCTGCGCTAAAATAACTCTGAGAATGCAGTGGAGCAAATAGCCACTCAACGCATTTTGCAGGAAAACCGCAGAAAGAGTCCCGATAAGCTTGCACTCTCAGAGTGCCCGCAAAAAATAAACTTCCATGGCATCATTCGCATGACGTCATTGCACTGGAGCTCTCCGACCAATCAGAGGTGCCACTTCTATGCCACTTCTAAAGACCGGAAACGTAGTCGGCAACACAAAGCGAAAGTCAGCACATCCCTATTCGCGGCGAAAATGTGCACGTGCAGGCCGCCTCAGCCCCACACTATTTCAGTGAAGGTTCTAAGCTGCTTCGGGTGATTTTGCGTCACGTGACAACGTGCAAGTACGGCTCCGTGCTGGAAAAGAAACTACGTGAGGTTCTCGGGAGTAGCTGTATACACAGCTAAACGAACTGCTGAACGAGCTCAGGCATATATACTTCGGCTGTGATGACACGAGATCCTACATCCTTCATTGCGCTGTGTGCTGTCGTGAAGTCTACACTTAAGCTTCCAGGGATCGCCTACAGAATGCGAGCAGCAGTCGCGCTATAAAGTATGTAATTCAACGCTTTTTGGAAACATAACGCGAAAAAAGACAGCGATGGCAGAGATGTAGACGCGACAGGCGCTATTTGAGGACAAAGACAGGCGGGACAGTGCCGTCCGTCTCATTTCTGTGCGGTTTTCGAGAAACTGTTACCAACTTGCCCAAATAAAGTTGCTGTAAATTCAACGCCAACCCTTAGTGACAGTTTGCACGCGCATTTATCATCAAACGGCGCACTGTGCGGTCGATCGTGGCGGGTTTGTTGACTAATTACGCAGTAAGAATGGTTCGGTTTAGTTTATTACGGTTCAACGTCCCAAAGCGACTAAGGCTATGAGAGACGCCGTAGTGGAGGGCTCCGGAAATTTCGACCACCTGGGGTTCTTTAACGTGCACTGACATCGCAGAGTAGACGGGCCTCTAGAATTTTTCCTCCAAAAGAAATGCAACCACCGCGGCCGGGATCGAACCCGCGTCTTCCGGGTCAGCAGCCGAGTACCGCAACCACTAAGCCACCGCGGCGGGTCTCAGTCAGTATGAACGCAGGCAATCGCTGTGGTTTACTCTGCATAATGTGGTAATTTCGATTTCTGCGTCCGTGTATTTCTTATGAGCGTTGTAAGCGGAAACAAATCAGGGTATGTCCTGCCCTCGCCGGGTATAGCTGTCGGCAGGAAATGGCCGCATAACCTTGACCAACGCGCATCAGGCGAAAGATTCACCGCTCGTGTTTCCGACTAACTTTTATCTCCGTCGTCAATTTTGCGCTGTTTTAATTACGAGAGCCTTCGCATTGTTGGCTGTGCTCGCAGTGCTGCTTTTGGCAGCATTTCAAAGTAAATGCCCACCAAGACGGCAATGTAGCATTCAAGCTCATTAATTCGTCATCCGTCGCCGCTACATGAATCAAGGGCCGGCGACACGTGTGCATTGCTACTACGCATTCCGCCTCATGAAAGCGTTGTTTTTGTTAAAAATGATACATTTGCTGTCAAATGATGCTAACCAGTCTGTCTAACCTGATTGGGTACTGCCCTTCAGCATCAGTTTAAAGAGCACATGATAGCTTTTAGCGGGTGGCCAAATAAGGAACAGTGTTCGCGACGATGATAAAGCAACTTCGGATATGCTTTCGCAATTTAAAGAAGTTTTTATAAGGCGCCGACAAAATGAAATCCTAACTGGTACTGTTCGTGGTCACGCGTCTGAAATGAGTGTTTCCTTTAGAGCATAAAATGCGGCATTCTGCCACGAATTATGCATTGTGACGAGGCAGGTGGGTCAACTAGATATTCGGAAAAGAAAACATACGCTACTTGCATATCAACTTTTTTTATTTCGGAAACAGAAGGTGTCCACGACACAGTTTGTCATCAGCTGTGTTCAGAAGCACTAAATCATCCTTCGCTTTGGCTTGAGCATGATTTTAGGTTCTCCTGAATGGATTCTTGTAACATCCAAAACAATTTTTAAAAAGAAGTTAGCAATGCACAACTACGGACGTTTTTTGTTTTGTTTTGCAGTGATTCCAATGTTAGGTAGAATAGCACACGTTCTCGAATCTCTTAGCTATGCTGTAGAACGCCTAGACACGAAGCAGGCTAGCTTTGTTTCGGGCAAATGTTTAGGGGAATCCCCCAAGGCGGAGTAGATTTGTAATAAGGGAGTAATTACTCAATGACATCCACCCGAGCGCAGCCAAACGGCTACAAAGGAAAGCTATACAGCTTTCTCAGAAACTTCGCAGCTAAAGAAAAATTCGTCCTGGTCCGGGGATCGAACCCGGGACCACCGCTTCACCGTAGCAGTCACTCTATCAACTGTGCTAACCGGGACGGCTTGGTTGGATGTCATTGGGTAATTGCTCCCTTATTAGTTTTGTTTCGCGTACGAGTCCAGGAAGTGACAACCAACGCCTCGGTTATTTTTGTTAATAGCTGAAAACGATTAAAAACTGGTGCTACATATTTTTACAGCCATCTTTGTTTCAATATTGCCTGATGAATTCACGTTAAGGAGTCAAAGGGGTAACAAGCAGCCGTCTGCCGTAGAGATTCGCTGTATCTTGTGTTTTTGTTCTTGGTCGCTCGATACGCAATGCGGTTTTATTTGTACTCCGTGCACACACACCGTGGAAAGCTTCTGACGCTTCGGATGCTGGCTGAAATAGAGAAACTTCCAGGCAGAGGTTCTTCCCTTTGTTATTTCATTGTCTTGCCTAGCCGAATCGAAACCAATTGCACAACGCGCTGCGCCAAGTCTACTATTCCGATTGCACTTACGGCGCGGCCACTTAGTGCTTCCCGACATAACTTCCAATCTGGCAGTCGGGTACCCGCAGGGGCAATAGGATTGCTCTGACAGCTTTGATAGCTCGAGGTCGGTTAAATGTTGCAGAGCCACGGGCAGTCGGCAGAAATGAGACGAGCACCAAATGAAATCGCGAGGGCGACGATAGTAAAGAACCTTGATATGGCTGTGGGCACAAAACTAACTTTGCACGTCGTGGGGAGTGGTACGTATATTCCGCAGCGGATATTTTCGTTCGGTAAAGGCTACGAGCAGAGTCAAAAAGGTTTCGTTTGGTTTGTGGGGTTTAACGTCCAAAAGCGGCTCAGGCTATGAGAGACGTCGTAGTGGAGGGCTCCGGAAATTTCGACCACATGGGGTTCTTTAACGTGCAATGACATCGCAGAGTCAAAAAGGGAACTTTGTGTGAGAGCCCACGTTCATTTCATGAGATAAAAGTGAGGGGGTGTGGTAGCGCAAACGTGAGTTGCCAGCCACTCTAGGCTAAATAACGCAAGGCTGTTCTTTGGGGTTTTTTCTGTAGTCCCCTTGAATTTGAATTTCTGTTTAATAGGCTCATGAATAGGTGAAACACTTTGTATTAATGCCGAGGTAAATTAAAAGTCTAGCATTTTACAACCGTTATTTTCCCGGTTCAAATTGCTGCCCTTTCAAATTATAGGTACGTGCGGGTTGTGGTGCGATTGATACAAGCTGAACAGACTGTGTTACTTGCAAGCTTCTTGCAAGCACGAAAACAGACTTACGGTTAAAGGAAGAGGGAGACACTAAGTAATGGACATGCTTTTCTGAGTTTTGAAGGCCTCAAACACTCGCAAGGCCTTTTACAGTCCCTGATACTTTTTGGGGTTTCGAGAACGGAGTTGATGTAGCCACATTTGTTAACGTCGCTTTTGGAAACTTTTAAATTTTATTCTTAAGTATTCAAGTCTCAGTGAACTACGTACTTAGTATTTTGCCGAGTCATCATTATCATCATCAGCCTAACTACGGCCACTCTAGGGCAAAGGCCTCTCCCATGTCTCTCAACTAACCTTGTTCTTCGCCAGTTGTGCGGCCACCGTATTCCCGCATATTTCGCAATCTCATCTGCACATCTAACTTTCTGCCGTCACGTGCTACGCTTGCCTTCTCTTGGAATCCACTCCGTTATCCTTAAGGACCAGCGGTTATCTTGCCTTCGCATTACATGCCCTGCCCAAGCTCACTTCTTCCTCTTGATTTCAACTTGGATGTCATTAACCCGCGTTTGCTCTCTCACCCACTCCGCCCGCTTCCAATCTCTCAACGTTACACCTATCATTTTCTTTACATAGCTCACTGCGTTGTCCTTAGCTTAAACTGAACCTTCTTTGTTAGTCTCCACGTTTTTGCGCCATAGGTGAGTTCGGGTAAGATACAGCTGTTGCATACTTTTCTCTTGAGGGATATTGGTAAACTGACAATCATTATCTAAGAGAACCTGCCATATGCGCTCCACGCCATTCTTATTCTTATAGGTATTTCACTCTCATGATCCGGATCAGCTGTAACTACTTGCCCTAAATAGATATATTCTCTTACTACTTCTAGCACCGCGCTATCAATTGCGAACTGCTGTTCTCTTGCTAGGCTGTTGAATATTACTTTGGTTTTCTGCATGTTAATTTTTAGCCCCACCGTTCTGCTCTGCATGTCTAATTCATTGATCATGCTTTGCAGTTCATGTCCTGAGTCACTTAGCAAGGCAATATCATCAGCAAATCGCAGATTACATAGGTTTTCTCCATTAACTATTATACCCAGCTGTTCCCATTTCAGAAATTTTGCCGAGTATAACAGTATGTAAAGAGGATGATTAGCAGTCGGAGCAGCAGAACCGACGCGCGGCGCGGGACGAGAGCATCAGCTGTTCTGGGACCGGACCTGCCCTTGCCCGCTCTAACCGGCCTTCACAACCAGTCTTCTCCTGTCAATAAAGGCCGTTACAAGTGAAAAAAAAACAGACTCCTGCTGAAAACAAGCAGTGGTAGCATTTCAGGGTACTTGCCAGAGCACGGCGGCAGCACACCATTTACTCATACTTAGCACGTGATTTTAGCCAGTGTTTGTCTGTTATTATAAACTCCTATTGTAGTAAAAGACCAGGTTTCTTTACCAGAACGAATTTCTCTTTAAGCAACATTTCTTTTGGTGACGAACATCCCACATTCCGTTTCGTTAACGCTAGTGCATTATGCAGTATACTGCCACCAAGGGATCAGTGCTCAGGAATGTGCAGAAGAGCATGATGAGGAAGTATTTCCAAGAAACTCTTAAATGACTCTTCGACTTTGTGATGAAGTTTTTAATATGACATTCGAAATGAAGAACTCGGTTTTAGTGTCATGAAGTTGAGTTGTCACAAGAATGCAGAAGAAATAGGTAGAGAGTAAAACTATATAAAATAGCATTCACTTTGTTATTTTGGGTTGAAAACATGGGAAGGTGACTGGTAGGGAGAGCGATGGTATTCAGCAATTGCCCCCCACCTTCCCTTGCCTACTTCATGAGGCTGCTCGCTTTGGATAATAGACCCCCCCCCCCCCTTCAATGCTAACCCAGAAAAATGCAGCACGATGTCACGTTCTTTCAGATTCACCAGTGTCTAAGATAGCGAGCAGATGAACGAGCAAATTCTCAAAGTTTGATAGGCCGACCAGGACGGAGAAGCAACCTCTTCCTGAAATTGCCTTACCTTCAGCCAACCGCGTAAAATATGACCTGAAATTTCTTCTGCACAAAGGTATAATAAAGGTGGCTGCGGGAAGTTTCCTGGGCTGATTAGCTCCACCTAATCAATCAGTAAAGAACATTGTGTCACCCAACTCATGCCTAGTGAGAGTGCACCGTCTGAAATGCTTTGATCACGTCATTGGAGTTAGGGTAGTAAACTGCCGCGGGTTTCTCACGGATACGTAGACAGGCAACACGTTAAATAATTTATGCGACATAGCAGCAGCAGCACCCTCAGAATGACGGTGATACTGTTCCATACATTTCTGCCAACCGGGGTATAACCTGAAGCAGGCGTTGCGATTAAAATACTTTATTACCACTTTTCAGCGTATTGCCCCGCGCATTACTCTGGTACAGCACCCCTGCGCTATGTAATAATGCCGCGGACTTTATATTACCCGCGCCTCCATTGGTTTTGAGGGAGCCTCTCTATTTACTATTTGAACAATATTAATATGTTCATAGCAGCTTGCAGGCGTCGATGTCATGGAACTGACTGCTAAGTGAATGTGTGATTTTCATTTTTTTTTAACTCGACATCTAAACAAACTTGTAGCAATGCGTGACTGCAAGCTTCAAAATTATTTCACCTTTTAGATCTTTCCTGTCTATCCGAGGGAATTATGTTTATATTCTTGAGGGGTACTTCAGTTCTTCTATTCTTGGTTTCCACAGAATGGAAGTGTCAATATTTTCAGTTAATAAATACAACATGGTGTGCATTCAACACACGTCTCCTCCTTTTTGTCTCAACTTTCTTTTCGTCCAGTCCTTTGCCTTTTTCCACTCTCTTAGTACATCATAGAGGCATCGTAATACTTTTGCGATGACTGGTGAATAAGGGTCATTTTCCTTGGAAAAAGGTTTCACCGTCACTCCAACATTTTGTATGCACATGTCTGTCATACGTGCGCTCGCGTATGTTAGTCGTTTCCGATCGAACATTGCCATCGATCATCAACTTCGTTAAGTATGCAAAGGCATCCGTTGTGCGTTTACTTGGGATCAGACGTGTAAGAGATTTCCGATAAGGTTTTATCTGCGCCACTCCGTGTCGCCTTATTTCTGTTCTCCATAAATGCAGTTGTGTAGCAAGGAGTGAATGTAGGGTTTGGGCGGGAGAGGATTTTCGTCTGTAGAGTGCCGTGGGCTAAGAAATACAGAGTTGCCCAATTTTCCTATTCATAAAAATTCTCAGTGTCAATTAAATACAGCGCAATTCCGTAATTATTTGCTGATTCCTTGAAGACATCCACATCTGCAAAGAGGAAACAGAAAGCTGCAATGTTCAGTTCATATAGCCTATGAATTTTTTTTTGCGTTGCAGTGATTAAGATAATATGGCGGTAGCCATACAGCAAAAGCTAATGAATAACTATCTTGGTTTTATATACACGTTGGCAGCTTGTCAAGCGGCATCTCTTTAAGCATTATGTGGAATTTTAAGTTTTCTTGATAAGAGAAAAAAAAAACAAGGTGCGGCTAACAGCGGTGAGAGATCGTCACTGCCTGCTTCCTGGTGGCGGTAATTGCTGCTAATAGTTTACTTGCAGATGTTTTCTACATCTTTGAGATTCCTCGCAAGAAAAAAAAATGTACTTTTTAGCGCACAATCTAGATGTGAATATTTTGTTTCACAAACCGACTCAGATGCGGACATTTGACTGCGAGGAAGTAAGGATGAACTCAGAGTTTTGCTGGCAATTTCAGTGCCGTTCCATATAATGCTGAGTTCATCCGTCCGCCTTAAAAGCTGCCTGCAATTGTTTCTTTTAAATGGTAAACTTTCAAATTAAAGTTATCGTCAGTTAAGAGCTTGCCTCCGCAGGGTGAGCGAACAGGTGTCGAAGCTGAAGTTTGATCCTTATTTGCTCTAGCATCGCCACAAACTCGAATAAATTAGAAGTGAAGTACGAAGCGCTACAAAATACTTTGTTTAGATTCTTCGCTGGAGGCTTCTTTTGTAAATGTTGCTGCATGAGGTATATTTTTGCATAAAAATATTGAGTGATGTTGTAGGTACGAATTGCGCACAAAAGACACACAGAGGAAGAAACACGAGGGAGACTGAAAGAGCGAAAACTATCAACTGGTGTTTATTCGATTCAGTGGCGCTTTATAGACAGTGTACACACGTGCCTAGAAAGAGGGAACAGAGAGAATAAGGAGGCAAATCAAGCCCTGCGCGACAATCCATCAAAAAAGGTTCAAAAAGATTCTTTTTCGCGTTGTAAAATAAAACGGAGGTGTCACTCACACAGTTATAGCCTCTTGCGTTGATATGGTATGCTTCTAAAAGTTCACTGGAAACTTTGTCATTGCTCCTGCCCAGAATTCTGATATTTTAAGCAGTAGCTCACAACCGGTGCATGCAATGCAATGAGCAGGCATCTTTGCTCCTTCTCTGTTCTAATTGAACGCAGATGCTTCCCTGCGCGTTCATTCACGCAGCGTACTATCTGGCCCACGTACACACGACCACACTTGAGCGGAATCAGATATACAACGCCCGTGGCACATTTGACAAATTTTTCCGCATTCTTTATCTCGCATGCTCTTCATCGAGCGCCTTCCGCGCTGATCCTTGGACATAACCCGGCGAGCTTGCGTGGCGCCGAAAATGCCACAGGAACGCCACACCTCTCTGCCACTTTTTTATGTTGTGGGCCACCTTGTGCATATACGGGACGACCGTCGTCTTTCTTCGTGGCAATCGCTCCTTGCTGTTGGCGCGGTTTCCTTTTTTACCTTCTTGAGAAGGTAAACCTGAGATGACCTCGCTGAGATGACCTCGCATTGCAAGCCGGCTGAAAGCAGCCTGTTTATCTGATTATGAAAGCTGCTGTACATTGCATGCGGGCATGACTTCGTCAGAGAAGATTTCAGGGACGAGCTAGCTATGCTCCCTTAACAATCTTCGAAAGGCAGAATCATAGGGAAGCCCTTTCTGCGCTCGTGGTGCGTAGTGCCAGCAGATGTGATGCAAACCCAAACTCCAAGTTGAGGTCTAAAAATTGCAGCGAACCGTTAGACGGAAGTTCGTGCGTAAAATTCAAACTCTTCCCATACTGTTTAAAAAGAGTTAAAATGCTATCCACTGAATGAGGGGGGGTAAATGTTTTTTGTTTAGATGAAACAATTAGAAAATCATCAACGTATCTAAATCTCTTAATTACACCCTAGTGACAAAACACATGATTCAGGGATCGGTCAATAGCGGCTAAAAATATATTGCAAAGAGTCGGTGCGACGCAGGATCCAATGCAAATGCCTTGTCGTTGAATCTAAAAGTCATCTTTAAAAGAAGTAAAAGTGGCTTGAAAATAAAATTCTAGCAAGGAAATAAAGCTGTCTGCTGGCACACCAGCTGAGTTTCGAAAACTTACTTGAGCATTCCTTTCGATACATTCTCTGACGGCAACGAACAATTCATCATGAGGCACTCAATAAAAAAAACTTCCACATCTATAGAGAAAGCGTAGCCAATAGGAGCGTTGGAGTGCTCGATAGGTTTTCGAAACTGAACCGGTGTGTCAGCAGACAGCTTCATTTCCTTGCTAGAATTTTATTTGCAAGCCATTTTATTTCTTTTAACGATGCCTTTTGCATTCAACGACAAGGCATTGGATCCTGCGTGGCACCGACCCTTTGCAATATATTTTTAGCCGCTATTGACTGATCCCTGAATCATGTGTTTAGTAACTAGGGTGTACTTAAGGCATTTAGATACGTTGACGATTTGGTAATTGTTTTATCTAAACAAAAATCTTGACCCCCACTTATTCAGTGGTTAGCATTTTAACTCTTTTTAAACGTTATGGGAAGCGTTTCAATTTTACGCTCGAACTTCCGACTAACGGTTCGCTGCAATTTTTAGACCTCAACTTGGAGTTTGGTTTGCATCACATCTGCTGGCACTACGCACCACGAGCGCAGAAAGGGCTTCTTTTCTAAGATTCTGCCCATCCGAAGATTGTTAAGAGAGCCATAGCTAGCTTATCCCTGGAATCTTCTCTAACGAAGTCATGCCCGCATGCAATACACACCAGCTTTCATAATCAGATAAGGCGGCTTCCCCTGCGAGGTCATCTAAGCTGTGGCCGAGAACCTTCTCAACAATTCAAAAAAAAGGAAACTGTGCCAACAAGAAATACACAGGCAGAGACACAACACAGCGCTGTTGTGTGCTGTGTCCTTCTTCCTGCCTGTGTCCTTCTTCTTGTCCCGTTCGTTGCGCTGTAGTCATGGAATATCGAAACCAACTCGCCCAGCAACTTACCTTATCATATATATTTCAGCATTCCTAAATTTCGCTCTTCGCTTGCATTCGGAACATGTTTTTTTTTTCTGACTAACATTACGACCTTCGCCACGTTGGCAGCTAACCACGTGATTGTATTGTTCTTACCGCACCAAAAAGTTACTTTTTATCGAATGTAAAATATGGACGCAAGGAAGAATTGCTAGTAATCATTATCTGCTGCTTGAAACCCGATTCCAATATTGGGCGTATATGATACCAATGATATAGTGAAAGATAGCCTCCAATAACGGCCAAGCAACATGTTGCCATGGATAACACGGTGAGAGAATAGGCCTGTGAGGCGTGCTTAACTTGAACCGAGCGCCGTTGCATGCTAAATAAAGTTAGACGAAAGAGCTTTCGGAAGATGCTATTGATCTCAGGTTGAAATAAGTTTCCCTGGGTAGTACTGCTTGCTCACTGATGGCCGATGGTATAAGGCCGGTAAAATGGTCTCTCAGCGGTTACAATCCGCCGACTTCCATGCGCGAAAGTGGGCAAGCAGCTTTAGCTCGAAATGTTTGATTTTTAAAAGGATGCAATACAACTGGACGGAAAAAGGTGGTGTAAAAGGAACATTTCTTGTCTAATTTTTCTGTATTCTGAGCAGGTGCTCACGTGCCCGTATTATTTTTAATGGAATGTCTCAGTTTGTTATAGAGCCTGAGTTCAGGCTTTTGATTACTTTTTAATTCCTTCAAAATTTTTATTAAACCGCAGTCGAAAATGAGGAGTGCATCCCTAAGGGCAACCTTTAGAAGTATTAGGACTTTTAGAATAGTTAGCGAGACTGAATTTCCAAACACAGTGCACAGTGTCACAAGACGACATGGAAACATACAAACATGAAAATTGTGAGGCGTTTATTTTGGGAAGGATTATATTGCAGCCAACGTAGGCAGTCGAAGCTTGCCATCGGATTTGTTATAAGTAGGGAAAATTTTAAGTGCGTGTATGCACGGCCTCTTCACATGTAAATTAATAATCCCAAATCCACTACTGCGAACTTTCAACGTGTTACCGAATGCATCGTCGGGCAAAAGGGCAGATGTGGACGCAAATGCTATGCCGGGTGCTAGGTAGGGCGGGTGTTTCGGCAAGGATCTGTTGAAGAGCTCTTTCTAAATGCGTAATGCTCATTCACTTTTTTCACAAAAAACTTATGAAACAACCGACCTTCATAATAACCGGACGTTCAGAACGACTCCTTATCTTTTCCGATTCTGGCAGTATTACTGACTTTTCCTTATTGCGCGTACATTTTCCCTGTTATGTCTTGAGAAATGCGCAATCGTGACAAGTAAAAAGCCCTGTTGCAGATCTGCGCATGGCTCACCGCAGGGCCCACCGAGGGAAAACAAAGAAGGCACGGAGCTTCAGTTGCCTTGAGTGGACTTAGTCAGCAAACGCATCGACTAATCTCTAAACAACCACAGTCTTAACCCGATCTGGCGTATAACATACAATTTGGTAACATGAAAGTAAGAGAAAATTCCTTTCACAAAAAAGTCCATATCGGGTTTATTCAATACTAAAGGTTCGGTTATTTGCTTCAGAGAACGCAGTACGCATTTTGCGCAGGCACTCGCCCACGGAATCTTCACGTTTTACAATAAGTAGCTTCTTTTGAGCTTAGATCTCAACGCTTCCTGAAAAACTGTCCCCATGTTTGTTTTTTTTGTCTTCCTCGTAATTACAGACTGTGTTGTGTTCCAACCATACACTGCGAGTCCTTTCGGACGCCTTCAGGAGGGAGCCACTCGCCTCGCTTTCCTGTGTGACTTCCCGTCATCAATCATGGTTTCCTTTGAATGCCTGCAGAAGTTCCCAGCGCGTGATGCCGGCCCTATCCACGCTTATTTTGTTTTCCCTTAAAGAGGAGGAGAACGCGGTACAGGCGCATTGGAGCGGTGTGGAAAGGCTGCAGACCATGACAAAAGGGAATTCAAATTAGGATGGGGTGCGGACGATATTGCGACCCGGTCTGGTAACGCATGTCATGTGCAAAGTAACTTTTTTTTTTTACAAACTCTTTTCCGCATACTCCATATTAGGACCTTCTTTTCCGTTCCGACCACTGTGTCGCGTCCTTTCGCATCCAAAGCCGTCTCCTCCCAACATGCATTCATGACTACGAAACTTTGCTACTTCGCAGATGGCAAAAACGCCCACTGACTTCCGGAAGGGAGAACACAGAGTCACTCAGAGAGCTCTTCGGAGCTTGTGCGCTTCGAGCGGAGTCTGAATATTCTGCTACCTTTTTCAATCTGCCGTCCTTGGGCACTTGTCGGCCTCACTTTAGAGTTTCAATAAAGCACTGGAAAGCGGACTGGCAGTACAGGTCTGACGGAGAAAGGACGAGTGTATCTGGAAATCTGATTTCAGGCCTTTTTCGTCTAGAAAAAGCAACCACGAGGCAGCGAAACACACGAGAGAATAGCTGATATCAAAGCTATTCAGTACAAGTGCAAGGCTTGAAGGACGCGGCAAAGAGGCTGTAATATGAGGGAATGTGTGCACTCACAAGAGAAGCAAAATAAAAACGGAAATTCTCTAGCGTATTACTGGAAATTCTGTCCAAGGGAATACAACAGACCAGGCTATAGAGCCGAACGGCACGAAGTGAAGAAGATTATATCCCACTTCTCGCGCAAGTTCTCTTTAAATTTGAAATAAAGCTAGAGGAGGCCACCTTACAAGCCAACGCGGTATAGTGAAGAAGGTTTTTCGTGAGCTGAAAGATCTCCCTTTACTATCGTGCATCTTTAAACCGAGTGCGATATGTGCATTCCCCGTAGTCACCTGTGACCAGGTGTCTAGTGTTACCACATACAAATCTTACAAGACAGCTTCATTTCAACGTTTCGACAACTACGCGATGACCATAAACTTTGGCAAGTTCCTGAACGCGCCGAAACGTCAATAACGCGAGCACCTTTCACGAAACGTGAGAAGATACTCTTTACGGAAGCCTTGGAGAACTTTGATATTCTTCAGAGAAAAATGTATGGCGCAAAATTCTTCATGAACGATTTCTCCGAAGTTCTTAATGGCCTTCGGGATCAAGTCCGACAGTTCTCTTGTGGCAAGGCCCTAAGACTGTTCCTAAGGAGGTAGGAATGGTTATGCAAGAAAAAAAATTACCGACGATTACGTTACTTCCTAATGCGAAATTTGAGCGCAGCAAAAAGGTGTTTCACCTTTTCGATAGATTGAGGCAAAGAAATCGAGCAACACATGTATGCGCTATCACAGAGTTTTTTTTTTATTTTTCACACGTATTCCTTTAACAAAGATTCCACTAACAGTTCTTGACAGTCATGAATGAAGCTTTGTGGTCGGAGAAATAGACTGATATATGTTCGACTTGGTACACCAATGCTTGATTCTCAAAGACGAGATCTATACAAGTGCCTCGCGAGGTTGTCACAGCCGTGGGACGCGTTACGAGCGAGAGGAACGGGATGTTCTCCCGCATAAGTGTTAGGAAATTGCTGTTTGTCTTTATGTCAACATTAAAGTCCCCCACTACTAACATCGGTGTGGATCGATGGACGGTTAATGCGAGTTGCAGGAAGTGCACGACGTCTTTCGTGAGTGCGGTAGGGGCGAAGTAGGCAGCTACTACCAGCAAGCCGTTGGGCAACTTTGCGGCGCACAGTTCGCCAAGTTCATGTGACGTGCCAAACATTTCGACTGGTATTGCAGAGAGACCTGTGCACAAGTAGATAGCGACTCCCGCCGCTCTGTTGTGGTCTCTGCGAGCACCACAGCAGTATAGGAAATCTATGATTTCGAGAGGCTCTTCGGGATCCATCCAGGTTTCAGCAAAGCAAAGTACAGAGGAATGGCGCAGAATGTGATCGTGGTGTACGTCCTTGGCATGTGCGGCAAGGGAGCGTACGTTAAGAATGTGGTTGTGAATGATGAATCAAGTGCTGCCAGCGAATGACGCGTCCATTGGCTGTCTGCGTGTGTTACTGATGTGTGGTTAACATGTCAAGCTTCGCCTGTAAGAGTGGAACGCGACAGCGTCTTGCAACGCTGCCAGGGAGTCCACAGAACGCCATCGCCAATTCGGCTGTACGCCTTGCTGGACGGTAAATTTATTTTTTGAGGAAAGGAAATGTATCTCTCTCGCATATCTGGGTGGACACCTGCACCTCGCCGTAAGGGGAAGGGGGAAGATGGGAGTGAACGAAGACGCCGTATTAGCTAGACGCGCCTTTGTTCATTCCAAACCATTCAGCTGGCATTACGGAGTGGCTAGCGTGCTCGTATCGCACTCCGGAGACCCTGGTTCGATTCCCCAACTCGACCAATTTCGTTCTCGGTTTTATAGATTTATGCGGTCTAACTAGAAAGGTTAATTAGGCTATTTCATATATACATTATTGCATTTCTATCCATCGTGTTCTGTCATTAACCTGTCAATTGTTGGAACTGTCTAGGATGTTCGACACAACGTATATGAAACGAGCAACGTCTTACTGGGTGGGGAAGTGCGTGGTGGTGGTGGGAACGCGGCTTCGTACTTATCTGTTTTTTTTTTCAGCAGCGTGTCCTTCCGCGGACGCTGTTGTCGCTGCGGCGTGCGTCTTTCTTTTCTTTTCTTCTGACCTCTTCATTCTCCTCTATATTAATTAGGCTAATTGATTAATTAAGCAATTAACTAAACTCAGTCCAACTTAGTTGCAGCATCACTATACGATCCCTTTGATTGGTTGCATGGTTACTAGCCAAAGTACAATTGGCCCCATTTGAAATTCGCGCACTGTGACGTCACGAGCATTTCGACCAATTGAAAAGCATGACATTGGGGGCGGAGCTGGTTACGAGGCCGACGCCGACGCCGACGCCGACGCCGACGACGACGCGAAACCCAGGAACGGACGCCAAAGAGCTGCGCTCTAAAAAGTTCAGAAGACAACGCTTGTGAAGACTCCGGCTGTCGAGCAGCTGGAGCAGGTTGAAGACCTTCGGGTGAGTTTAGAATGCTTGGAAAACCATGCAAACACCCTCATTGGATATAAAACCGCCGATAAGATGAAATTCAGTCTCCTGTTACTTCTGTAACATACCTTGATATTTCACGCTGCACCGTAGGATGAGCCAGACGTAACATCGACCGTGACGACGACAAATTGGCGACCAGAAATGTGGAGAAAAGTAAATATGGCTTCAATGGCCAGCGAGACGTTCGGTGCCAGTGTAAGGCAGTTGTGTATCTTTGCCAGGAAACGAGTACATAGTCCAGTGCAAATTGGCAGGGAAGATAGCGAACTGCTTCCTGAGGACAGAGTTTAAGGTAAACCTTGTAAAATTCAGTACGTTGAATTAATAACGGTTACTAGGAAAAATTGTTTAATAACTGCATAACTAACGCGAGCCTCGTCGGCATCGTCGAACTATTCGGGAGCCCTCCCCTACGGCGTTCCTCCTAAACCACATGCAGCTTCGGGACTTCAAACCTGACATTTCACTTGCTGCTTTCTTGGTTCTCTGCAATGCGCATTGCGTTTTTATTTAATATGTCAATTAAGCACCACTCCTGAAATGGCACTACCTTTGTCGCATCTAGATGTCCATTCTGTGTTCAGTAACCGCGGTTGATGGAAGTTTATGCTAACTGCTCCTCTGTTTATTTATTTCAATGTGTGTTTCAAATATTTGTCACAGAAAGCTGGTCACAACATTGCTCTCAAATGCAACATATTGCGAAAAATATGCCGAAGACACCTGCAAAGTCAGAACACCGTCTCGGACGTTTGGCGCTCAGTAAGATCTAAAGACTTCCGGGCGCCGCCACCAACTCTCTGACCTACATATAAACAAACCGTTTACTTTCATATTGCAGCTGTATGTAAATCTTCCAGGCCGTAATCATCTGCGAAAACATACAGACTTTCAACTCTTATCATGGTGCATGTCGGCCTTTAGTATGTAGCAACAGCAAACATCAGGCGTTTGTTTTTTTTTTATTTAAAGGGTGCGTCGGAGTGTTTCTTTGCAAAGTGTCTGAAATCGATGTCGCGCTGTACATCTCAGGAATAATTCCCACGTTGCCCGAGAGTGCGCCGACAAAACACTTGGGTTGTGAAAATAAAGCCGTGTACGACAGCTAGCTGGGAGCGAACTAGAGGCGCCATCGCTGCGAGGTTGGCGCCCTAAAATTAAGGAAAAAGTCTGAGACGCTGAGTAACCGGTTGGCTCAGGAAAACATTGCTTTGACTCCTTGCGCATCTCAAGATGCTCCCAGAATATCTCTTCCATTTTAAAATATCTTTCGTTTATAAACTATGAGAATCATCACTGCCCGGTCACGCGTCTGGTAATGCACTTTTTGCGGTAATTATAAAAAAGCTTTCTCTGTATCGGAGCACATTCATATGTTAATGGAAAACTAATCAGTCTGTGTGTCAAGGAAAACCTCATTTCATTGTCCTTTTCAAGTATGCAGCGCGGCCGTTGTGGAAGCGATGGCAGCAGTACAGTGACACCGCAGTAACTGAGAACACAGCGTGTGTGTAAAAGAATATAACGTACACATCAGTAGTAGAGAGAAGGAGATAATAACTTTTTCTTGGCGATCTCTTTGTTTCACTCGCTTCCTAGACAACTTTTTTTACCGTTCACAGCACCACCCTGCCTTGATTGCTTTCCTAGCTGAACAGCCCTGGCTATTTTAGTGTTACTTTGGTATCTCTGGTTCGTCCTTACCCTGCCGCCGTAATAGAGCTGTCACGCGGTAATGAATTGTCTAATGTGTGAGTCCCTGCAGGACTGGGCTCTTATCCAAGTTTTAATTTCGGCTCAGACTAGCCCGGGCCTTTCGCTGAAAGAAGTCACATTTTTTCATCATAGTGGTGTTTCTCTACTTGCAAGCAAATTATAATTACTCGTACGATAACTTCACCCCTGCGGGCTCGCTTCGGTAGATTTCCTTTCAGCGTTTTTATGGGTTAGGCAAAAATATGAAACGCAAAAGGTTAGAGTCGTTTTCGCCTGAGCAATTTCAGAGAGTTGCCACTGGCGTTGTGTCATTAACCAACTTATAGATTTTTCTCTCGCGACAATATTATGACTTACATCGTTATGTTCTTAGGGAAACAGCATCGACTTCCAAGGGCACCTGCGCTCTTTTTTGCGGGTGCAGCATCGGCGAGAATTAATTTGCAGTGAAATGTTTTCATTCTGAAACACCACTTATTTCTTCGCAGGAAACCCTTCTGAATAATTTTTTCAGTACTGAAGCACCACTTGTCATCGGGAGCACAAAACGTTACACGCACATTTGGCGGGATTGCGGTGGCTGCTAATGGTCTGATTTTTGTGATCGTCTTTCACAGTGCACCTCGCCATTTTTTATCCAAAAGCTCGCATTTTCTCCTTTCAGAAGATTCAACCGAAAAAATGAACGAAAATTGCATGCCTCACATGAGTAGAATGCACATGCTTTAATCTCGCGAAATTTCATGACTAGGAAAAATTATTATTCTGTAATGATGGCCCGCTGTTAAGATCATGGTTAAGTATTAAAGACTTGCAAGGACCGAAACTGGTAGTCATCGAGGAGTGTATGCGCTATGTCGCACAATATACAGGGCCTGTAATTCTGCACTGAAGGTGAAGAGTGCACCGGCTGCGTAGATGAACTATTTCATCCACGCAGGAACTAGTTCATCCACTGTTCTAAGCTGTCAGCACGGCACCGGTGCTTTGTTCAAGAGGCCTCCTTGCACTTGCTTGTGAAGTAATTGAAGCGTGTACCGCTTTTAGTTTATGCGTTGCGTGCTTTACGTGGGAGGACGGAAAAATTCTATCAATATCAGAAGTGCAGTGTTATGCTATGTATTGGGAATAAAAGTACTTGTCACTAAAAACTGTTCCCTTAGTTCTCAAGATTCCATTAACCCGTGACATAAAATTATTTTTGGCCCTAGAGTTAGAAGTAACACTTTGCTTGAGGTATACTGTCCCATAAATGTTTAGTTGCGGATTATAAATACATCTGCGGTTCCCAAAAATAATCATGGATGTTCGCGCGCGTGTCCAACGGGTGTCAGTACTGGGGCTCACTGGACACGATTATACTTGTTTATTTTGAGCAGTACAGTTGACACGCACGGTTCAAGATGCGGCATTCTTTAGAGTAGAATAGCTGCGGCCTGATCGTCTCAGCGTTACTCAGCTGCATGAATGTATGTGCGGTGCTTGCATGCAAGTGCCAAACGTTCAACTTGGCAACAGGCTGGGCTACCACATGCAAAGCCAGGACGAAGTACATCCTGCACGGCATCGATGAACATGATATTAACAGCGTGAAGGGGAGACCTAATCTAAGCAACACTCATAGAGTGATTAGAACCACGGATGAACGAAATCATGATATGAATAGAGCAGTGCGATGATCTGATGAATGTTTGGTTTGGTTAATGGATAACGTCCCAAAGCCACTCAGGCTATGAGCGACGCCGCAGTGAAAGGCTCAAGAAATTTCGGCCACCTGGGGTTCTTTATCGTGCACTGACATCGCACAGTACACGGGCCTCTAGAATTTCTCGTCCATCGACATTCGACCGCCGTGGCCAGGATCGAACCAGCATCGGTCGGGTCAGCAGCCGAGCGCCATAACTCAGCCGCCGCGGTGGCTTTTGGTGAAGGTTTGCTTAGTCTGACGTGGTAGTAGTGATGTTCATAAGTACTTGACACGAGGCGTGCCGCATCACACTAAAGGTTAAGCACGTGTTCATTCTACCGATCCATCATCTCAAGGCCCGGGCCTCCACTTTTGTCTATTAGTTACCAATTATCAATTCCGCATATATGGCTATTAAACCATTAACGCCATAGCATGGTAACCTTAAGGCGGAGTTCAAATGTCCCCTCCAGTGTTTATGTTTAAGCAAAATTTCTACCTTCGATCGTTCTGTTCATAAGAACCTTAGGAGCTAAACCAAAAAGGAGTTTTCTTGCGACGTGTTGTTTACACGTAATGTGGTTTCCTTAATGTTGTTGCTGTACAGGGTTTACCGTCCCACAGCAACTCATGCTGTAAGGGACGCAGTATTAGAGAACTGTGGGTAATTTAGACAACCTGCGGTTCTTCAACACGCTCTGGCACCCACATACACGGAGCTCTGGCATTTCGCCTTCATCGAAATGCGGCCGCCGCGGGTGGGATCTAACGTATGTCCTGAATGTCCTGATGGCTGTAATGAAGGTTTCTCCACGCAGAAAGCTACCCTACCGTACCTCTTCATGTTGGCTCTCAGATTATCGAGTGTCTGACATCCAAAAAGGATGCCTTCACATTAAGATTGATCATTTTTCTCGACCGTTGCTCTCATGCAACGTCACTCATCGGCTGCCATACGCAGTATAATAATGTAATTTCCCTCGAATAACTTTGGTGGTCAAATTAGTTTTGATAACCCTTTTCATTCACTCTCTATTCCGTTCTTGCTATTCTTGCTATTGCACTTGCTTTTATTTGCATTTTAATACACGCATTTTAGCTTTAGCAAGAGGCTATTCCTATTATATATTATATGACTGTCATCGAGAGGTGTCACGATTGATCTCAGTAGCTCATGCGAGGCCCTGTGTACGCTTGCCATATTGTCCCACGTGCGCTCATACTGTCCCTATATTATTCCGACAGGCAAACAAAAAAAAAACCTGCCTGTCCTGTCGTGGACGCCAAATGCGAGAAGGTAATAGGAATAGACCAGGCGGCTTAAAAAAGAGCTAATTTAAGTTCTGAAGAAACAGTCTAATCAATACATAGGAAAAGAGAACAGACAATCCGCGCGAGAGGAACACACAAATAAGACTAAAAGACAAAAAGGGAAGGACACTCATGTGCGAGCGGCCGGTGTGGGCTCTGTCGGCTAATTCGTCAAGCAAGTACGTGCAGCGAAGCGTAGGCGAGTTCCCTCACTTTTTGCTGCTACCCGAATCGAGAAATGGAGGGGCAACTGGCAGTGTCCATTTCGAGTGTCAACGCCGCAGTGTAGACCCGTGGCGGCCGCCGGATCCAAGGGCAGCTCCCAGGTCAGATTGACCGAAGACGAGGCGGTGGGGTTGGAGGTGGCCCACGTTATAATGCTGCCGGAACGAGGCTGGCACGCAGGGCGCCTGGGTCTAGTGGCTCCAGGCTGTCGATGGTGGTCTGATGTCCGATATGGTAGCCCGGACGACCATGGCAGAGGCCCAAGCCTGGAAACTCGCGGCATCAGCAGACATGAAGCACGTCTGATGACGATGATGTCCTCAGGCTTAATAGCACATACCCATGGCGGGGGATTGGCCAGGGTGCATAGCGGATGTCTGTCGCTTACCACGTTCTTCATCTTCGTTCACGCACGCGTTGCGCCGTTCCCGTCTGCACGCGCCAGCCGCGCTTTGTCGGCTTCGCCTCCCTCGCACCGACGCTGAGTGGGGCTAACTCCTTGCACCGCCTTACGTGCTATATGACCGGGGTTCCAATCCCGGTGTGCTGAAAATCTTCTGATTAGGAAAAATCGCATGTCGATCGAATTGCATAGCCAGGCGTATGGTGCGGCCTGGTATCGGTGACCTGAACCCACAACGCGCTCCTTCACCAGGACAGGACTTGACCACCTTGGTGTAGTACTTAACACAGTCCTCCTATACAAATGGACCATTTGCCCCTTGGTCCCCAATTCCCAGCGGCTGCGGAGCAACTAACTAATGTGGTTGCCAGACCTGTGATGAAGCGGAGGATGCTAAAAATCTCTGGCTCCAAACAGGCCACCATTGTGAACTGAACCTGACAACGGTCAACGCTCGATCCATGCCTAGTGAGGCTGCTTTAGGAGTGTTTTGAGCAACTAGCGAGTACTAAAATGGCATGTCAGACGGCTTAGTCAGGTTCGAAGCACGTACTATTCTGTCGAGGATTAGCGGAAGGACGAGCACTCTGTGTGGTGGTATTCCTATCACTAAGGATATAGCGGTAACAGAGAAGAGTTTTATAGTATTAACGGGAGTGTTGTATTACCGTAATTAAGCTTAATAAGAGGTACAAACCGGACATGGAGCAGGCTTACACGCGTACATCCAACCATGATGACCAGAATGCCGAAAGCTTCTATGAAGGCGTCCAATCCGCAATAACCAAAGTAAAAACGCAGTACGCTCTACCAATGGGTGACTGTAATGCCAAGTGAGAAAAAGAAGCAGGCTACAGACCTGGCAGTGTGCGACTATGGCATAGGCTCTAGAAATAGCAGTGGAGAGTTATTGGTACCTTTCAAAGATAAGAATAATTTACGGATCATGAATACCTTCCTTCGCAAACTGGAAAACAGAAAGCGGACGTGAAAGAGGCACAATGGTGAGATTAAATATGAAATAGACTTCATGCATTGTGCTAACCATGGCATCATGCAGGATGTGGAGGTCCTCGGTAAGGTGCGTTGTAGCGAACCCAGGAAGGTAAGGCCTCGAATTAGACTTGACTTGAGGTGGAAACGGATGAAACTAGTGAGGCGAAAACTTATAAACCAGTTAGCTGTAAGAAGAAAAATAGACGAATTCAGCACCTCGCTGTAGAACAGATAATGATCATCTTCATTAGCCTGACTAGGCCCACTGCAGGGCAACGGACTCTCCCAAGTCTCACCAATTAACCCTGTCCTTTGCCAGTTGTGGCCACCGTATACGTTCAAACTTCTCATCCGCCCATCTAACTTTCACTGTTCTTTGCGACGCTTGCCTTTTCTTGGAATGCACTCCGCCACCCTTAAGGACCAGCGCTCATGTTGTCTTCGCCTTACATCCCCTGCCCAAGACCGCTTCATCCTTTTGATTTCGACTAGGTTGTCGTTAACCAGCGTTTGTTCTCTTATTCTATCTGCCCGTTTCCGGTCAGTTAACGTTGCACCTACCATTCTTCTTTCCATAGCTCGCTGTGTTGTCCTTAACTTAAGGATAACCTTTCCTTTAGCTTCCACTTTTTTTCCCCACAGGGGAGTACCCGTAAGATACAGCTGTTGCAGATTTTTCTCTGGAGGGATACTGGTAAACGCGCATTCATGATCTCAGAGAAACTGCCGTATGCGCTCCACCCCATTCTTATTCTTCTAGTTATCAGCCCCTCATGATCCGGGCCAGCGGCTACTACCTGCCCTAAGTAGACGTATTCCTTTACCTCTTCCTGCACGACGCTGCCAATTGTGAGCTGTTATTCTCTTGCGAGACTGTGGAACATTACTTTGGTTTTCCGCACGTTAATTTTAGGACCTACATTTCTGCTCTGCCTAACTCTTTGTTCATGCTTTCGAGCTCATCTCCTGAGTGACTTAGCAAGGCACTGTCATCAGTGAATCGCATATTACTTAGGTACTTTGGTATTCGCCATTAATTCATGTCCACAGCTGTTCCCATTGCAGGCCCCGGAATGCCTCTTGTAAACAGGCGGTGAATAACACTGGCGAGATTGTGTCTCCCTGCCTGACCGCCGTTCTTATATTGGAATTTTATTGCTTACTTTGTGAAGGTCTGCGGTAGCTGTGAAGTCTTTACAGATATCTTCCAGTATTTTCATATAAGACAACCTGATTCCTCAATGCTTCCATGATTTTCTCGTAATAAATGAACATTATATACGAGGGTTGTTTACATTCTACGCATTATCGCCTATTTGATAGTGTGAATATGGTCTATCGTCAAGTATTGTTCATTAAAGCCTACCTGATCATTTGGTTGATTGAAGTGTAAGGTTGTCCTGATTCTATTTGAGTTTACCTTAGTAAATACCTTGTAGGCAACATACAGTAAGCTGATCGGTCTGTAATTTTTCACGTCCTTAACTTCTGCTTTCTTGTGAATTAAGGTAATGTTGGCGTTCTTTCAAGCTTCTGGGTCACTCGAGGTCTCAGGGAATTGCGCACAGAGGGTAGCTAATTTTTCTAGCACAGTCCCTCCTTCGTTCTTAAAGAGATCTTCTGTTACCAGATCCTCAGCAGTTGCTTTCACCCTTTCATTGCTCCTAAGGTTTCTTTACTTCCTCGTACGCTATGTCCCATTGCTGTGCAGCTCATTAACGTTATGATTACATTGGTTACTGTATAGATTTGTATTGAACTCTTCCGGTGCTTTAGCCATCTTATTCATAATGCTAATGACATTGCCCTCTTTGTCTCTTATCGCAAGCATCTGGTTTGCACCTATGCATAGTGTCCTCGTCACTGCTTTTAGCCTACCGCTGTTCTCTAGAGCATCCTCAATTTTCTCCAAATTAAACGTCGTTATGCTGGCTCGGTTGGGCTTATTTATGAACTTTGATAGCTCTGCCAGTTCTATACTGTCCATTGGTTTAGACGCTTTTATTATTTGCCGTTTCTTAATTTGAGGTGCCTTGCCAACATCCTCTCGAATCATCCTACCGCCAACTTCTACTGCACACTCCGTAACGGTAGATGTGAGATTATTGCTCATTGTTTGAACATTAAGATCATCTTTCTCAGTGGAGCCGAATGTGTTCTGCAGCGATATCCTGAATTCTTCTACCTTCCCCCTTGCTGCTTACTCGTTAATGACCTTGCCCTTCACCAATTTCTTCTGTTCTCTCTTCAGCTTTAAGCTAATCCCAGAGCTCACCAACCTGCAGCCGCAAACGCACCTTTCCAAGGACCTCCACATTGCACGATATCACGGTGAGAGCATTGTATGAAATCTATTTCATTTTTAATCTCACCATTGGGGCTCATCCACGTTCGTTTCCTCTTGTTTCCTTTCCGGAGGAGGCGCTCATAATCCGTAAATTATTTCTGCCTGCAAACTTCAGTGATAACTCCTCCATGCTTTTTCTCGAGCCTATGCCATAGTCATCTACCACGTATCTCCGGCCTGCTTTGAAATCGCCCTATTAACAGAGATAGTAATGGGTACAACAGATAGCGGTCTTATAATCAGGAACACAAGCAATTAACGATTAGCTCACAGCTATCACTACGGAGTTCGCAGTAAAAGTAGGCGGTAGGATGGTCCGGCAGGATAACGGCAAGGTCTCTCCGGAGACGAAAGACCTGATCAAGAATTGCCAATGCTTTAAAGCCTCTAACCATACAAACAGAACAGAACTGGCAGAACTATCAAAGCTAATTAATAAGAGCGGAATGTCCGATAAAAGGAAGTCAATTATGGAGAGAATCAAGAATGCTCTAAGGAACGGAGGTAGCCCAAAAGCAAGGAAGAGAAAGATAGCAATAGGGAAAAAACTGATGCATGCGTTTAGAGACAAAGAGGGCACCTATATGGATAAGATAGTTGATGTAGCCGAGAAGTTCCACACAAGTCTACGTAGCTACCAGTGCAGTAAGGACGTAAAAGAGAGAAGCAGCAACGCAGTGCAATGCAACATCCCGTCAGTAAGGAAAGAAGAAGTAAAGAAAGTCTTAAGAGCAATACTAAGCTGTAAGCAGTTGGTGAGGATAAGGCAACAGCAGATCGGGAAAGGATTGTGGGAAGGTTGTGGTAGATAATCTAGCCACGCTGTATACGCAATGGCTTATCAGCCCGAGCGTACCGAATTCTTGGAAGAACGATAACATCATCTGAAATGGGTAGCCACAAAGTTAGGTGGGAGGATAAGATTAAGTTTGCTGACATAAGGTGACCCCAGCTGTCACAGGAGAGAGCTAATTGGGGAGGTATAGGAGAGGCCTTTGTCCTGCAGTGGACGCAGTCACAATGATGATGAATAGGACTAAAAGGTGACCCCTCACGTATGCGCATGTTTCGTGCTTTAGAGCTTCTAGCAAAAATGATTGCATACAGTTGATTGATGACCTCAGACGTAGAGCTGGCATTGGTGCATAAAATGTTCTCAAACGTTAAAGATTGGGTCCGCGTAAGCTAAATATTTTTTTCCATATTCACTTAGCAGAGAAGTAATTATGCTTGATATTACGCATAAATGTTTTGGTGCCATTAGTTTAAGGAAGGTACATGGTAAGAACATATTAGAAAGCGGCACGCGGTGATATAGAGAAACTGGTTCGCGCTGATCAGCAGTATTTCCAACGGGCGACGTGGCTCGCGAAACGACCCAGTTTGCCGAGCGCTGCACTGGTGCAAGCACTGTGCCTGACTCTAAGTAGCTGCTGCGTGCACATTCCTCTCAAGAACCTTGTAAAGCACTCGCAGTGGGCACGATACAATAATTGCGTGTCATTGTCTCATGGATAAAAACTCTTCCCCATTTTTGAGGTTCGCTATAAGGTAGTCTCCATTTAGGTCGAGATAAATAAGGTGGTCTTGGTGCGACACATCATCTTACCGGGCTATAAAACCCATCATGGCGCTTCTAAATCGACCGAAGGCTCATCAGATCAGTGTACATTTAAGTTACGCTGATAAAAATCCGCCATTGGCACACCGTAACTTAGTAAGCGGATATAGCCGTAGAACACGTTGTGCGGCGCATAACGGTTGACAAGATGGGTTGAAATAAATAGCGGTGGGAAAACAAGAACATCTCTGAAATAGGAACGCGTGCATTATGGTTTATGCTGTGCGAAAGCCTTGAGAGTGTAAAATAATAACAATAATGGCTGTTCGGAGAGTTGAGATGCGATGTAATTAAATCGTAAAAGTAAGAAGGAGTAAACCATTTTCAGTTTATTTAGCATGATTACGAGACAGGCGATTTTACAATATAAGCTACACAGTGTACTGTGCGATGTCAGTGCACGTTAAAGAACCCCAGGTGGTCGAAATTTCCGGAGCCCTCCACTACGGCGTCTCTGATAGCCTTAATCGCTTTGGGACGTTAAACCCCATAAACCAAACCAAACCAAACGCTATAATGTGTTGAATGTTGTATTACGATGCATAAAAAGCATCCAGTTGCGAGTGTAAATACTCTTTCATTCTGAATTCAGCAGGCACTGCACTCGTTCCAAGGCATATAGGTCATTTTCATTGTCTATTTTTCAACTTATTTGCTTGAATGGCAGAAATAACTCATTGGGAAACGCATTCTCCGCAGTGTCAGTAGTCAGGCAGAAAGTAGTACGAGCTGTCATGCAATGCTGCGATATCTGTTCAAAAAAACTCACAGAAAAGAAAAGGAAAACACCCGCAATGCAAAAAAAAAAGTTTCTCTTTTCACTCCTTTTCTCCCAAGAAAGAATGCCTAGTGATGAGGCGTGGTTATGCACATGCACACAAGGCTATTAAACAGTGGGAACAGCAGCATCCAATTTAGGCGGGATGCGTTAATTAAACGGATAGTTGTGCATTTATTTTTATCTTGATTTTTTCAAGATGCTGGGCCTTTCATGTGGCTCTCTTGATTAAATATTACAGTAAATGAAAAACCTTAACTTTAGCAAATGATGCTGGTTTGGTTTTTTATCTGGTGTCATAGGAAATTGTCAACGGCACCAGGCCGCCGGCAAGTATTGAGGTCTCCGCGTCCAAAAACATATAGTGATTTTTTGCACACAATCAAAGAACCAGTTCTTGCTTATTCTCAGCGTTCGAAAGTACCGTAATAGAAGGAGCTGGCATTTTTGGCGTCAGCTGTGAAACAGCTATCTTTACAAAAACTTACATTTGCATTAGGACCAGGTATCTTAGACCAGGCAGTCAAAAAGAACTCACAGCACCTGAAAAAAGCGTAGGAGGTGCATGACTGCGGCGGATGAAAAAAAGGCTGGGCAACATCGAACGTTAAGGAAAAGAAAGCTCTGGATGCTGAAAACTAATCCCATAGATGGTTTACAGCATTACATGAAGCGTCTACAGCGAACTTATGAATTGAAGCTATACTTATTTTCTTAGCTTTCATTTATTGTGGTGCTGCTATCCTTCGTCCCTTCGCATTTTTTAACGAATGAAATTGAAGTTTTTTTTTGTTTGTTGTACGTGTGTCGCAATACACTGGAGAGAGAGTGCAATAAATATTTCAGTTTTATTTTTCATACGCGCATCGATTAAATTTTCAAAGTTTTATTGCATAGAGCACGGCCCAATTTCGCAATGCGCGCTATTTGTCGTTAATAAGACATAACCCGGGAATAACTTACTTAAAAATTTAGTGTCTTATTACTCAGTAACTACAGAAGCTGGATTATATCAGACTGCACTTATCAAGTGAGAATTGCGAATAACTCCTACGAGCCTAATGTGGTCACATGTGGTTGCGGATAACTCACTACAAAATTTTCATTGGCCGCGTGCGCCTTAAAATTAGTGTCCTCCACTTGAATCACGCAGTGTACTGGTAAAGTCCGCACACACTTCGTCACCGTAACATCAGAGCATTACAAGGAGTTTTTTGTTTAGGCTTTTGGACACAGTATCAGCTAAAACAAAATCTGTACGTGATATGAAGAAATATTGGAATACAGTTGTCGAAAATAAAATTCCAAAACTGCGCTATAACTCTTTTCTAGCATGTAACCCAATCGATGCAAGTGTTCTGGAGCATCTAGAAGTGGCCTGTTTACTTTCAAGGAATATGCGCGGAAAGCGTAATTTTCCCTGGCTAGTAACTGTAGAACGCGCAGTTTCGAGCTTAAATGTTCGCGCGATTTATCTGTCCTTCGCTGTATGCTCAGAATGCACTGTAAACTTCGATGTAGTGTAGTTTTTATTTCGCTTGTCTTAATGTAGGGCGCTCTGCGAGTTGGACAGAAACCACGCTCCGGAAACCAGGTTTGACCACGGTCACCTTCAAAGTCGCCATCGCATTGACTACAGCTGGCGTGGCGGTCCTCTGAACTTACCCGAGATTCCTGTCTATGGCCGAAGCTTGTGCGATGCTCATCCGAAATAACCCGAGCTTGCGCGAGTGTCTCCGAGCCTTCACACAAGATTCTTGGTTAGGACCATGCAAAGTAGTGATTTCAGACTAAACGAAATGACTCAGCAATACAATGCTACTCAAGTCAATGTGTGACATGATATTACCTGAAGGTAATATCAGTGTCCTTTTTAAATATAGAGTAGTGGAAGTGTACGATAAACTTTATTTCGTTAAAGCCTTCCGTGCTGTAGTAAGCGGCAACCGTGACGGTGTCAGCCGCTTCATCCTGCCGGTAAAGTACGAGCTGTCACGCTCCATAGAGAGAACACGTGACCTGGATGGACTCTGTCATAGGGAATGTGGTCAAGGAACAGCTTTCGTTTGCACTAAGTAGAAGGAAAGCAAAGTTTATGAGTGCTTATAACTTTGAGGAACTCTTGTCAAGCCCTTTGCAATTGTTACAAAATTCGCAACAGTACAGCGAAACTTTCGCATTTCATCGCGGTCACTCAATATCGCCCTTTTTCATTCCGCCGTCTTTCAGGCTTCCCTCCATCCTTGAAAACGGAAAAGTTGACTGCGCAATATAAGACAGAGAGTGAAGAGCTAAAGTTTTGTTCTCCTCTGCACAAGTTGAATTGGGCTGTGTTTGTAACACACTAAGAGAAAAGGAAACGCCCCACTAAAAACTCGCTTTGCTTTCATGACGCGAACAACGGCGAAAGCACATTTGCAACAATACCACTCCACTGGCGGAACATAGTGGCCTTCACCCAATAACAAAACTCCACGGACAAGGCGAGTCCATAGAGACAAGAACAGAGGGGACCAGTAATGCGAAGACAACAAAGATGGAGCAGGTTCAATTTTTCTAAGAGATAAAGAGAAAGAATAGCGATGACCTTGGATAGCGAATGCTAAAATTGCTTAGCACTGGTTTTCGAGATGGCTAGCGCAGGTTGTTGTATGCGGGATTGTGGTGGTGCAGTTGGTGTGTTCCCTGCCGCAAATAGATAAAAAAGCTACATAAACTCTTTTGTCTTAAACCCTGTTTCTATCCCTTCGTTTTGAATAACATGTTGATTTCTGCTGTCTAGAAAAATGAGATGCGAGGAGAAACGTGAAAAGTCGATAGTATTACTGGGCATATTAGATCGCTGTCATCATCGGCATGGTTTTCATCTAAAGCGTAGAGAGCCCTCACCCGCGCTGCAGTGATAGGCGTTTTGTTCCAGCTCGTTATTTTTCCGAAAGAAAGAGCGGAGCAGGACGATTACAGAGAGCGCCACTTAGGCTGACAACCGAGCGTGATCTGTGCATTGTCATGTTTCGTTGTGCGTCGATGTGTTGTCCTAGCTGCGCTTACTGCCTTCACTCCGCAAAGGTGCTCAATAAACATAAGGGTACCGCTTCTTTCAAGCTGATAATGAATTGACTAATTAATCTACGTCAATGAAACTTTCTGTTCGGTTATTTCTCACTCTTCAAATACATTAAAATTAATTTCAGACTTTATTTTCACTTTTTTGCTTATTGTTCCACTATTTTGCCGCCCACGGCTGTTTTCCCGTGCACTCAATCGACGCTCGCGTCATTTCGTACTTTTCTCATTTTTGGCTCAAATTCCCTTAGTTATCCAATCAACATAATTTTTTTTCGCGCAGCATCCTAACATGATCCTCTCTCGATTACAACCACTCGTTTGATGCTACTTCTTCTGAAAACGTCACAATTGCTACGGGCACGCTTTGCAGACGCGTGTTGCGGACACGTTTTACGGACACGTTTTTCAGTCATGTTTTCCGTACATGACCCCACTAAGATTGCCTAGTTCATTTTATTTACAAGATGTGCTTTAAAGTAAAAATGGTAATATATTGACGCTTTGTTTAGACTGACAGAAGATGTGCTCATGATCCCGCTAGTAGTGCAGTCAAGGCAAAATATTTGTAGCAGGTAAGTATTGAATGAATGTTCACAGATGTTTCACGAGCTGCGTAGCCATTTTATTCAGGATCCTTTTTTTGCAAATATTTCACAGTCCTGGCATTTTCAAGCAAGCTCAATACCGGCTGCTAGTGCCCGCCAATTTAGTGCTGTGCATGGCAAGATTTGGCGCAGAAAATACTGTCAAGCTTCTTACACGTCTCACTTTCAAGCATTCGGCGCCCCACTCTCTTGCATGTGTCTCAATTTAAGGTGTCACCCCAAGCGACAGGGCACGTCATTGTGGCACTAGACCTCACGCAGTCTCGCAGTGTCCGATTTAAAGCCGGAACGAAAAAAAAACATAGCATCAAATCGTTCTTTGCAGATCGTTCTTTGGGTCGTTCTTTGCAGACTAGTTTTATAGTGTTATCCAATCACGGAGCGTTCGGCAAACCATGAACGCGCACTTCTGGTCCTTTATTCGGAGGGCTCCTCTTCCGCGCCTCACGATTACAAAAAAAAAAGTGTCGAGAGCCCGCCCGCAGAGACTCTATTGCTTTTTTGAAAGCACTACGCGAGCTGCCAGCGTCGTGCATTCTCCTTCGTAGGGGAACTCAAACAATTCAACGAGAACAAAATGCCAGGGCCAAAAAACTGCAGCCTACCTTGCAGGCGCTCGCCATTTTTTCTTATTCTTTTCCTCTTGTTCGGAAGTGGTTCGTGTCGAAGAGTAATTCGTTTCCAGGGTAGACAAAACGAGGAAGTAAACGAACGCGGTGCTTTCCAAACAGGCCGCCGATAGCGCCAGAGAGGAGAATGGGACGGCGCCTCGCGCTTAACTAGACTCGATGAAGTTTAGTTTGCCCTTCCTCCTAACCCACTTTGGTAGCCTGAAGCGGAAAGAATTCCTGCAAACTAATTCTCTTATTCTCTTTGCTTTAACTACCGGCGTCTCCTACGTAGGCTTGTGTCGTACTCCAAAACTTTTACGTGTCTTCGCAATCTAAAAAAAGATTGCACGCTGAAGAGACGTGCATGGTTTTGAACAGGCATTGATCTTTTTCATGTAACGGTAGGAAAAGACGCAAGGAGAGGAGGGCTCGGCGCCCTTGCAGGTGCTCAAGCATCCTGCTATCTGCAACGCAAACTTAGAGTAAATGGAACACCTGAGTTTAGGTGCATTCTTTTCTTAATGCGGCGGCTGTCGACAACTTGCGGCCCTACACCACCGGATAATATTCGCGTCACATCTCAACTTTTCATGTTTTCATTGGTCATGGAAATAATGCCAGGCCATCCTTCTTCATCCGGCAAGATGATTTAGTGGCTGTCTTGTTCGGCGGAGCAGGTTAGTTCCCTACAGCTCTGAATGAAAATCGATATATACAAAATGTAAGCGCGTCCATTTTTCAAGATTTTGAGACCTTTAGAAACCTCCACACCCACTTAAATGAACTGCTTACTGCAGGACTACATATGCGTTGGCACAGGGTGCGCAGCGGTGCTTCTGCGCGCGATAATATATTGTTTTTAACGCGATTACTTTAAGGCTTTTTTTTTTCTGATGAAACTCCGGTGTCGTCACCGGTACCGTCGAAGATGTGAGCGACGAATCTCCTGAGACGCAACCTAGGTGGCCCATCTAGGTCACGTGACCTTGCAGCGTCATCACTACCTGCCTACCGGGTTCAGAGCGAGCTGACCACCACGGCAACTGGTAGTTGAATTAATTACTGGTGGCGTGTGGTTGCTCGGGAAGAGCAACAAGGGTCGCACAAGCCCCAACGGTCGCAGCACTTGCCATAGCAGTGCGGTGGCGCATCGCTTAATCGCCAAACCAGTACGCCAGGAGTTGTATGATGACCGTCATGGATCTATGAATGTAAAATCAAGAATGGCCAGTTCTGCATACACGGGGTTTAACCCATTAACGTCATTGGGTCATACTATTAAGGCGGAGCTTCTGTGTGACCTCCATATCTTCCTCTTATCTTCTTTTGCGGCAGCTATAAGGAAATTGATCCCACCAGCTAACCTGTCCAGCTTTAAGAATGTTAAACTTAACACTCAAATATCTCTGAGCTCTTTTATCCTGGCCACCCCAATGTGCATCGAAATCAACTTTCGTGCATTACGTGTCAAGGTCACGGTGCACACTTTGGTACATTACTGAAATCAATAACCTTTCACGTTTTTGAAACTGCAGCGTGTCAATATTTTCCGTCTCAGGAGAGTGCGTTTTGACTGCTTAATTCTCTTGAGAACATAGAAGCTGTTCACCGGGTTTGTGCGTCTTGTTTCTGTCACATCAATTAACGCGATTAGTGCGGCCGCGGTGGTTCAGTGGTTATGGTGCTCGGCTGCTGGCCCTAAAGACGCGGGTTCGATCCCGGCCGCGGCGGTTGAATTTCTTTGGAGGAGAAATTCTAGAGGCCCGTGCACTGTGCGATGTCAGTGCACGTTAAGGAACCTCAGGTGGTCGAAATTTACGGAGCCCTTCACTACGGCGTCTCTCATAGCCTTAGTTGCTTTGGGACGTTAAAACCCATAAACCAAAGCAATTAACGCGATGAAGATTGATTTTTGTTAACTTTCTTTTTATTTGCATTGGCCGTATTGCCCTAAGTTTGCTTGGAAGAAACAACTTTTTATTAAGATCGTTGCAACAACAATAATATTTGTCTTTAAAAGGTCTAAAGTAATTAGGCTCTCACTTCTAGCTTCGAGAATAGTTACCCTGAACGATGTTTACTAAGTGCGAGGACAAAATTAAGATTTACATTGTGGAACCACGTATGTAAAACCTTCCATTTCTTAAGAAAATTATGTACACGAGACGTATCATTTAGATCTTAATATCTAGTTCAGGACCTACTAAACCATTTTAGATGGAAATGCCACGCGGAAGACAGGGAATACCTATGTTGTATTTTACTCCATCAAGTTCATAGCCGGCCGTTCTACTGTTAATCCTTCTAATTCTACTGTAATTCTACTGTTAATAAAAAGGATTGCAACCAGTCCTTCTTGGTATAGACGAAACGAGTTTGAATCGAGCTGCGTCCTTCGCTATGAATAAAATCTTACCTTTCGCTGCTGATTCCTTGAAGAGCAGACCTCTTTCGGAAGCATGCCGAAGAATGTCATCACCATGCTTGTTCTTTGACTTCAGAAAGCCAATGGCGCTGAGAGCATCGACACAAACCAGGTAAGGCGCCGCACGTCTCTATTAGTTCACTAGTTTGCGTGTGGGTCTAACCCACAGCAACCTGGGCTATCTTCGAAATTCCGCACCGATTACCCCGCTCTTACGGCATATTCTAGCAAACATCCCCCGTAAACGCTCTAGTGGCGCCGGTTACACCTTTTGCGGATATGCATTAGGAGCGGGCGAGCTCTGTGCTTTGGTTAAAGTTTCAGGTAAAGGTACCTGCTTAATTTTTGCTTAATTTTTTCGCACCGCTAGGGCAAAATAGACGAAAACGTTCTTGTACTTGCTACAGGAAATAACTAACCGATTACAGTTACAATCACTCCATTTGAAACGTAGCTGATCAAAGTGGTCAATTACAGCATCAGAAAAGTAAATCAGCATTTACAGAAGAGTAATCGATTTTTACTACGTTATTTTCTTTACAGCTTTTATTACCATATTACAAATTTACTCAGACTAGAATGAACTACTCCGGACTGCTTGATATTTTGACGCAGTTATTTTTGAAAAGCAGCCGTGTTCCGAAGTTTCCGTCGATTAGTTTCCAACATATCCTCATGAAGAGATTGTAAGCTATTCTGAACAGTTTCTCAATGTATGCGCTGGAAGAAAGGGCGGTAATATAACATACAAACAACCTGCGTACCTGCTCATGGTTGCGCAATACCTCGATGCTAGTGTTCAAGTGCTATATGAAACGCCGGGCTTCGCTCTTGCTCCGTGTTTTATGTGGAAACCTCCGTACTGCGTTTAGTGCGACGTAAGTTGCGCAGCCATCTCACAAAACGAGCGGTCCATACAGAGGGGCCAGGTGACAGTTTTCGAAACGATAACTGCTGCAGAAGACGATGGTGACCCGGCTGTAGTGCGGACATGACCGTGCGCGACGCTTCTCCGGAGACGGTGTGCTGTCACTCTGTAACGAAGGAAATATCCCCACTTTGAGGTTCATTCAGATATTCCGTTGGACAGAACATTTTTCTAGAAAAAAATTAAATGATTACAAGCATCCAATTAGAATAAAATAACTGATTTACCTGAACGGTACCATTTGAAGATAGTAATAGATTTAGAAAATTACAAGGTAATTAATTGGTTACAGGTAACCCTCGTAAAGAGATTATCCTCGTGAAAAGATAGGCAGCGATGGCGTAAAGGCAGAGCATTCGCGTCGCGTACAAGAGGAGCGCGCAGTTCTCCACCGGAGTCAAGGAAGAAACCTCCGCTGTCGATGGAATTGCATAACCAGACCGCGGGTGCGGCCTGATCTCGGTGACCAGAACCGACAACACACTCCGTCACCGCAGCAGGGTTTGGCCGCACTGGTGGAGTACTTGCCCAAAATCTCCCATATGAACAAACCAGTTATCCCTCGGCCGTCAGTCCCCAGCGGCTAGGGAGCAACTGACCAAGTCGGCGGTAAGCCCTGTGACGCAGCGCAGGGTGGTAAGAATCCCTAGCTCCAGACCGGCCGCATTAATTAGAATATACCTGGCAACATAGAGGAGTTTTATAATATTAACGAGAGTGCGATCAAAGTACGCTTTGATCACTAAAGAAATCTGTATTTATTGGAACGCACGCTGCCCATTTCCTTCGCTCAAAGTGTTGATTGAGCCGAATCCCCAGACCTTGTGCTGTTTAAAATGATGCGAAACACATCAACATAGCGGGTATAAGCTTTCTGCCGAATGCACTCAGTAACTGTGTTCAATCAAATGGTTCCGATACGCAGACTACGAATGACCCGCTCTTAGCTGACAAGGGCACTTGAATTAAACAAACCAGCAAGAACGACGGCAACCTCTTTGCAAGGAATAAAAAAATAGCATCAGAAGGACGTTCACGAATGAGAAAGTTGTATTAGATGCGCCCAAGCTTTGATGATTTTACGTATTTAGATACAGTGCTATGTCTCACTGGTAGCGAGGTCCTTGGTTTGGCGGTAATAAAAACAAGCTCAAATAGACGCACAGCATTGCTGCTGTCCTCTAAAGGGAAGGTGAATTCACATGTCAATAGTGAACGTAAGACACATACATTTCTTTTTTAAGTGACGGAAACAGAATTAGCGATGAAAAACGAGACGGGGCTTGGTTCCTTCCTCACAACATTGGTTTGTCGCCTCACCGCCCTCCGCTTGCTGCTAAACCGCGACAGCGTCATGGCCGCCTAGGCATCCTTTCCCTGAGAAGCTGTCACGCAAGAAATTATTCAAATCTGATGCAAACTGCGTGAGAGTCAGGGTCAAGTTCATCGCCACTAGGTGCGCCAGCATTCCGAGCGTGCGGCGATGCCAGCGCAGCGGTACGACCACCGAGCCACCCCGGCCGCCGCGAAGAGGGCAGTGCATTTATGAAAACTACTATATTTTAAAAGCACTGCTGACTTCCGGCGTGACATCAGGAGCAGAACACTCATGCCTAGAAAACACGCTATACCTTGTGTCTCCAAACTATCAGTGAGCGCCTTTTTTACATCTTTCTTTGGTTGAGAGAGTCACTGCATAGGATGACAGTTACGATAGTTACCGCCATCTATATATTTTAACTGAACAGTACACATGTTTTCACAGTCCAGAAAAACTCTGAATACATAATTACCAAATTCATTTGCGACAGCATACTCATAGGGCGACATGGGGTTGGTGATGCGCGGTCCGCTGACGCACTGCGTCACGCTTAACCGCATCCGTACCGCCGAAGGAGTGCTAGAGAATATCACTGTCTCATTCGACTTTCTCATTCAAATGCCTCCTCAGGGACCAGCTGGGGGGCTGGACAAAGGCAGGTTGCTGACAGTGGTGGTGCTTGTGCCGATTGTTGCGCAACTTACCTGATATGGCCTCGCTCCTTAGGTTACCGGGCCGAAGGTGAGCCTGTGAAGCTCACCATGACAGCAGTGTAGAAATGAAATATCGAAATGAACGTGAGAAAGTACACTCATGTCGCCAAATGATTCTTCATAACTAGTACTATTATTACACCTTAATTGGATATGTACAGAAAAAGTGCTTCTCATTCATAATTTTCAGAACTCGCGCAAAATCCGTGCCACGTAGCAGAATGTTTTGGCAGACGTTGTAACCAGGGCATAAGCGCCGAAAGAAAATTTTTTGCAAATTTCAAACAGTTTTCTGTATCTATACTCATTGCGCAGCGCTAACAGTCCTCGATCGCCGCGGTGGGTGAGTGGTTGAAGCGTTCGGCTGCTGACCAGAAAGACGCGGGTTCGATCCCAACCGTGGCGGTCGAAATTCGATGGAAGTGAAATTCTAGAGCCCCGTGTACTGTGCGCTGTCTGGGCACGTTAAAGAACTCGTGGTGGTCGACATTTCGGAGACCTCTACTACAGCGTCCCTCAGAGTCTGAGTGGATTTGGGACGTTTAACCTACAGAAACGTAACGATAAACGAAAATAGTGCTCTTGAGGGAAAGTGATAAAACACTAATCAAGAAATGTGCGAGACAATAAGAAACGATATCTTTGATAGTTTATGCCGCGTGATTATAGGACGTATTCAGTGGCTAGAATTGAGAAAACCTGCGGATAGCAGTCAATAAACAACCCATTGGTAACCTCTGATATTGCAACAATATTGCCTTGCTAGGTAAATCGGGGTATATTTTCGAAAGTGTGATCGAATCCTTAGATCCCAAAAAGTAATATGGGTCTAAATATTAGTATCAATAAATCGAAAGCAATGTCGCAAAGCCTCAGAAGGAAAGAATAGTTTACAATAGACACCGAGGCACTGGAAGTGGTTAATGTATAGGCCAACTTAGCGCAAGTAGGGATCGCAGATTCGGCGCACGGAAATGATAACGAGGATATACTAATGAGTATTAACTGGGGTGGAGTCCCTTGGGTGGGAATTCTCAGGTGAAGAATAGTAGTTTACTAACGCTGCTTAAGAGGGAAGCTTAAAAGAGCTATATCTTGTTTATAACAATAAACGCCAAAAAACGTGGAAGGTAAGGAAAAGGGTTCGTCTCAGACTGACGACCACCGAGCGAGCTACTGAAAGAAAAATGATAGGTGGAATGGCAAAGAACAGGAAGAGGACAGAGTGCTTCGGTGAAAAAAGGCGATTTAGCGATATCATAGTCTAAATCAACAAGAATGATTGTACATGGGATGGGCATGTAATAGCAATGCAAGATACCTGATCCTGATGGTTAAGGGTAGGGGATTCTATTTCAAGACTAACCAAGTGCAGCAGGGCCCACAGAACATTAGTTGGGCGGATGTGATCGGCAAGTTTGCGGGCATTAGGTGGGTGCCGCTGACACACGACAAGCTTCTTGGAGAGGCATAGAGCAGGCTGTTGTCTTGTAGCGGCCCCAAATATGCTGCTGCTTCTGCTGATATTGATATCATCATTACGGGATCCTCTTCCTTTCCTATCCCTTCTTTATTGGCAGCTTGTGTATATCCTTGAGCCAATAAATGACGCTTTTCACGCAAAAACAAAGTCATAGGAGGGCTGTTCTTCAAAACGGCCTCAAGCGACGGATAATACATTGAACAGGGGATAAAGTTGCTGCATTTTTTTTTCTGGAACCCGCTATCTGCGGCTGTAACCGTAGTGCTTGAAAGATCTCGATGCGCGATGGCAATGAATAACGACAAGCAGCAGAGCATGCGTGCTGTCATGAGCTAAAGTGGGGATAGCTGTAATCGCCATGCTCCGCTCTTTTTAATCATGCTTAAAAGAAGTACTTAAAACGCATATATCACTGTAACGCTAGCGTTTGCTGCGCTCCACTTGAGGGGCGAACTGTACCGCGGATGATACCAGTTCAATCTCCTCTGGGAACACGATCGACGCCTCGTGTTTCTTTTCATCTCGCGTTTCTTTCGGAAGTGGGATCGATATGGGATGGAAATCAAAGCAAATACAAGCGAGTGAGACAAAAGAATGGATGCAGCTTATTTTCTTTCTGTGGCAGGTATCCGAACACCTGCACCACCATACGGCCGCAATCTGCAACGCACGCTTGCCATCTCGAAAACGGCTCTGATGCGATTCGCCCATACCGTCGAGATCATCTTTATTTTCATTCTTCCCCGATAAGTGGAAACTTTTCAATCCGTCTCCTCTTCGCATTCTTGTTCCCTCTGTTTTGTTCCCCACATTCGGCCACCACGCTTCTGCGCTCTCCGTGAACATTAGATCTTGGGTCGAACCCATTATGTTCAGCGAGCGAAGATTCAACGTTGCAAAAGTGCTTCCAGCGTGGTTCGCGCCATACATATAAAGTGACTGCGTAAAGGCGCGTTTTTTTTCGCTTAGACGAATACGCAGACGCTCAAATTCCTCTTGCGCGGAGAACAAGGCGTTCATTCTTGCGTTTCCCTTTTTAGAGACGCAGTGAACTGCGCACCTTTGAAAGATAGGAAAAGGTCTCAAGACCACGCAACAAAAAAACAGCGAAGTGGTGCGACAGCGGGTAAATGCGAAAGTTTCGCAGTTTTCTTGGGAATCTGGAAGCGTTTGATATGAATCAAGGAGTTACTTAAAAAAAAAAAGCATTCACTAACTTTATTCTCTTGTCAGGTGCCCACCTCCTCGACAGCAGACATTACACGAGCTGAATCAATTTTATGGATAATACTCCATTAGAGGGCGTTCTACTTTACAAGCGCCTTAAAGAGGAAGTGTGAGGTTGCGATTTATTATAGAAATGAAGGCGTTTAGCAGAGAAAAAGTGCCACCATCGTGTATTACCGTAAAGCAATAAAAGGAGGAAATAACGTACTGTCCTGCCAAGCCAGCTCATGCACATTTTTCCAATGAATGTGGGGAAATTTGTTTCTTCAGGTTACTATTGCTCTCTACGCCAAATTATCAGCAGACTTCAGGCCAACCGAAAGCATGGGACGTCTGGAATGAATTACACTTACATTTTTATTTTGCATGTTGTTACGTCTATTTAAAACGGAGAAATATACGCAGTGGAAGGTTAAGGAAAACGCGCGCCTGAAATAAGACCAAGTTCACCGCGAAACGGGTTGGTGTTGCTAAGGGAAACTTAGGTTACTGGTAACCAGCAACAGCAGAATGACAGGTCCGATGGATGTGCAGTAGTAGACGTTTTTGAGGAACCATAGGGACCTGCAAAGGGCACCTTGCTGGCCAGGAGGAAACTTAAACTGTCTTGATTGCGTCCATTAGAACAATAGCATGACTGCACAAAACCCTACATAGGTCATAAACGGGCTATGCAGAATTGGTCGGTGAGAAATGAAGGAAAGCAGCCCGAAATAAGCTAGGCTTTAGGGAGCATACGTAAGCATAATAGAACAACGCGACACGACAGCCAATGCAGTTGCTTAGTCATTATTTTCTCTATACAGAAAAGCACGAGCACGAAGGTAGCGAATGAAATGCCGCTACAGGATTTAGGTGAAGATTTAAAGCATTCAAATTATAGTCCAATCCACCCATAACCTGCCACCACCGTCTGCAGCCCGAACATTTTTCTCTATATAATAGCGTCCAACGCATATCAAATACTACTCCTGTCGTGTCTTGCTAAGGGAAACGACACTGTAGCCGAGGTACAACAAGAACTCGGGTTTATTGTCAGCCGGCCGTCAGACCGCGCGTCCCGCTGGTCGACGACTGCCCGCGAAAACCAACACGCATGTGCTTATATCGAGATACAGACAGGCAAGGGGGCGGTGCCCAAATACCGGCACGTGGCCGTGAGTTGGCCGTTTGCTTATCGTGATACAAACACTACATTCCCCCTTCCCTAGACGATGCATGCTCTCATTACACATGGTTGACATTTATGACAAACGGTTAGTTTTTATACAGAAATAACAAAAACAAGTGAACGGTTCAAACTCTAGTTCCAAAAATTGGTTGACACAATCACGGCACTGATGTGTACCGATCCGGCGGACGTCTTTCCCTTGTCGGATACCGATGTCGTGTTGAGGCTTCGTGGCCCCTGTCGCCAGGAGAAGACCCCGAGTCGTGATCGATGTCTTCGGAACCGAGGGCTTCCGTCGATACTCCGCCTCCTGCGGCAAACGCCCCTGGATCTTCCTCAGCTGTGCCCGCTGCTTGTTTCGGCGGCTGCATGGCACTCTGTTCATCAGTGCCCGTCGATGACCCAGATGGTTGCCACGGCTGCCAGGAGTCCTCACCATGGGCGCCACAACCGTGGTCGGCAGACGTTGCCTCCGGGTCTGCCTGCCTTGTGCGTATGTGGTCTTGATGCCTCTTCCACTCCATGACCCCACGTGGTGTTGTCACCTGTAGCACATAAGACACTGGCCCCGAGCGTGACGTCACCGTTGCCTCTAACCATCTTGGACCTACTCTAGAGTTCCTCACAAACACTTTGTCCCCAACGCGAAAACTTCTCTGAAGTTCTCTTCGACTGCCAGTTTGTCGAAATTGCTTTTGCTCGACCACTGAACGAGTACTAGGCTTAAGTAAATCGAGTCGAGTTCTGAGAGATCGCCCGATCAAAAGCGAAGCCGGAGATTGCTGGGTGGTTGCGTGAGGTGTATTCCGGTACGCTAGAAGGAAACTGGCTAGTCGTTCTTCAATGGGCCGGGCTCTGTTGTCCTTTCGCAGGGCTTCTTTAACTGTTCGTACAAATCTTTCAGCCAAACCGTTACTTGACGGGTGATATGGCGCGGACCGTACATGTTTTATTCCGTTCATCTTGAGGAATAACTGAAATTCTTCGCTGCAAAACTGCGGCCCGTTGTCTGACACGATGACCTCGGGCAATCCAAAACGGCTGAAGAGGTCACGCAGCTTACCGATGGTAGCTTCTGCCGAGGTCGACGGCATCAGGAAAACCTCCGGCCACTTTGAATGAGCGTCTACCGCCACCAAAAAGTTGCGCTGAAGAAACGGGCCAGCAAAATCCAAGTGGAGTCGGGCCCATGGCCTCGTAGGCCAAGCCCACGGATGAAGGGGAGCTTGGGTAGGCAGCGCTCGTTGCTGCTGGCAGGCCGCACACGTTTTCACGGTGTTCTCCAAGTCGGCGTCAATTCCTGGCCACCAGACGTAGCTCCGGGCAACTTCCTTCATCCGCACTACCCCAGGATGCCCCTCGTGCAGCTCGTCCAGGATTGTCTTCTGTAAATAAGGGGGAACCACAATGCGCATTCCCCAAAATAAACATCCTTGGTTAACCGACAACTCCAGTCTTTTTGAAACGAATGGTTTCATCTCATCAGCCACTCGCTCGGGCCATTGACCCGTTACTGCGTGAAGAACCTGCCGTAAGGTATGGTCACGTGATGTTTCCTGCGCAATATCCGAGCTTGTTATCGGGAAAGTCTCCCACCGAAGTGCGTAGCAGGCGGTTACTTCGTCGTCCTCTTCCTTCTCGCCACTCCCGGGCAGCGGTAGACGCGACAGACAGTCTGCCTCTACGTTGCTTTCCCCTGAACGATATACTATATCGTAACGGTAGGCCGACAGCGTAATTGCCCACCTCTGCAAACGAGCCGCGGCAATGCTTGGTATTCCTGTTTTGGGACCGAGTATCGTCTGTAAAGGCTTGTGATCAGTTACCAAGCTGAACTCTCTACCGTAAATATAGTAATGGAACTTCTTAATTCCGAAGACTAAGGCGAGCGCTTCTCGCTCTAACTGGCTGTAGTTCCGTTCACTCGGCGATAATGTGCGTGATGCAAACACGATCGGCCGCCTGGAACCATCTTGTTCCACTTTCGATAAGACTGCACCCAGCCCATAAGATGAGGCATCGCACACTACCTGAAGCTTAGCTTCCGGATCGTAATGTGCCAGCACCGGCGCTTTTATTAGCAGCCTTTTTATCTTTTTGAATGCTATGTCGCACTGTTCACTCCAGACCCACGGCGCATTTTTGCACAGCAGCTGATTCAGTGGGAAGATGACTGTTGATAACTCTGGCAAAAATTTTCCGTAGTATGTCACCATGCCCGTAAACGTTCTCAGCTGTTTTCTATCGGCTGGGACGGGGGCTTCTAATACGGCCTTTACCTTCTCTGGTGATGCTGCAATTCCTTGTTTACTGACCACGTGACCCAGAAACTGCAATTCTGGTTTAAAAAATTCACACTTCTCTGCCTTAATCCGCACTCCTCTTTCGTGCAATCGGTTCAGTAACGCATCCAAGTTCACTAGGTGCTCCTTTTCGTTCCGGCCCGTGACGAGAATATCATCTAGGTAGCATATCACACCTTTCAATCCTTTTAACATGTTGTCCATTATCTTTTGAAAAATCTCAGGCGCACACGCCACCCCGAAGGCTAAGCGATTTACTGCATACAGTCCTTTGTGCGTGTTGAGGGTGAGGTACTCGCGCGAAACCTTGTCCATTACCACTTGCTGATACGCTCTACTCAGGTCAATCTTCGAGAACACCTGCCCTCCCGAAAGTGTGGCCAAGATTTCTTCGATTTTGGGTAAGGGGTAGTTGTCAATGTTTAAGCAAGGGTTCAAAGAGGCCTTATAATCTCCGCAGATGCGTACGCTGCCATCTTTTTTTACCACAGGTACAATTGGTGAGGCGAAAGCACTGTTCGAAATGGGCTCGATCACGCCCAGACTAACTAGTTTTTCCAGTTCTTTCTCCACCGCTTCTTTCAGTGCGAACGGAATGCTTCTAGCTTTACAAAACTTTGGATGCTGTTCTGCCTTCAGGGAAAGTTGAGCTTGCTCACCTTGAATTTCGCCGAGTTCATCGTTGAACAACTGCGGATGTCGGTTTAAGACTTGTTCCAAGTCCCGGTGGTCTTGCGCACCCACGTGATTTACGCTACTCCAATTGAGCCTGAGCTGATATAACCAGTCTCGTCCTATGAGAGCAGGACCCTCCTGGCAGAGAATGTGCAGAGGTAGCTGGAGAGACTGGTGCTGATGCTTCACGTTTACTGTTACCACTCCTTTTGGGCGCACGCACTCCCCTGTGTACGTACGAAGCAACACCGATGCCGGGTGTAACTTCATCTGTGGGAAGCGTGAGCGAAATAAACTGTACGGCATCACTGACACTGCTGCTCCAGTGTCCAGCTCCATGCCAAGCGGAATTCCCTGAATACACATCGTAAAGCGTATCGGCTCTTGACGTGGTTTCTTGAGCGTTGTTTGCAACAGTGGCTCGATGTCTTCCTCGGTCTCGAACACGCCGAAGCTTTGCCTCCGGTAGTTTCCTTTTCGTGCGTCTTGCCCGCTCGCTTTCGAAGGGTGCGAATCAGATTCAAGCTGGGAGCGGCAGACTTTTTGAATATGCCCTACTTGGTGGCATTTAAAGCAAGTCGCTGTTCGGAACCGGCAAGTCCGGTTGCGATGACGCAAGCAACATCGCGTGCATGGTGAACCGTTCCGTGCAAGGGACTCTTCTGCAGAAAACTTCTGAAGGTCTTTCTGGGTTTCACTGCTAGGTCGGCACTCTGTGACGTTCTTGGAAGCCGCCTCCACTGATAAGGCTATCTCAACCGCCTTTTTGAAGGTCAGAGATGCATCCTCAACAAAAAGCCTCTTCTGGATGCCAGCGCTAGCAATACCACATACAAATCTGTCTCTCAGAGTTTCTTCTAAGTTAGCTCCAAAGTTGCATGTTTCTGCAGATTGCTTGAGACCTGCCACGACTGCGCGATGCTCTCCGTTTGTTGTTGCGTTCTTCGGTGAAACCTTGCTCTTTCCGCAATAACCGATGGCTTGGGTGACAGATGCTCTCGTAATGCTTTCTGAAGTTCTGACAAAGACTGACTAGTAGGAGCGTTCGGGGCAGTCAAACTCTTCAATAACTTGTACGTCTTCGGACCCACGATACTCAGGAAGGCATCTACTTTGTTCTCGTCTGGAATCTTATTCACTCTAAGGAATGCATTAATCCTTTCCTCGTAAGTTTCCCAATCCGACTGAGATTCATCGAAAGATTCCACTTGCCCAATCGTGACCATCCTGGCTGTTTCCGAGTCGCTCCGTCGTTGTCCTTCTTGTACGCTTGGCTGAATATCCGTCTTCACGGTCCCCGTGGGATCGGTCATCGTTCTGCTTCAGAGTCCCACCCTCGTCGCCAAAAAGTTGTCGTGTCTTGCTAAGGGAAACGACACTGTAGCCGAGGTACAACAAGAACTCGGGTTTATTGTCAGCCGGCCGTCAGACCGCGCGTCCCGCTGGTCGACGACTGCCCGCGAAAACCAACACGCATGTGCTTATATCGAGATACAGACAGGCAAGGGGGCGGTGCCCAAATACCGGCACGTGGCCGTGAGTTGGCCGTTTGCTTATCGTGATACAAACACTACAACTCCCTTGTTGAAGGACAAACTATACACAACTAATTTCCAGTTGCTTCTATGTCGCTACTTTCTATCTAAATAGGGCAATTGAGGCTGAAGAAATATGTGAGTTCTGTTTTGGAGTGATTCGCCGTTAAATCTGGAAACTTATCACAAGCGCTACGCAATCTTAAAGTAAAGGGCAAGTTTTTATTGCTCCGCAGAAACAATTGAGTGGTTTATGCTATTTTATGCGACTGTCGAAACCAGCTACTCCGATCTCCTTTTCTTCATACAGACATAGGGGGCGTACCTGATTAATTTCCGCATCTTCGCTCCTTTTGAGGATTTTGAACGATATTTAGAAAGCTTACGAAATTTACGGCAATTGTCTTTATAATCTTGTCTGTACTGTTTAGCAATAAGACGATTGCGCCCCCTTTTCAGGAATGAATAGGTGTGTCACTGCTGTGATTCAAAACATCTTCACAATGGCATGCTTCCTTATCTGTCATTATCGTTCTCTTGGCTAAACATTCCGACGTAAACTGGCAGGGGACCTAGCGACAAAGAAAGGTACTCATCGTGCTTGAAATACTGAGGTACTAAATGAGTAATTGCTAGTCCTAGGTCACTTCCATGAACAAATACAGCTTGAACCCCAAAAAGTGTTCTACGGAAAACATTTAATGGTACTCAAAAGAACATTGAGCGCACCTCCAGCGAATTCTTTTTAGTAAAATTGATTTTCTGGCTATGTGATTCAAGTTGAAGTTTGTCTCGCAGCAAAGGACGAATCTAAGGCTCAGAAAATTGAATTTAAAACTTTCCAGCGACTCAACTGAAACCCGATACGTCCGTGCTAGCTAACACTGGTAGCCGTCATTTTGAAATCAATGGCAGTAAAGCTTAGCCCTTGTCCTCCTCCCCTAATAACGGTGTCAACACATGCAGTTAACGTTCAAAGCCAGCAAGTTATGGCGCCAATTGTATTTTTTTTTTGGTGTTTTAGAGCTTTAAAAAAGCTACGTCTTACGCGAGAGCTATTCCTTTGGCTCTAGAAAGCAGTAGCCTAATCACACAAGCCTAATTTAATTTGTCCTCAGTGTTTCTGTGGGAACTTCAGGGGTAAATACAGAATGCAGGCGCTATTGCGACAGTGCCAAATCAGGAAACCTAAAGCTAGGTGCACAGAGCTGTTATATGAGTTGCTATTTCATGCTGTAACAGGAGGCACACTGAAAATATAATTTTTATGATTTTAAATATCTAAATAAACTGCTGCTGTGAGACATGTGAGCAACTGCTGCTCTGAGAAGGATAAATTTACTTTTGCACCATAAATCCGGCTAATTATATGGGTAAAAGGTGCACAGATAAAGTATGAAATCTTAAGGTGTATCATTATTATGTTTTTGGAGCTTTTAGAATGGTGAAAGGAACGCCAAATTCAGGAGACAGTTCATGCGTATTTCTTCTAAGACCAATAAATGTTCAACAAGTGGATAGCGATGTAGTTCTTTTTTATTGATAATAGAAAAACAGCAAAAATTAGCGCCAATTTGCTGCTAACGTAAGAGCACCTGTAAGTACCATAACTATGCAGCTTTTTGCACGAAAGAAACGGGTTGATGGCTTTCGCACGTCATTCGTTTGGAGCAAGTAAACTGGGATTCATTACCGGACTTAACATTTTACGTTGTACAGCAAAACAGACAGGCAGTTTCTTTGTGACTTCAAAACCACAATAATCACATCTCATATGTTAACCCCAACAGCCTACAGGGAGAGAGGTTCATGAATTTTTCAACAGTCTTTATTGTCATAAGCCCGTTCATCATTCTTCAACAGTCTTTATAGTCATAAGCCCGGCAAAAGAATTTACAGTGCATGAATGTTACAACCATCTTGAGACCCGAGATGAAACGGAGGGAGATTCAACGTAGCGGCAATTTTGACGGGTCGTTTGACTTCAACTTGACCCCACGATGACCTCACAGCAAAGGGCGACTTTCTGGGAAGTGGCCGATGAGGCTCTTCCCACACTCGGCTCGGCGAAAACGACCTCCCCTTCGAGAAGCAACCGACGACAGGGAAAAAAAAGGGTGTCCTTCGTCTTAAAAAAAAAACCGGAACGAATCAGAGGAAGCCTGCGGAGCTGCGGCTGTGACGTCAACAGGCCACACCTGTGTTCGATGGACGCGAGCGGCTGACACAATGCTATAGTAATGCGGACTTAGCACTTCCTCGCCAGTTCCCACGTGCGGGCTCTCAACAGGTGTCTTGGCCAGCTGCGTCTGTGACGTCATCCTGCCACACCTGTGTTTGAAGGACGCGAGCGGCCAACTCAGTGCTACAGTGGTGCGGACCTAGCTTCATCCTCGCCAGTTCCCACGTGCGGGCTCTCAACAGGTGTTTTAGTTGGCAGTGATGTGTGGTGGCGATCTTTTGTGCCACGATGAATTGCCGCCTAGTGAAAGGGCTCAACAGGTCTTCGATGGCTGTGCTAGTGCCGATCTTTTGTGTCGCGATGGATTGTCGCCTGGTGAAAGGGCGGAGCCTTGGGCTATATAACCTGCGACCAAAGTGGGCACGAACGCTCTGGACCTTCGGTAATAGGTTCATCCAGTGTGGCTCTGAACCTTGGGCAATAGGTTCATTCATCGGCTCTGGGCCCTGGGTAAAAGGCTCATCCAGTCATTCGACGTCATGAACTCTTAAATTTTGATTCCTTGTTCTTCCTTTGTAAATTTATGTAAAAAAGTGTCTTAGTTTCTTGCCATTAAATCTGCTTGTTTTTGAAATCTCCAACTTCGAAGATTCAGACTTTCCTCAGCCCGACTACTCAACACGCTACCAAATGGAGCCCGGGTTCGAGCTTTCCTGTGCGCCACAACAACTGGTGATCAGCTGAAGGAGTGTACGATGGGGGTCTAGTTGGTAATCCATGAACTAAGAACGAAAACCACGCAAAGGACGATACACAGGGAAGAAGTAGACAGGACGAGCGCGGACTTGCAACTGTTTATTGAAACACATCTTCCTTCCATCACCAACCCTACGCATGCGCGACAAGCAATCTCTATCTAATCGAGTTCAGGAACTTCAGTTCCTTCTTGTGCAGATGGACCGAAGCCTCGCTTACACACTTTTCGGGCCCATATCTATCAATCTGCCAGGCTTCGATGACCTCACGTGTCTTTGGCCCTTCCGATTATCTTTGTGCGCTCAAAGAGTGGCGTGCATTTATTGTCACACGAAAGACAGTGTTTTGGCAAATGCATGCCGCTGTAAGAGCCCAACGAATTTTTTTGTTCTTGTAGGCGCTTATTAATGCAGCGTCCCGTTTGTCCCACGTAAACTGAGCCGCAACTAAGCGGGATTTCGTACACTACTCCCATTCTACAGGACACAAACTTGATTTTGTGGTTAACACCACAGCCTGCTTTTGTTCTTGATTCATTGTTAGTTAGCGCGCACAAACGGGACAGCTTACAAGGCTCCGAAAAGAAGATTTCCACACCGAATTTCCTTGCCACTCTCTTCAGGCCATGCGAGGTCTTATGTACATAGGGCAGTACTTCAAACTTCCGCCTCTCACGAATGACAGGTTCTCGAGCACTAGAAATTGGGACGAGGGTTTTCAACAGAGACTCGGCAACGGCCTGCAGAAGCGACGAGGGAAACCCAGCAGAACTTAGGCGTGCAACTTGAGCGGAAAAGCTGAGTGAAATCTCGTTGGGCTCTCACAGCGGCATGCATTTGCCAAAACACTGTCTTTCGTGTGACAATAAATGCACGCCGCTCTTTGAGCGCACAAAGATAATCGGAAGGGCCAAAGACCAGAAAACACGTGAGGTCATCGAAGCCTGGCAGATTGATAGATATGGGCCCGAAAAGTGTGTAAGCGAGGCTTCGGTCCATCTGTACAAGAAGGAACTTGAGTTCCTGAACTCGATTAGATAGAGATTGCTTGTTGCGCATGCGTAGGGTTGGTGATGGAAGGAAGATGTGTTTCAATAAACATTTGCAAGTCCGCGCTCGTCCTGTCTACCTCTTCCCTGTGTATCGTCCTTTGCGTGGTTTTCGTTCTTAGTTCATGGTGATCAGCGGTGGGATCCGAAGCCTTGGGATCCGAAGAGACTGGTGAGATACGTAGTCCCAACATCTGTGGATCAGCGATGGGAATCTGAAGCCACAAGCGACAACAACGGTCGGCCAGCGAGAGTGCAGCTGTCTCGGGTCATGATCACGTGTGTGGGTGAGTGCTTGGCTTTTCCTTTGATGTGGACCAGGTTCTAAGAGAGGGTTAAAATTTAGAACTGGTAGACACCTGTGCTTAAATCCTAGAGGTTTGGTATTTTTGGCGTAGTTTTTGGAAATAGCTCAGACTCAGAACTGTCATGGACCTACAGAAACTGCAGAAGCCGGACCTGTTGCTGTTGTGTGAGGAATTGGGGATTGAGACAAGGGGTTTGGCACGAAAACCCGTGATAATTCAGGCCATTACTGACTTGGGGGCAGATGATGAGGAGCTCTGTGAAGCGTGGAGCCTCATCGAACAAAAAAAGAAAGAGCGGGAAAAGGAGTAAGAGAGGCGTCAGCGCGAACGTGAGAATGAATCAAAATTACTGAAGAAAAAGGCTGAGCTCAGTAAATTAGAAGAAGAGTTGAGCAAGAGGTTGAGAAGTTGGGTTCAGCAAGTGGTACCTCTTCTCAGCAAGGAGACAGGGTTCAAGATGTCTAAGCATATGCAGCCATATGTGGTATCAAGGGATATCGGTCTGTATCTTGTAAATTTTGAGCGAACCTGCGAGAACCTCGCCTACAGTCAAGAAACTTGGTCTCAAAGGTTACTGACGGTTCTGCCCTGCGAGGCAGCGGAGGTTGTCGCGCGGCTCAGCAGAGAGGACGCGGACAACTACGAGAAGGTCAAGGCTTGCCTTCTACGAAAGTATAGACTTAGCGCCGAGGCGTTCAGGCAAAGATTTCGGGGAGCTAAAAAGTCGAGGGACGAGAGCTAGCCCGATTTCTTATACAATTTGAAAGTGAACTTGGTTGAGTGGCTAAAGAGTACGGAGTCGTATAGTGACCGGGACGCTGTAGTTGAGAGAATTTTGTTGGAGCAGTTTTACAACTGCCTCCCTGAAGAGGAGAGAAATTGGCTAAGGGACCGGGACAACGTAGCGTCGGCGACGAAAGCTGCCGAACTCGTTGAGGAGTACGCTTCGCGCCGGCAGTTTAACAACACCACTAGAGTTGATAGGCCCGTAATTTCGGAAGGATTGCGAATTATCGTCCCGAGAGGCACTTTGCGAGCTCTGCAGTCGAGAAGAAAGAAAGGAAGGTTCCTTACGAGAAACCTCAAAAACAGGACGACAGTGAGAAGGGTGCAAAAGTGGCAAAAGCACAGAAAGAAAAAGCTGCGTTTGAGGCTAGGAGGCCGCTCACTTGTTACAGATGCAATGAGCCGGGTCACATAGCAATGAACTGCCGAAAAGAAAAGGTGGCGTTCTCGTATGTCAGTGACTGCGATGAAAACATGAAGCTGCTGAAACCTTACATGCATGACCTAGTAGTGAACGGGAAGCCATGCAAGGAAGATGAGATGGGAGAAATGCTTACTGTTAGCCCTAAGACAGATGGCGCGTTGGCAGATAAGGCAGAGGTCTCGCGCCAGAAAGACTGCAGTGAGGTTCGGTGTGAAAGAAATGACAGAACCAGAGAAGGGACACCGCTGGTGCAGCTGGCGAGCACTAGCAGTCAGGAAGTTGAGGCGGTAATAAGGGGCACAAATAGTGAACGGGAATTGCCTCACAGCAACAGTGAAGCGCCAGGCAGGAGCGCAACGTTCGCCGTAAAGTGCCGTACAAACGAGATTGTTTCTGTTGCCCGCAATGAGGAGGATGCTGCTTCGATAGAAAGGCAGCAAGAAAATGAGCTTTGGTGCTCAGACGAAACCACCAGAGTAGACGATTTGTCAGTTAATCCGCCGCCTAGCACTCAGAGTACAGCACGAGTAGCATCGCTACCCAAGAAACATCGCGAACGCGACAAGCCTTTGAGAAATGATACGGCAGGTGTAGATGCTGATGCGAGGGCCGGCAAATTAACTCGGGACAGCACCGCGAGAACTGTTGAGGGAAAGGTAAAACCCACAGTGTAATTTTCCCGAAGGCGGATGGGCCCGATGAAAGCCCAGGTGACTGCCCTTGCGGGCCGAAAGAGCGACAGACGGCGCAGTCGTTGGACACGTGACGCATGCTACGCATTACTAGCGTTACGGAGAATAGGGTGCGACAGCCACACAAAAGGGCGCCGCAGAGAGCGCGTGAGTCGGAGGGGGTCGCGGCAGGCAGGGACAAAGAAATGGAGGAGGAACCCTTTCCGCAGTAGGTCGAGGGGAGGCGGAACCAATCAACTCCGCAGTTTTCTTGAAGCACCAGCTTGTAGACCGGCCATCCGACCACGACCGCGCAGGGCGCGGCTGAAGAATGTCCAATTCGGGGGATAAGTGTTTGCCTTTTTTTTTGTGCATTGACTCACTGTAAAAAAAAAAAAAACGGGACAGGGGTGAAGGCAAACGAGTTTCCAGTTTTTAGTGATAATGCTGAGTGGTGTTTGTAAAGTTTGTGATTTTCACTCAGTTATACAGCTTTTGGAGCTGTTTACTTTTTTTTAAGTACATGCAGGAAGGGACGCCGGCTTCTTAGCTGTTCTTTCTAAGCGGTCCGGGGTGCTCTTCATGTAACCAAAATTGCTACTCAGTTTTTTTTTGTGCGTTTTTGAAAGTGAGGGTGTACTGTAGCAGGTTCGGTTTTTCTCAGCTTGCGTGGGTCCTGGGAGTTTTCAGTGTGAGTTATTCACAACGGCTATACTAACCGGATTATAGCACCCTCTTTTGGAACTGGTTTGCTCGGAGGGAGGTTGAGTGCTTGCTTGCGCATGTGATTGAAGTTTCAGAGACGCCTCAAAGAATTTGGCCGGCGTAATAGAAGACCACGTTGCGAGCGGCAGACGGCTTCTGGCATACTTCTGCCAGCAATTAGTTAAAGTCGTCTCTACGTGCAGCAGCGATGATTGCTACTCGCCGAGACTCGTCTGGCGGGGGAGGTAGTTGTTACGACCCATCTTTAGACCCGAGATGAAACGGAGGGAGATTCAACGTAGCGGCAATTTTGACGGGTCGTTTGACTTCAAATTGACCCCACGATGACCTCACAGAAAAGGGTGACTTTCTGGGAAGTGGCCGATGAGGCTCTTCCCACTCTCGGCTCGGCGAAAACAACCTCCCCTTCGAGAAGCAACCGACGACAGGGAAAAAAAGGGTGTCCTTCGTCTTTAAAAAAAACCCGGAACGAATCAGAGGAAGCCTGCGCAGCTGCGGCTCTGACGTCAACAGGCCACACCTGTGTTCGATGGACGCGAGCGGCTGACACAATGCTATAGTAATGCGGACTTAGCATCTTCCTCGCCAGTTCCCACGTGTGGGCTCTCAACAGGTGTCTTGGCCAGCTGTGTCTGTGACGTCATCCTGCCACACCTGTGTTTGATGGACGCGAGCGGCCAACTCAGTGCTACAGTGGTGCGGACTTAGCTTCATCCTCGCCAGTTCCCACGTGCGGGCTCTCAACAGGTGTCTTAGTTGGCAGGGACGTGTGGTGGCGATCTTTTGTGCCACGATGAATTGCCGCCTAGTGAAAGGGCTCAACAGGTCTTCGAGGCTGTGCTAGTGCCGATCTTTTGTGTCGCGATGGATTGTCGCCTGGTGAAAGGGAGGAGCCTTGGGCTATATAACCTGCGACCAAAGTGGGCACGAACGCTCTGGACCTTCGGTAATAGGTTCATGCAGTGTGGCTCTGAACCTTGGGTATTAGGTTCATCCATCTGCTCTGGGCCCTGGGTAAAAGGCTCATCCAGTCATTCGACGTCATGAACTCTTAAATTTTGATTCCTTGTTCTTCCTTTATAAATTTATGTAAAAAAGTGTCTTAGTTTCTTGCCATTAAATCTGCTTGTTTTTGAAATCTCCAACTTCGAAGCTTCAGACCGTTTTCTCATCCCGAACGAGCCCCCTTGGAGACGCCACAACTGGCCACGCTACCTCGAGCTGTAACAAGGAACAGTAGTAACATCCTACGTAAGCAGTGTAAATGTACTGCTTTTTATAACATTTTTTTTCCTTACTTTCACTGCGGTGTGGCTTCGTAAGATATTACTCAAAATTGGCAGACTTCTTGCAGCTGGGCGATGAATGTAATCGGCGTTGTTCATTCTTAATAGATTAATGTTCCTTTAGCGCCGCTTGTTAAAATGCTGCACTGTGTGGGCAACCTATTGATCTTTTTTGTGCTGGATGGATCATTCTCACACTATTGATTGACCACTGAAGAGAATTCCGCCGTCTTAAGCGCAATCTGACAATTACAGACTGGAAGTGAAACCTCATATTGCTATATTTCGAGTGCTGTTTCTGCAAAGCCATAAACGGGACCTGAGTTTCCGCATTTCACTAAGGCTGCAACGAAGGCTCTTTCGGAGTTGTTGCCCAGATTACCATGTTGCTTTTGGTCGCACACGATAAATCGAACACTCGAGTTTTCTTCGGTGATGCTAAATCCACACTGACCGGAAGAATGGTTTGCAAAGTGCTGTGCAACAGGGCGCACAAACTGATTACAATCCGCTTTCCACATTCTGATGAGTAGTGATCGAAAAAACGAGCTGCACTTTGCACCTTAGCCCAGGTCATGCGGAACCTGAAAACGCTGAGAGCTGATTTACTTATGCCTTGACTACCGTTCATACTGAGTCAGCCAGGAGAGGTATATCGGCAGCAAAAAATGCACTCCCAGACAAACATTCGTATGCAGCCCTGACATACATGCGAGAAATGCTCTCGTTCAGAACAAGAGTTGATGTGAATCTGTGCATAGATTTAAGGATACCTCATTCCCCACACAGACAATTTATATGCGCAGCATATATGAAATGCGCTCAAACCTGAATGTGGCATTTAAGATGGAGGCTCAAGAACCAAAATCACTGCCTTGCTATACATGACGTAAGCTGCATCGAAGCAAATGTGTTGCGTCTCTGTATTCCAAAGTACGACTGTTTTCGCTCCTTGCTCCTTGAATTTGCAAGAACCTTATGCGTCGCTTTTCTATTGAATTCCCTGGCCAAACAGCTGCAGTGATTGCAATAAATCTTTTCATATCTAAACGCTATATGTACACGTGGCCTTCGTTTTCGTGACTAAATCTACTGCACAAGAACAAAGCACTGGGTCAAGCTAGAAGCTTCATCTAGGACGAAGAGCACGCGTGTCAATCTGGGTGTGCAGTCTCGACGAAAGCTGGGCTGCTCTCCGCCATTTTTGCTTGCTTTTTTAAGAAAGCATGCATTTCAGTCCCACTTTTTTTGTCCTTCCTTTTCCGGAATAAGGTTGACCGCGTTCCTTCAAAGCGTTGCATTTCTAAGAGCCCCACAAAGTAGATTTAGAAGTCTTGTGAAACGCATTCTAAATGCGCACTCGTAACTGTTTTTGGATCTGTATGTGAACGGCTTTTTTTTTTGTCAAAGAAGACAAGCGGAGAAATAATAACAGTCCTAATATTGATTCCAAAGTCAATCTGCGTTAACTATTATGGCTGCTGAGATGAATGGACGTCGCTTTTTTAACAGCGAAAACTTGAATGTTGTAGACCTGTGTAGTGAAATTACTGAGCTTATGATGTGTGGGCAGATATAAAATACACAACGAAGAAGAAGTTGTAAACGAAGTAAAAATAAAAAAATGAGTGCAACAAAGACGTTAAGCAGAGTGAGCAAAGTGCGGCTTCTTTTAACCAGAAGAGTGAAACGTTACAGTTGCACATTCTACCTCACTGAAGGCATTTCTTGCTGACGGATATTAGCAATTGTCTCATAGAGTAAAAATTAGTCAAATTTGATTTTGTGTAAAGCGTGTTGCTGAATACATAATCAAGTTGATCTAGAATGTGCAATAGCATCTAGGTCTGCTTGGTGACTCTCTGTTGCATTTAAAAAATAGCACTGGCAGAAGTGACAAGTGCGGTCGTGCCACGCGCTTCATTTTTGTGTCGACCTAGGGCGCGCAATGCGTATACAGTGAGCAGACGTGACCCAGATCCAGTTCCTTTCCTTTCAACGCTGGTCGCAGGGTCATACTGTTCGCATATTGATGGCTAAAAAACTTCCCAGAGCGTAGCGAAGCCACACAAGAAAAGCTGTAATGCGTCGCTTTCAACTACCAGTCACGTCTTGCGTTTGTACAAATTCACGGGTCAGGCTTTTTTTATCCGCTCCATTTCACTCGGGCGAAATGGCCCAGTTCTGCGTTCTTGTTGCGGTCGGTTTCATCCAGTCTGAAGCGCCCGAGGTTCCATTTTTTCGATAGCTGCCGTTCCTGATTTTTTTAACTCCTTCTTCTTGGTCTTCTGGGCTTTCTTCCAGTCCATTGATTCTCGGAACTTATGAATAAACCATACTCGGCCATTTGTGAATCTTGCACGGAAATGGTGATCTGTGCCCCACCCAATACAATGACTGCATGTGTATAGACATAAATGAGCCTGGGAAGGAAAGAACAAACTAAAAGAATTAAGATGTGCAAGCGATTGAAAGGTATGCAGTGCTCTTAAAATTATGTGTGCAGTACGTTGTGTGTGCAGCGTGCCATACGTAACGGGCCAGTGCATGCCATCAGCACGACTTGGCCGCATTGCTTTCCTGTTTTTTTCATTTTTGTGCGTTCTTGTGAAGAAAAGCCCGGAGCGGCTCTCTGCCTCGTCAGCGTCCTCCCATATGCTTTCCGAAAACTAGAAAGGAAAGCCAGAAAAGTGATACGCGAAGAAAGTCGAGTAGCAGGGCAGGTTCTGCTCACTGATGAGGACCTAGCTGTTGCATAAACGTCGTCTGCCTCCGGTATTGTGAAAGTGCTGTCAAAATCAGTTTTCTATATCATGAGCAGCAAGACTCCGTGTGTCAACCAACCAAGCCGTGCTTCACGCGATTTCAGCGTGTGCTTTTCAATCCGTCCAACAGTTCTTAGCCTTGTTTATTGCAATTTGGTTGTAACCTGTAATTCTTCCGCGGAACATCATGATTCTCGTCTGTAAAGCTGAGAGTTGTGGTTTCGCCGCCTCGAAGGGACACATGTGCGCTGTAGTGGTGCGCTCGCGGTTAATATAGATTCGAGGTTCATTAACGTGCGGTGACATCACACAGCACGCGGGTGTTTTTGTACTTCGCGTCGGTCAAAGTACGGACGCCTCGTCTGGTATCGATCCCACGCCCATGAGGTCAGCAGCCAAAGGCCAGTGTCGATCCACCACCGCGGCGTGGAACTTTGCAGTAGTCGCTAAATCTGACTGGCGCGAGGCTCTACCGTACTCGCCCGAGCTTCAGCCCAGTGGCTGCAGCTTGCGCGACACTCCTCCGAACACGAGTCAACCCGAGTTACTCCGAGGTTTCACACAGGATTATTTGTTGGATTTGAAACCATTGAATAGTGCTTTTGCACTAAAAGTGGTAGGGTTTTAACGAACTTGAACCGAGTAGACGTGCTATATTATGTTTTCAGCCAGGTTGGCTGGTAGGTTTGCTTTGTTGGCTTGCCGGCACATCTAGCAATGACATTAGACTCAGGTTAAGCGCTGATTGACGTTAAGCTAATCTACTGCGTTCTCGCCGCAGATGGGAGTTGATGAAGACAACTATGAGCAATGCACATCGCGATAGCATGCTGCAGTTTAACATCAGGCGTGAGTGGCTGCGGCGATAGCATAATGCACTCGAGTCGTGGCCAGCGAAGCTGATCTATTCGCGCACTCGGAGGTTCGAGGCCCAGTCGCCGCTATAGTTATTCTAGTTTTGCATGGGCTGTTGCTATGCCCAAAGTTCAGTGGCAACAGCTGGCGCGACGTTCTTCCGAACTTACTCGCGCATACTCCCACTGTCTACTGCTTGTGCGGCGCCCTTCCTAACTAACCCAAACTTACCAGAGTTACACTGACGCTTCACAAAAGACTCTTCGTTGGGACCGCGTTAAGAAGTGCTATCGCAATAAAATCAGGCACCTTTACTACTGTGCTCGATGGCTGCCCGCTTCGTCACCTCTACGTCACTGTGATTCAGCCGTGTTCATGCCAACGGGCCACATATAACAAATAATTTTTTTTTGCTTTTTGTCCGCACGGGCGGGGTAATTTCATTTTTATTCCTCTTTCGATTGCCTCACATAACATATACAATAAAAGTCAAGTGCTTGGCTACATTAAAGCCTAACTACATTGTCGTAAACACAGAAATATCAAGAGGGAGTGAAAGCATGCTTAAGGGCACATATATGAAAAATCACAATAAAAAAAACTCTGTCCCCTTCTACTACTACTTCCAGCATTTTGTCTCCTTGTTCAGAAGAGGTGACTTCTGTGAACCAGTACTCATTCCTTAGTAGAAGCTTTCAGCACAAGAAGCGGTTGTGGATTTTCGTACTGCAATAATTTTACTTGAAGTGCCTTGCACCCCTAATGCCTACATTAAAACCCAAAACGGGCGTCTTTTGAAGAGGCCGCACTTTTCTGGAATAAGATAAAGTTCTGAAGTGATAATTTTTCCTCAGGAAAATATCTTTCAATTGCTGAATGGCTGGAGAACAGCAACAGCGCTCAAGATTTTCTTCGATAAAGAGGGCACTAGCCCCCTGAGTTTAAAAGAATTTTTCCAAATCGCGCTGGAGCCAAAGAAATTTACTAAATGCGAGCGGCTTTTCCGCATGGTTGAAGTAATAGTATTCGATAGAAAGTTTTTTATAGAAGAAAAGCTGATAATACAACAAAGGAATTGGAGTTTTCTTGCCATGCGCATGTCAGGAAATACACCTCGGGCAATCTGACTGTAGCAGTAAGGACCCGGGCTGCTGGAAACAGAAAGCAAAACGTGTTTTAGAGGGCGGCCGGTCAGAGATTGACACCACACCCCTGGACCGTTGATTGCCAGGTAGACAGTCTATTGCGGTGGCACGATTGACCAAAAAATAAAAAAAATGTATTACTGCAGGACCAAAGGCTCTGAAGCCCGGAAGGCAATCAGAGAAGGCCAACGCTGCGTGACTAAAGAAAAAAGAAGGATATTTGGGGAGCGAAGGAAACAAAAAAAAACAACACGAAGAAAAAAGGGTCAACGTTCTCCCCATTTAACCCTTCTCGAGAAACCATTACTTGTCTCGCGCAGTGTGCCTCGTTTCTTTCTTTTACTCGCGTGCTGCATCGCCGTTCATTGGGATGTCACTGATGTTCTCATTCGTTACTCAGTGGTCCGACTCCACTTTCCGTTTTTGCCCTTCTCTTCGCTTCAAGCTATTCCTCACCAGAGGCGCGAGCTATATAGGCAGCCTCTCTACTTTAGCGTGAAGATTATTTAGGGATCAATTTTTAAAATGTCCCATTACCGTTATACTGAATTCATTCGACAGTAAGGAGGCCTTCTCTTACTTTCGTTTTCGCGTAGCAATTTGAGTAATTGTCTTCTGCGCAGGTCTCGGCAGCGCACAACCAAAGCATCAAATGCATAACGTTGAGGAAAGTGTCGGAGAGCCCGCTAAGACACTGCGGTGCCGAAGCGTTGTTTGTCGTCTATATAGCGCCGACAGAAAGGGTGTTTAGTAGAGAATAGGCGCCACGAAAAATGAAGTCCGGCTGATATGATATCGAGAATAGAACCCGACTCGAAGAAATGAATGGCTGCAACACTGAGAGCTCCTCATCGCTGGAACCAAGCCTAGTGTCGTGACCGTTTGTCAAGACGGAAAACGTTAGCACTTGTCACTGAACCACCAGCACAACATTTTATCAAGGGAATGAAAGGTGTAACTAAAGCCAGATCACGAAGAACGAAATCTCAACTCAGCAGCACTCTTCCAGAAAGACATCCTGGAATCATGCAAGAGATACCCTAAAGTCCCCAAGAAAATGTTTCTAAGTCTTGTTTCAAGAAACAAACAAGGTTTGGGGAAACATAATGAATACTTTATGTAAGTGGTCAAATGTTTTTTCGGGATCCCCGAATATGGAGTGGATTTAAGTGCAGCCTAAGAACCACTTCAGCATGGCTTTCCTCAATGGAAGTTTATCGATCTTAAGATCTTTAAACTGCTTTCGTAAGAGTTCTGCCCCTTGGTGAGGCACCTTAATGGTGCGGCACCTTGCTCTTTGGTGACAGTCCTTCCGTAAATGGTGGTCCAGGACCGCTCTCTCTTCGAGTGACTGAAAAATTCGCCCTTACCATACGTTCTGTTAGCCATCCTGGTTAGCTCAGTTGGTACAGCAACCTCCCTGGGCAGGTGGTGGGGCCAGGTATGGTCCCCGGAGTAGGAGTTACTTTACTTTATGCATGAATTTTTCGTTTTAGCTGCACATATTCACTTTCCAGCCGTATGGCGGCGATTATGTGGATAAATCTGAATGATTACTACCTTCCCAAGCAGCAGAGGTAAGCAACCCAGCGAGTATGTAGCAATCATTGTGACATTGAATGAGCGCACCATCTCTATTATAGGTGGCCGCATACCACCAAGGGGTTGATTTGATGCCATAATACTAAACTCGCTAGTCGACAGGGCTTCAGAGCCCAAAATAATAGTAGGAGATTTCAATGCGCATCGCGATGGCTGGGGAAGCGCCGTTGCGAACGTTCGAGGACGGGATGTCGCCACGTTCATAGACGTTGCAAGTCTTGTTTTGCTCAGTTATGGCAGGCCGACCTTTCTGCGCGGGACTACCTACAGCAGCTGCCTGGAACTGGCATTTGTATCCAGGCATCTTTCGTCGTCTGCAACGTCGTGTGCTGATATTGAAACGATTGGAAGTGACCACATACCAACGCGTCTGCCGCTACGGTGTTTCAACGTCTTCCGCATGTCAAAATTCGCTGAACCTCGTGGAGTGCTTCCCGTACTGTTCTTGAAAAGAGCTGTGAGAATGTCGCTAACTCAACAGATATGGATCAGCGTATTATAGCGGTCATGCAAGATACAACACGCAACATCTCAGCACCCCCTCCGCAGCTCCAGTGGATGTGATCTACGGGCAGCTTCGGGCGATTCGTCGGTGCGTAGAAAGAAAACACCGCCGGACAAAGGATGTCTCGGACCTGGAAGCACTAAAGTACCCCGGGTGCTCTAACCAATCATGTACTGTAGTAGTGGGGTGCGTAGCTGGCGCTTAGAGTATGGTGTGTAAGGTATGAGTGCGCGCCATGCTCGAACATACATGTACGTCATAAATTGTCAGGGTGTTCGCTTCTCCGCCTTTCTGTTTCTGTCAATATAAAGTGTGCGTCTGCCGTTCAAGACGCACCGGCTCGGTGAGAGGGTTGGAAAGTAAAATGTAAAATTTCTGTAGTCGTGAATATAGTAACATACTTCGGACCAGTAAGTGATCGAATTTTTAGATAACCTGCTTCTCACGTAGTCATGCCGTGATACATGGCTAGTCCATTCTGATCAGTCAACTTGGTGCATTGCAATTACGTCGTGTGTTGCAATGCCAAGGAAAGGACGCCGCAGAATGAAAATAGTGGTCTTAGTCACTGTCGCATACCAAAGCATTTATAAGTCTCGCCCACCTACTAGCTGAAGCAATTTCAACAGTTGCTGTTCCACAGGTGCTCGTAAAGTACATATTCTCCTTAACATTTTCTGTATTGTGAGGAAACAGGTGGTCTGAGGATGACGTGCGGAAAACACTTCTTCACTTATAAATTTAATTATCGCTTCATTGCAGTACATCACAATGTAGTTAAAGAAAGATAGCTTTCGTAACCTAAAGAGAAGAGGAAGATATACACTGCTAACGAGGAAAGAATCTTTCACTGGCCAAAACTGAACTTCTCGCGCAAAACTTCTTGAACATATGAAACGTAATACGCCAAAAATTAAGAGTATATAAACCCTAGAATATACACGTTTAACGTTTTATTACACAAGCAACCAGTATTGAAAATTACAGCGCTTGTCTTATTAAAGTGAGCAAAAAGTTTTATTTTATTGAGCAAAAAAAAGTGACTGACATATTCGGGTGGTTACAAAAATTGAAAATATGGTGAACGTGCACTTCGCTTTTGTCTGCGCTTTCGGTATCGGCTCCAGGCATATTTGAAGAAGGCAGTGCGATAGCAGAGTGTTCTCTATGTGTAGCGCACTGGTGGTAGTTGATAAAGACGACGGCATGCAAAGCCCAGCGCTTGAGATTTTCTGTGGCCAAAAACCACGTCTGACATTAAGGCAGCAACAACAATGACGACTGGCAGTTGAACACACGCGATGTTAGCTGCGGCGATGAGGTAGCGGCCTGATGCAGTGCTCAGCGAAGCTGAACTCTTCATGCCGCCACGGGTTCACAACCCAATGACGGCCGTTGAGTGCTTTATCATAGAGCTTTTTTACATAGCTAGCCGTAAAGCCTGCTGGCAGGTTGCCCACAGGCTGGTGGGCAGGCTTTGACGTGCCGAAGCTTCGGACAGACAAGCATCGGCAAAGTCTGAGGTTAGAAGTTTTCGTTTGAAATAGAACTCTCGCATAAAGCACAACGACCTTCTACACAGTTCAGTGCCAGGGTCGAACCTAGCTGTCTTGAAGAAACCTGGATCGCCTACACACTGCTCGTGGCACGTAATCATTCAGAACATGCCACGTACCTTCAGAGAAAGCCGCAAAGCAGCGAATTTCGTCTACAACGTCAAAAAGACGAAAGTTACAGATGGGCATCTAGCGATTTAGTCAGTGCTCGGCACATAGGTCTCCTGGGTCGGAACTATAAAATATTATTATTAGCCATTATTTCTGACACAAAGTTATCGCTTGTATCTACAAAGAGAAGTGTCGAGGCTGAGGAATGGCGAGAACACCACCGTTGCTGAGGAGGATCGCTGCGAGTTGAGGACGCCACCTGGGACGTTACGCTTGCCGCATCATTCAGCGTTGACATCTTTCCCAGGAAGTTCAAAAATGGTCCCTCATTAGGCTGACAAAAATCCAAATCCGATAGAAGAGTACAGTTCTTTTGCGAAGTAGTAGATAAACGTAATTTGTCCAGAAGCATCCCGGAGCACGCAGAGTCGGCCATTTGGTGCATTTGTTCAAAAGAAAGATTTGAATAGGGGCAGTAATGAACCGGTAAAAGCAGTGAAAAAAAAAAATTGGCATTGAAAACGCTATAAAACACAAACTTTGAAACATTCAGTTTTATTATTTGGCACAAGATCAAATTAAACAATTCTACGAAAACTTTGCGTCTTTGTAAGCTGCGTTCCCACTTAGGGAGCTATGAAAAAGAAAACGAGCAAGATATAAACAGAAGCCTGGCTTCGGTTTTTCGAACCTATAGATAATCAAAGGCAACGTTATGTTCTGAAAAAGTTTCAGGCCCGGTTGATACTTTTTAAATTGATGTACTGGAGCTCAAACTAAACGTTTCCAATAAATGGTCTCCTTAAACTGAAGCAGAAGTTCTTCACCTCTTCTTACCCTACGTTTCCACTTCGCGAAAGCCTCACAGACTCGGGCCGTCTTTTTTCTTTTCGAACATTTCCTATTTTTCTCTCTGGGAACATAAATATCTAGCTTAAATATTAAACCACGTCCAAGACAATGCGCGATGAATTATTACAATGACTCGCGCGCCGCATTAGGAGACACTGCACTGTCCAAGGACGATTCTTCTTTACTTTGTTGCAAGGACAAAAGCTGCCCTGAGCCGCAAACAAACACCGCTGTTGTAAATCACCCGTGGAGGCCTTGCTAATCTAAGCCCGGAGCTCTGTTTGTCGGGGCAGGAAAGCCACCGCTACAAGAGCAAGAGTCAGCAAAAAGGTATCTTTTCGTTTCGCCGCATGACACTGTGGCACTTGGCAAAAATTCACACAAAACAAAGCAAATGGGAGTGCGCCAAGTGCACTCGTCTTATCATCGCGGTACATTCATTTCAGTAGCACAAAGGAGGAAAGTTTAATATAACGGAGCATGCCGCGACGAAATCGAGATTCAGTGCAACGCCTTGAAGTCAAACATTATGCAGGCAGGCTGCTTAGATGCTGCAGTAAACAAAATAGAAGGCCCAGCAACAACCTAAGTGGGCTGTCATAACCCGTATATGTCCCGCGCAACTCTTTGTGTTGCTGGACTACGCAGACGCGGGTGTTGAAGACATGATAAACATAGCCGCAAGCTGGCCATCTAACTCGTTTACTATTTTTTCTTTATAGGAGCACCCGCTCGAGAAGGAGCAAACGCTGAGAATAAATAAGACCACCCGCTGTCTCCTTCACGGCTTCTCAGGCACGACTGAAGTGCCCAAGCTGCCTTCTTACATGTTTGGGAACGATTCTAGCTTTATCCTGTCATGCGTGATAATAATCCCATTTGGAAAACGGTAGCAAAGAAAGACGAGAGGAAAGCGGTAAAGAACGGAATGGGAAAACTTGGCACGGGACGTCGCACGTAATGATCTCGCGGTGTTTTTCCCCAAAAGGAAATGGACTTGGCCTTTGTGGAGTAGTATGAAAAACGACTCTGTGGATGAACCACAGCGTCCGCTGCAGAAAGTAATTCGAGGCACATTGTTCTTCGCATTCTACTTCCTGGATGAGCCTCGTCTGTCCGATTTTGACCCTAGTAAAGCAATAACACCGCCTAAGGCTAGTTATATCACGCTCATTAGCTACTTCCGTGTATAAGTACGCGGCACATTAAATAAAAAGTTTAACGCACTACATAACACGATGTTTTTACTTAGTTCTTTTTTCTTTTTGGAGAGCAGTTTAATAATGCGTAGCAAATAAAAGGTAAATGAGAATAACTAGCGTCGCTTAAGTACTACCGCCCGCTGTTTTACCCCTTCTGGTACTGTATCCGCACCTCTTCTGTAAGTTATAAAAGAAAGATGAGCATTGAAACGCTAGAAAACTTTCCATTATCATTTCCCCGCTTCGATTTTTCAGATAGAGCTACTCTATCTGCTCTGGGTAGTTCACGAGCGCTAGATCTGTGCGGCTACATGAAACGTATTTTATGGAACATCTCATTTCTGATTTTCAGAGACAGTTTCATCTTTTACCGTCAGAATAAAAAGCTAAAACGCTGAAGGATGCCCCTGATTTCCTCTTAACGTGCTCGTTACTTGATTCTGCGAAGGTGGAGGTGATGTGCTCAGCAGCGGATTGTCAGCGGCTCGAAAGCCTGACAGAGGACGGTTTGACGAGAGCGGCTCAGATGGACAACAACGAGACAAGTTGCCTGGATTCAATTTTCACATGATTCGAATTTCCCAAACCACTGCACGCCCCGCTGCGGTGCCTCAGTGGTTACGGTGCTCGGCTGCTGACCCGAAAGACACGGGTTCGATCCCGGCTGCGGCGGCTGAATTTCGATGAAGGCAAAATTCTAAAGGCCCGTGTGCTGTGCGATGTCAGTGCACGTTAAAGAACCCCAGGTGGTCGAAATTTCCGGAGCCTTTCACTACGGCGTCTCTCATAGCCTCAGTCGCTTTGGGACGTTAAACCCCAACAAACCAAACCAAACCAAACCAAACCAGTGCACGCCATCACGAGGTAAGCATTAATACACACAGTCTGAAGGCTCCCATGCATTAATATCCTGGGGTTCTTATTAAGGCGAAAGCCTTTCTTGGCACTGTCGACGATTTTGTGTCATCAAAACGCGCCGGCAGCAGTTGTGGCGTTTTAGAAGAGATAGCATCAAACAACTGGCTGCAATTCATACAGAAGGGCGTGAGAATGAGGCGCAAAAAAATGTTTTGATAGAAAAATTAGTTACTTAATTCGAGCCAAAAATGTCCAAAAACTGTTGAAATAGCGTGGACGTCGGTATAATGAGAAGACCGGAAAAGAACCATGGACGGCACAATACTGAAAATAAAACTTTAAATCGACTGAAATGCGTTTAGTCAGTGATAATCAGTCGAACAGAAAGGTTTGATTGAAATAGAATAAGTAGTTAATTAATTAGAAGCAAACATCGTTGAACGGTCATTTAGGCTGGACGGATGTAGTAGGTGGACACGAAGGAAAACAGTAATGGCGCTAAATTTGAAAAATCAAAATGCAGTGATTGAGGCGTAAATTGGTGTAATCAGAGATCATGTTATTAATTAAGGTGATTCATTAACAGATGTAAAACAAATTGATTGAAGTCTACAACGGCAATCGGTGACGATGATTAATCGATATCAATTAATGACAGGTAATAGCCCAATAATGTGCTGATGAAGGCCTTTACGATGCTAATTAAGAGCTAAGAGGGGCAAAGAGAAATAACGAGTGCCGTGGAGGCGTCAGTTCATTCTGATTCCTCCAATGTGGGTTGGCGCAGTGATCTGTAACGTTTTTGATTATTATTATTATTATTATTATTATTATTATTATTATTATTATTATTATTAGTATTATTATTATTATTATTATTATTATTATTATTATTATTATTATTATTATTATTATTATTATTATTATTATTATTATTATTATTATTATTATTATAAAGGCGCAAGGGCATCTGTGGCCAGAGAGCGCCACGGTAAAATGTATTTTCGTCTACACAAGGGAACGTCAAATGACCATTTCGTAAGCATTTCATTCCAAGAAGCCAAGCACCAGGCCAGTAGAAAGCTTTTCGTCCTTTCGGGAGCAACGAAGACGTTTAGCCACCGGAAATTAAGGCCGGCCAGAGAAAATGCCAACTGCAGGACGAGACAACCCCGTGCAGACATCGACAAGGGTTAAGCCAAGGAGAGGAACAAAGGGGTGAACGAAATATTCAGTCCCACTGTCATGGTCTGCTCCGCTGTAAGTCACAAACTTTCATATATGATGTTTATTAAGTTCTGCTGACTTGGAATCGAAGTTCGCAAGAGTATGCAACAAATAAAAAATAACGACGTAAAGTTGTTGAACAAGAGCAATATGGATATCTGTTCGTAGGGCATGACCTTTGCTTCAACAAGGGCTTAGTTTCGTCGGAGTGATCGGCAGTTCAGAATTGGTTGGTTGGCTGGTTTATGGGGTTTAACGTCCCCAAGCGATTAAGGCTATGAGAGACGCCGTAGTGGAGGGCTCCGGAAATTTCGACCACCTGGGGTTCCTTAACGTGCACTGACATCGCACAGTACACGGGCCTCGAATTTCTCCTCCAAAGAAATTCAACCGCCGCGGCCGGGATCGAACCCGCATCTTTCCGGACAGCAGACGAGCACCATAGCCACTGAGCCACCGCGGCGGCATAGTTCAGAATTCGGCGGTATATACATGACGCTTTTCGAAACGTGCTTGAGGATGAGTTTTGTGGAGCGTGTAAAAAAAGAATTATCTGGGGCTTAGCTAAGGTTAAGCCTGGATATCTCGAAGCGAAAAGCTGCGGAGGTGCTTACGGTTTAGCTTATGGTTATGCTTTATAATTTAGCCTATGGATATGCTTACGGTTTAGCTTATGGTTATGCTTTAAGATTTAGCCTATGGATATGCTTACGGTTTAACTTATGATATGCTTATGGTTTAATTTATGATTATGCTTATGATTTACCAATGGTTATACTTACTGGTTAAACTTATCGTTATGATTTGTTAGCTTATGATTATGCTATACGTCTGCCTTGTGTAGTAAAATCGCGCCGTGCCATTCGCCCAGTCTCGGCTGGAAGGAGAGAATGTGCTTCCCGCCTTTTATTAATCCACCGCATGGCAGAATCTATTGCTTTCCAGCCGGCCTCCGCGTTAAACACGCGCTTGCGGCGAACGTCAAGAAATGACGCATAGTGCGCGGCAACGTGCGCCTGTTCTATGGGCAAGCGCACCTTATATACCCTCCTTTCAAATGCGCACTGCTCACGGCTGCGAAGAAAGGTCAAACGGCGGCGAGGAGGAGAAGCGGCGGCGCACATACGCAGCCGTGCGTGACGTCACTCGTGCTCCGACATACACCGGCTCACGCGAAGCACGGTATTCACTAGCGTAGGGAAGCTTTTCGCTCCAATATACGCGCCGTTTCATTTCGGTGCTGTAAGTATACGGTTTCGTACTGTTTTGAAGGAAGCAGTGCTGTAAACTCGCAAGAGGCCGGTCGTCGTCGCGGTGCCGTGCAATCCACGGCGTCGGGCGCAGTGAGTGCAGTAATTCTATCGCTACCCTCGCCGGAAACATAACAGCCCTCAGCTCTGGCGGCAGCTCAGAGTAAATAAGATCGCCCCAATACGCCGCTGAAAGACACTGAACTTTGGCACGACCACGGCGCTCCTGGCTGCGAACCACTGTTCATCAACACACACACGGCTCGATCATGTACCTAGCGAGAAGAACGCCTTCATGAGCGTGTCTTCTGTGGTTTATGGCTTATCAAAGCCTGCTGCGGAAGCATATCAGAATAAAACAGCCGCACATTGCGCGAATGATAGCATTATGTACTGCACTTGATGTCGCGACTACACTTACCTATTTGAACAAAGGACCCCAGGTGGTCGAAATTTCCGGAGCCCTCCACTACAGCGTCTCTCATAGACTTAGTCGCTTTGGGACGTTAAACCCCATAAACCAACCAACCAACTACTTCCCTATTTAACTCACGAATTGTGAAGCCTCAAGCAGTAGTAGTGGTGGTTTAGTGGTTAGCGCGTCCGACTTTCAACCGACAAGGCTGTGATTCAGTTCTCATTGCGGCACGTAATTCCCTTTCTTGTGACAGCTGTTGCTTTCTTAGGATTAACGGTTGCATCCCTACATTGCCCAACGCCGTCCCTACGTATGCAGATACTACTAGTGTCAGAGGAGAATAATGTATCGTTTTAAAAGAACTACGTGCCAGTAGAGTGCATTAATCGTAAGGTGCACTGCGGCGCTATATGGGTATTCCTATTATCATGTCGCGTCCAGCCACGTGTTGATATTATTAAGGTGAAGGAGAGTTGCCCCGATTCAGTGTATAAGAGACGGTCGCCGAATAAATTCTGGGGATTCGTGCGGTGGCACTCGGTTTATGCTTGTATCGTCAGCCATCAGAGACGACAAGTGCTGTCAGACGCGTCTGCCCAGGTCGGCTCCGGCTAGTCTGAAGCAAGCCAGCCGCAGAATGGAGGCCAGTAGGATGAATTTCGTCACGCCACCGGAAACGCTGCGATTTGAAGGACAACTAAGAAAGCATTCACAGTTATTTACGCGAAGGCTTGATCTATTCCTGACTAGAACACACGTGACTGCTAAGCAACGACCAGAATTTACGAACAGGGCTTCGCTGCTGAGGATCACACTGGCGAAGCCGCCATCAAGGTGTACAACACATTCATGATGAATGAAAACGAATGGAAGAATAAATACCCTACGGTAGTAAAGAAGTTCGACGAGTACTTCGCTACCCAAGTGAATCAAACACATCAGCGCTACCTGTTCCGAAGCCGAATTCGAGAGCACAATGTGTCTTTTGGGCTTCTCATAAAATATAAGAAGACAAAGGCATGATACTGTAACTTTGGTGGGCTAGCAGAGTTAGTGGTCAGAGACCAGATTATTTTTCGTGCGCATGAGGCAAAGACTGGGAAGAAGCTTCTAGCCAACAGCCAGTCAATGCTGCAGAAGGCAGAACTATGCAAGACAGACGAAGCAGTAGCAGCAGCAAACCATGAAGTTTGATTGCGCTAACAAAAGCAGGTTGATCCGGTACGCAAGGCAACAATCGCGTTATAAATGTCGGAAGCCCGGAAGGACGCATGCCCCACCAAAATGCAGAGTTCAAAATGACGCGTCGGGCACGTGAAAGAAAAAACAACTTTGCCGTATTTGCGCAGAACGAAAGTGCAAGTTGGGGAGTTACAAGGTAGCACAGGCGGTCTTAAAATACTCCCACTCACAACCATGACTTGCCAGCTGGACTGGACTGTGAATGGGAAGGTGGGAGGAATGTTTGTTGAACTGAAAGTTCACACCGGATCTCAAGCTAATCTGCTGCCATTCGCGCTGCATGCAAAGATGCGTCCAAGCCCAACGTTAAAGCCAAGAAGCGCGGTTTTGCGATAATACGGTGGAACCAAATCAAGCATCAGGGAACCTTAACGCGAGAAGTGACCCTGAATGACCATACGTCCACACAGGCTTTCTTCGTTGTATGAAAAAGAAGGCAAACAATCCTCTGTTTTTGGCGTTCCAGACTCTTGGGCTGTTATCTCGAGAAGTGCACAGCGTATTGAAAAAGTTGTGCACGAATTTCGCCACCTTTCTTCGGGTATAGGCTGCGTCGACCGCCGGTACCGCATGGTTATTCGCGACGGAGCATAATTCGTCAGCGATGTATAGCATTAGCCTTCAAGGAACAGCTTCGAGACGAGCTGGAGCGCATGGATCGGAGTGACGTAATCGCTAGAAGCCTAGACCGCGGTCTGGGTAGGCCCTCTGGCCATAGTACGCAAGAGAGACGGAAAACTTCGTGTTCATGGGTCTTCGAAGAATAAACGAATACATAAAAAGAGAACACTGTCAAGTGCATTGCACTTGACAGCGCATTGAAGCTGAGCTCTAAGGAGCCGAAGTGTTCACGCAACTCTGGATTCTGCCAGATTCCGCTTTTGGACATCTTTCGACAGCTACAGTTTCCTGCGATTGCTTTCCGGGATCTCGTCGGCATCAGAGGTATTCCACAAGACCCTAGACAATATTTTTGAGCCCGCCGCAGTGGCCCAGAGGTTACAGCCCTCGGCTGCTGGCCAAAAAGCCGCTTGTTCTTTTCCGGCCGCGGCGGCCGAATTTCGGTGGAGGCGAAGTTCTAGAGGCCAGTGTACTGTGTGCTGTCTGTGCACGTTAAGGAACTCGAGCTGGTAAAAATTTCCCGAGCCCTGCACTACGGCGTTCCTCATAGCCTGAGTCGGTTTGGGACGTTAACCGCGGATAAACCAAACCATATATTTTGCGGCACTGCCAGGAACAAAAGTCTAAGTCGATTACATACTGGTTTGGGGCGTCTCAGCCAAGAAGACTACAAATGGCTAAGATCCGTGCTGAAATTTGCAGAACAAGCGGGGTTAAATTCACGGTCAAATTCGTTATCGGTGCCGTGTAGATAGGTGGTCTAGGTGACGTAATCGAAACAGAAGGTGTCAGGCCCTGTCCTTCTCTTGTTCAGTGCATGTAGCAGATTCCAGAGCAGATTCCAGAACTGCACGCCGTGAGTAATGTACAGGGTCGTCCAATCTAAGTACGAACACGGCGCAGCGTGGCCGCGCTCCGCGGGGCGCGAGCGCATCCGGCGCGGTCGCGCATCGAAGCTACGCGGCGCAGGTGCACACGGGCCCGGAGGTGGTGCTTCGCGTCGTCTGCTACAGCGCGCACAGTGCTTGCTGTGCGGTGAAGCGCACCTAACTCTCTGCATGATTTCAGCGCTCGTGTGCACCGAGACAGCACTGCGGGAAAGCGCGTTGTCACTGGTTGCGCATACGACAACTCAGCGGCCTCTCGTCTCAGTGCCACGATCTCGGTGATATGCATGTATTCCTGCAAACTAGTCATTTCAGGTTTGAATTGATTTGGTTCATGGGGTTTAACGTCCGAAAGCCACATAGACTACATGGGACGTTATATTCGAGGACGTCTTGTCAGCGAACGTTAAAAACCCCCATGTGGGCGACAATAATCTGGGGTCCTCGACTATAACGTCCCTTGTCTATGTCGATTTCGGACGTTAAATCCCATAAAAAAAATTAATTCAAACCTGAAATGATAATTTTGTAGCAATACATGCATATTATCGACATCGCGGCAGTGAGACGAGAGGCCGCTGGGTTGTCGTACGCGCAACCAACGACAACGCACTTTCCCGCAGTGCTGCCTCGGTACACAGGAGCGCTGTAATCATGCCGAAAGTTAGGTGCGCTTCACCGCAGAGCAAGCACTGTGCGCGCCCGCCAACGTTTTTAGATTAGGTTACAGTGTTCTAGAAGGGGGTAGTGTGCTCACAAGGGAGTTGCGCCTGACGCACTTCGTGTCGCCGCCGACAGGCGGCGCGGTTCGCAGCGTCACCTGAAACTCGCCCGCGCGCCGAAGTAGAACGATTACCGCGCGCTGCTGCAGTGCCCGAAAGAAATGCAGCAGTAACGATGTGCGATGCGCGAACTTGTTTTCGCGCATTGTTGCAGCGTGCAGTGGTAAAAATTACTACTGCTGTGGCTCATCTACGGAGTGCTCGCAATGTTTTGAAACCTAGGCGCGCCGCCGCGGTGGCTCAGTGCCTATGGCGCTCAGTTGCTGACCCGTATTTTGAAGCGATGTCGGTGCACGTTAAAGAACCCCAGGTGGTCGAAATTATCCGGAGCCCACCACTACGGCATGTCTCATAGCCTGAGTGGCTTTGGGACGTTAAACCCCACAAACCGAAACCAAACGCTACGCGCGGATAAACGCGCTCTCGCTATAAACGCAGTTCTGTGAAAAGCCTAATAAGCTGTCTGAAGTCTCTTACAGAGCGCGAAGCAAGGAATATCCATGTGTTTTCTTCTGCTGGTAAAATGTGCCACGTGGTTTCGCTAATGTAGCTTTCATAGCGACCGCGTTTCCGCGGCGCGAGCACCACTGGGCAGAATTTTAAAATTGTGTTTACGTAATTCACGACAACATTAGAGCAGCACTTAGAGATTTATGCAGATTATATGAAGCAGGTTTTTATTGCTGTAATTACATGACCTGGCATAGAAAGGCAATAAAATTCAGATACATTTATGAAAGACCTTTATTTACAAGGAAATTAGAACATGTGCACCAGGAGAAACAGGCTCAAGAAGGCTGAATGTGCACAAATAGAGATGTTTACCAACTGTTACAAACGTGCGTCGTGCAGACTGGCCTCACAATGTTTTTGCGATCTTCCTGTGCATTACCGTCTCCCTTTTCTCGTACTTTTCAGAGTTTCACTTTGAGAAAAAAAAATGAAGCTGCGAATGTAATATAAAAGCGGATTACATTTTTATGAGCTCAGCTGAGTGTTCACTGCAACCAATTTTATGTGTAGACTTTGCCTTCACCAGGCTCAGCAGATCCAAAATGCTATCAGCATCTTACTGAAGCATTCCGTAAACATGTCTTCAAGCAATTTTACCAAATAATACTGTGGGCCACGTCGATAGAGAAGTGTGCTTCGGCTCTTTTTCTTCGCGACTGCATCGCCATTTTGGCACCTCTTCCTTTGTCTCCTATGTATCGGTGTTTTTTTCGTAAGATAATGCGGCAAATTCGGAAGAATCGTGGAGACGGCATCTTCCGATAGCAGCGGCTTGTCACGAGGAATGCGCACCTCTTTGCCGTCTATTAGGTGCACGAAATCTCTTATTATAAACCGAGGTTCAAAATGCAGTTCACAGATAGCAAAGGACTCATCTAATTTCTTAGTTGCACGGTGCAGATTCCTCTCCTGCTCCTTACTTCGTTCTTCATCACGTGGGACGCTGAACACAGACGCCTTTGGTGCATCCCTCACGCCACTGTAACAGTAATTTCGGCTGCGACTAGGCATTCTCACTCGCACATACTGCACATTGAGCAAATAATCAACCACTGAACGGGCACAAAGGGATACCGCTACGCATACAGCACCGGCGAAATTAGCTTTCGTGCGCCGAAAACTTTGAACCAACACAGCTGTTTCGAGCGCACCACTGCTGCCGCTGCCGTCCGATACCACGGAGCAAGGGAACCACTTCAGGTGGAACAGGCGGCAGCGCCCCTGGCGGGCATCAGGGAAGTCGACGCGGGGTGCGCCAAGGCGAAGCGGCGCAGGGATACGACCTTCCTCCATGGATACGGCAGTGAGCCCACTTCCCCCTTCTAGAACACTGTAGATTAGGTCTAATCTAAAAACGTTGGCGCCCGCGCTGTAGCAGACGACGCGAAGCACCGTCTCCGGGCCCGTGTGCGCCTGCGCCGCAGAGCTTCGATGCGCGACCGCGCCGGATGCGCACGCGCCCCGCGGAGCGCGGCCGCGCTGCGCCGTGTTCGTAGTTACAGTGGACGACCCTGTATCTTCACTAATGAGCGAAGCAACTTAAGAACGTCTCGCTGCAGAAACGGACGAAGATTGCTACCTAAGCGCTGTGCTACATAACCGGATCATGGGTGAACACACTGAAGGTTCATTAAAACCTTTCTCTGCCGAGCTCGCTCATGTTAAAGATGCCCTGCGGAAGAGTTGTAAAGTCGTCATTCCTGTCGGAATGAGGCGAAAGATATTGTAGAGGTTTCAACCAGGTCATATGAGAACAAGTGCAAAGCAAAGCCACGCGTTCCTGTCATCTAGCCGGGCATGACTTCCGAAATTAAGGTACTTGCTCGGAACTGCGCTACCTGCAAAAAGTATGCCTACAGTCAGCCGAAGGTATCTCTTATAAATGCGCCCTGTTCCTGAGGAGCCATGGTATCATGCCAGAATTGGCATCTTTCAATACAATGGTAAATGTTACCTGTTTGTCTGTGACGCCTATCAAACTTACAAAAGTGGAACTCCTCCAGAATACTTCAGCAAAGGCCATCATTGATGCGACTAGTGCATTCTAGCTCTTTATGGCACACCGATGGAAGTAGAGGTTCATTCCGACAGCGGTCACCAATTTCCAAGCAGGGAATTCGCCACATTTTCAGGCGCCTATGAGTTCAAGCTCACTCCCCAAGTCCAGGTTTTGCGCGTTCGTACGGTCTTGCCGAATAGGGGTGCGGGTGATAAAGAAACTTTAACAAAAATAAAAACCGAAGCGAAGCACCATTTCTGGTTTGCATTGTTGGCTTACAAGGCCTCCCCTTTTTAGTGCAGATGGACGCCAGCAGAGCTCTTCCAGGGCCGCAGATTATGGACAACGCTGCCCGACTATCGATGTGGATCAGCCCACCATATCGTCAATCATCCTAAGCTTCAAACGCCCATGCGGCTGCTGGCACCGCTCAACGAAGGAGCGGTGCCTGCCTTCCTTCCTTCCTTCCTTCCTTCCTTCCTTCCTTCCTTCCTTCCTTCCTTCCGTCCTTCCTTCCTTCCTTCCTTCCTTCCTTCCTTCCTTCCTTCCTTCCTTCCTTCCTTCCTTCCTTCCTTCCTTCCTTCCTTCCTTCCTTCCTTCCTTCCTTCCTTCCTTCCTTCCTTCCTTCCTTCCTTCCTTCCTTCCTTCCTTCCTTCCTTCCTTCCTTCCTTCCTTCCTTCCTTCCTTCCTTCCTTCCTTCCTTCCTTCCTTCCTTCCTTCCTTCCTTCCTTCCTTCCTTCCTTCCTTCCTTCCTTCCTTCCTTCCTTCCTTCCTTCCTTCCTTCCTTCCTTCCTTCCTTCCTTCCTCAAGCAGGAATTTTTTAGGAGTCCAACAGGCATGCTGAGTTACAATGGCAACAATATGGTAGAATTCTGAGAGAACCCCGCGGGAAATTACTAAAAAGGGTTTCTTGAGCTCAAGTTTTTTGCGGCACATTAATGCCAGAGTTCGCGGACGTCGGAAAATAGGCCACTATGATTAACTATTTATTGACTTTAACAATTTAAGTGATTAGCGAAATCCTGAGAGATGACTTATTAGTTATTACTAGTAGGCGCTTTCTTGTAAGTAATGATTTGTAGCCGGCAGTTGGTAATTTTCAGATCAGTGTTTAGAAATTCGAATGAGCGTTTATTTTTGCATCCGTGGCTAAACAAATTGGGCCAATTGTCGCGGTGTTCTAAACACACGTGCCTGCGCACAGCGTGAAGCGACGTCCATCAAACTGCGTAACTCAGTGGCACACGTGCCCCGTGTCATTTCGAACTACCTACACTGGAACAACCGAGTGGCCAAGAGCGAGGAGCACTGACGCTTGGACGAGGTATAAATTGTGATTTGGTACGTGGCCACGCACTGACACGATTCGATAGACGTCACTTAGCACTTTCCACAGGCGCTCTGTTTTGGGATGGCGCAAAAAATTGCCCAAATATCTTTAGCCGCAGCGGCGAGGGTAATCAGGTTTTCGAAACAGCATAAAATTCTATGGCTATTACTAACGGCATATCACATATCTCGAGCGGTTCTCAGGCACCTATAGGTATCAGTAGTAAACTTAACTTAGAATTTAGTTAAAAACTTTTAGCATCAGTTTAGCAGCATTTAGTTAGCATGAGCTGAATATTTTCCTATGTCCGCCAACACTATTGATTCTAAGTTGTAAGAAGCTTCCCTTTACCTGAAAAAAAAAAAACTTTTCTTATCTGGTAGCCGGCTTCCCTGAACCACCTGGGCATATCCAGCATATACTTCTCGTAATGTGTTTTATTACAGTGCCTGAGCGTTGATACAATTGGTGTTCGTAGCAGAGGACTTTGCTGCATGGTGACGACGGAGACCAGCCGACGAAGGACCACCGATCAGGAGGGGAAAAGTAAACATTGTGCACGTACAACTACTGTTTACATCGTAGTTGGTAGTGCGTGATCGATTCACAGACAAGTGACTGGAACGGCAGGAGTGGTCCTGGAAGGATCTGCATAGGGTCGGATGTGGTCTTAAAGTAAACAGAATTCCACTGCTTAAATAATTTTCGAGGCGGATAGCTCCTAGACTTAACTGAAAGTGTCTCGCCGGCACATAGGGGCGAAGCGTTCGCCGGTGACGTCAGGAAAGTGGAGGAAGTCCAGGCACCAAATTTTTTTGGAATATGAGGTGCGCCGTATTTTGCTTCAACACGGCAATGTCAATGGTCCATTTAATGAAGGTCTGCAATAATTTCGCCTTTTGACTGTCAAAGAAGTCTCGCGGCGACGTTGTGACTTCAGGAAGCAGTTGGTGTCGCCGAAAAAAAAAGAGAAGTGACAAAACCTGCCCACTGCTCTCGACTTCGGGAAAGTCCTTTGTCGCGACGATATTGCAATGTTACATCTCGATGTTTGAGTGTCTGTGGAAGGCAGGTGTAGCTTAGTCACCTCCCGCAAGAATATAACCAACTTTCTTGACCAGATCCGGCGTTCCGGTATGCAGGGTGTTTTGCAGTGGTTTTCCATCTTTTCTTTCTCCGAATAAACCCCTGCGCAGTCGCTGCATGCGCCTTCGATCATGGCCAATCATAGCAGCTTGTATGTATATCATAATGCCTCACTCAGTTATACGCCCTAGCTAAAGATTTTACACACACTGCTAGTTCAGAATACTGAGAGTATCCGAAGTCACACTTTTAGTCATATTAAAGAGGTTATGTTGAGCGTTATTACTGTCTCACAGTATTGTCCATGTGTTTAAATGCCCATGTAAGCATCTTCCGAATCATAGTGATATTCACTCTTTGGAATGCTTTGTGATACAGATACAAAGGGGCAGCAAGTCTAAATTTGATCTATACCGATAACCTACTAGAGGATACTCACACTAAAAGCGGACCTTTTATGAGAAAGAATAGGCCTAAGGAGAAATACAGTTGTCGCCACCCCGGGCGTTATTCTCAGGAAAACTGTGGTGGGTTCCAGTGCAGACGTTCAGAACAGGGGAAGCGAGCTTAGTGGCCCCCTATTTGTGGGGCGTAGCAGGCCTTTCCGGTGGCTTTAAAATAGCTGCACAACTTTGTCTGCATGTCATTAACTGCTCGCAGCGCCATGTTTGCTGGAAACTGAAACGAAAACTTGTAAATGTCGCAAATTTCATTTCGCTCCTGATCCAAAAAAAAAAAACGACAGCACCGTATCAAAATCACGACAAATTGTTAACTCCTGCCGAAGCATTTTTGTGTTGTTTTTTTAGTATTTTTCGGAGGTAGTGTAGTTTTTTTCTCTAGTACATTTATGTTGCCTGTAGTTGAGATGCGCTTTCCTGTAGTCACCACAAAAAATTACGAAGTAACTACAGATATATTTGTTGTTAACAGATGTTTATGTTCAAAAGTTACAGAAAGTCTCTTCAAACGACAGTAAATGTTCTCTTGTACTATTCGACTGGTGTTTCCGATTTTGTTTACGCCAGCATAAGCAGGAAGCAGTAATAAATCACAAACAACATATCATGCAAATAATGCGAAGTTAATAGCTTGTACCCTCTTCTCAAAGTCAGCAACACTACACTGTTTAAACCTCTCGCGCCTGATATCGTCGTAGCTCCACTGCGACATAAAAGTTACTCGCTAGCCCAGCGACTTTTCAAATCCAGAAGCGATCTGAAAAATTGCCCTGCCACAAAAATTGCCACAATTTTGTAGTGCGGGCATCTTGACACAAACAAAAAACTTCGCGCATCCTTTATTTGCAGCAAACACAATACACATTGATGCGGCAACGACGTATTGTTAGTGAACTGAGCAGGCCCGCCTTCGGACACCGTCATCTTGCCCGAACGTATCTGCAGTTTCGTGATAACGTTATTTCGGCAGTGTTTGGTTAGCCTCGTCCACTAACCCAAAGACAAAAGGTTCGTTAGCGTATGGCGCATACGCAGTTGTGCCCCGCAATTGCCTTTTCACCTGAAGCGATTGAGCCGCCCTATTCTAAAACTCTGTAATTAATATTGTACAGAGCCCTGAGGCTAGGCTACACTGTCATACAACCCAAACGGTAATCACCAGATCCCTCATGGCTTTGACGTTGCCAGGTTGAATACAGTGACGGGAAAAAATGTTCGTTCTTTTTTCTCGACTCTGCCTTTTGCTTCCCGAATAACGGGAACATCGACAGCGAGGCTCATATAATCTATTTTTGCAGTGTCCCTTTACTAAAACTCTAATCTGGGCGAGTTGGTTCATAGCTTGAAAGGGGCACGTACTTGCGCAAAAGACGGGACGAAACCGGGAAACACAAATATATATAAGTCGCGACATATACACAAATGTATATGTCGGTTGTCTTTCCTCGTTTTCGCCTCGTCATTCGCGCAAGTACGCACTCCTTTCAAGTGTCCCTTCAAGAGCGTATAATTCTGCAGGAAGACAGATGAGGTCACATCAAATCTTCACTACAGCCTACGTGATTCGGCCGCCTCTAGCATTATCCAAATGTGATAAATATGTGATAAATAAGGAGCTTTGGTATAGTCTTTAAACTTGCAAACGCTTCTGTGTTCTGAACACGCATCCTGCACATTTTCTTTTAGCCGCGTCCGTGGCTCAACGTTTTTTGCCACGAATATGTATCACATAGGCGCCGTGCCAGTTACTTTAGCCTGAATTTCTTTGCCTAGGGCTTAGGGAGCTTTTTATATACTGAATGCGCGAAATTCCTTTGCGAGGTGCAACATTCCTCTGTCCTCATTTAGCGTTCCACTGCGAGTCCACATTTCGTTGCTTTCTTCACACTCCGTAGTGAAGTGGAGAAGCTCCCACGGTTCCCGGACAAGGCAGCAGTCTTTCCAGCTATCATGCCAAGTGAGTGCACTTAGATAACTTCTCCAAGCTTTTCTAAGCTGTGCCAGAATTCTGCGGGCGCTGTCGTATTATGTGAAGTTGCAAACTTTCCTCGCAATGGGTGCATTGTCGGAGGAAATGGCTTTGAATGAAAAGGGACTCGACTCAGCTGTCTGCAATAAGAAATGAGGCCCAAATAGCGAACGGTGGTAAGAAAGACTTCGCTTCGAAATTAAATTCATGTTGCAAGCGAAGCACGTTACGAGGGCGAGTCGCACAGTCGCCCACAGCTCAAGACATTCTGATTGCTCCTTCTGCATCGCCGGCCACCTCTCTAGTCCACGCCTCCGCGTCCCATTCTGCGTTGCTTTTCTCTTCCATCGCAAGCGAAAAGGAAACGCGCGGGCGTAGGAGGAGTGAGCGTTCGCCATTTCGAACTTTTGTCGAGGTCAAAAAGAAAAAAAAATGATTGATGAAGGGAAGTCACACAGGAAAGGAATCCCACAGCGATGATGGCGCGTTTTAATGCTGAAATCGCCCGAACTGGCCCGTTGTTTATGAATACAAAGCACTAAGATGTGTAGTCTCGCGTAAAGACAAAGGGAAAATGCGAACGAAGGCTAGGAAAGGTTCCCATTGGATTGAAAGAAGAGTTCTTTGTCGTAAAGCGTACAGTTTATGTGGGGGAGTTGCGGCATGATAGACATCGTTGAGGTGAAGAGGACTTGGCGCTGTGCCGCAATTACCACATTATTTACTGTGGAATAAAGCCGATGTAGGCGTGTTTGTGAAAAGCCATTGATCTAACTGCCATGTGGCCACGTCGTATGTTACACGCTGGATCGAAATACAAAGCGCTAATTTACAGGCGAATCATAGTTGTCGTGGCCTCGCGCAAGTCATCCTAGCCTAATGCCGCATTGAGGACAATTCTAAACAAAAAGTGATTTTCTGAATATTTCTTGATATGTTCACGTTTTGCGGGCATCAAAATACGCATTTGACACTGTGACAAATGTATCCACAATCTTTCCGTGACGCTATTCAAATTCGCGATGCCTTCACTGAAATCGGCTAGTTGCTACCTGTTTTGTAGTGAATGGCGTTACAGCGTAGCCTCTGGGACCCCAGGCAAAAACGATGCCGGAGCATGCATTTCACTTGCGACATCAGACGCTGATGGCTACATCAATATTGCGTTTCCCACTCATTTCTGCTTTACAAAAGCTGCGTTTTCATAGAGAATGGTCTATTTTTAATTCCAACGCGGTAACCTATGGATATAAGCGCACATATCTTTTTTTCTCAAAGTTAATTTAATTTCTTTCCGTCTCTTTGATATGGAACGCTGCCAGCGCCAGAGTAGTGCAGTGTTGTTTGGCTTTGCAGTGTTTCCTATTTTTTATCTTCATTCAGGCACAACAATGAAAAGCTCAGCTAGAACGCCGCCTAGTCCCTAAGCTATCCTTACCCCTACCTCATTACAACCACTGGCTGTGCTGGTTAAGTGCTTGGAGTACCAGCCTGATGACTATTACAATAACTCATCTTACTTCGTCAAACGTACACCCAAAAATTATTGTGAAACAAAGAATGAGGACAGCGACCTTTAATTATTGACGTCTGAGCAGCGCTTGAATCTAAAAGTATATCTATATTGTCGCCCTAATATATATAAGCTATTTGGCCATGAGACAAAGCTTGTTGTTGAGTTTCACCGAGTGCCGTTTCGTATACCGACATGTTATAATGTATAGAGAAGCGAAAGGATGTGAGCACTCCAGTTTATTACATTGTAATTCAATTGATTCATTGCCTAGCGATAGAGAATGAACTTACGCGCCAGTAAAGCGTTTCAAGTGTTCGGCAGGGACACTCCTCTCAGCTGTCGCTGTGCGCAAGTCATACCTGTTGTTTTTGAGCCTCTTGCCGAAGTTTTCTGCCTCAGCGATATCCACAGCAAAGGACATTGCGCAAGGAATCTTGTAGATCACATCCAGTTATTCCTCTTTGCGGAGACTGTTATTGGGCTGTCGTAGGCAGCGGCGGAGTGTTTGGGTTCCCTGGCCACGCGGGTGATTTATTTTTGCAGAATGCTGGATAAATTTTTTCTCTCTACCAGGTTGTCGAAAATAATTTTTCTTACAGTGCGAAAGCACTATTACGATGGGCAAAACAGAAAAAATCTTGCGACGTTTCTTAGCTTTGTTATAAGAATTGTGCCAAGTGATACGAATAAATAAAAAAATTAAATAAATATTGTAATGACTAGGATCCGAGCCCGAAGCAGCGCGAACGGTTCAGCTTCGCTCACGGCTGCGCAAGAAGTTAGGCTGCTGTCTGCCGGTCACGTCTCCTTTTAAACTGCAACATACTCTCTCGCTTGCACAGCACATCTTCTTCATCAACTAATACTACTGCCAGGGTAACATTCACGCTTTGAGCTATGTAGCGGTAGTGATAGAGAGATATGCGCTGCATACGATGGCGTGGACAATGTTGTGGCAGAAACACTGCACTGGAGCAACACATGCTGCTGAACCGCGGCACTGCAGTATAGGCCGCCGAGGAACATGGGTAAATTGGCATTGACGATGAAAAAGTTGAAGACCAGCATTCATGATGGGTTCCAAAGCGCGACAAGACGGAGACGAAAGGAAAAGAACACACACGACAAGCGCTTACTAGCAACAAAAAAACGTTCATTGCAACGCTGCGAATAGATACAGCATAACTAGCTGTCAGCATACACCTAATTCCACTTTGCTGCGATTCGCATTTAGCTGGAATGGTGCTGGTTTCCACATACAAAAATTGCTTTCGCACAACATTTCGTGCTAAGCATGGCTGAACCGCTAGCCCCCCCCCCCCCCCCCCCCCCCCCCCTCTTTTTTTCGGAGGAACAACGATAGAGTTTTGACAGTGTGGGATGCTGGAGCTCCTCTGATCGGAGAAGACTAGTGCTGCGCCCATTGTGTATTGATATACGGCGGGGTTTACCCGACATATCGATTCACCTCAGGGAAACGGCACCTCGTAAACAAAATTTCTTGTTGGTCAGACTTTAATTCGCTTCTTGAAAACTAAGAAGAAATAGAGAAATGGTAGATTTTGCTCTGAACTCACAATTTTATTTCCACTTGTGTATCATACATGGGCATTTTGGTGCTGCTCATTTCACGGCTGTGTTAAAAGCTGCTTTTGTGAAAAAAGGGCAAATGTGTAAAAAAAAAATAAAAGTGAAATAGGCGGTGAAATAATTTTTTAAACTTCAGATTCTGTTGTAACTAGGCCATCGGCGCATTATTTGAGACAAGTTTAATTTCTGCAGCTCTTATTACACTAGTACTAAAAATAGTTTAAAGCTACTCCACGCCCCCCCTCCCCCATTGGAACCATAATATTCACTTCCGTCTGCCGGTCCAAACATTAAAATTGCTTGTCCAGGCTCTTACTTTTGTAAATACAAAAGGGGAGGGTAAACGACTGCGAATTGTGCAGGGAGCTTTAATGACCTGATCAGTTGAGAATTCGTCAATATCTGGCCTTGACGTTGAACAGAAGATGAAAAATGATCGCCGAGATTATTAACTTAACAAACTGAGTGTTTCATGATGCTTTGAACAGTTATTGAAGGTGACCGTAGTTGTGCCAGTTGCAGGTGTTGGTGATTATAGTGGCCAACGACACACTGGGTCAGAAGGCAAGCTATGCTTTCATATTAAAATCCTAAGAGCACCTAAATATCTAGTTCAGCCTGGCACGGAAACGAGCGCACTCAAAAAGGGGACAGCAATAACCAATACAGAACAGCATTAAACTTCCAATCAAGTCTTAATGGAAGAAAAATGAACACTCATATGCGCCAGGACAGCAGCATTGGGAGCACAGGAGCACAGCGCGTGCCAGGAGCACAGCGCGTGCTGTGGCGTCTAAGCAAGAACTACTGCGACATGGGAAGGGCCTCTCGTTGCTTCCTCGCAATCTCCTAGGTGTTGCGCCTTAGGGAGAACAAGTGCGTGCCTAGAACGAGACTCCGGCGCGCAGTACTCCACGTATGAGGAGGCAATGCCATGTAGAGGCACAAGATGGTGCTCGCACGGGGGCATGAGAAAGAAGTGGTCTATCTCGAAGAAAGTAAGGGACGACGCTCCGAGCAAGAGACACAGAGGGAGAGTGCGCGTAATCTGGTGGAGGGACAGATGTGGAGAGGCTCGCAAGATGCGGATCCGCGGGCCAGGCGGCGTGAAGGTTGATTAATGAGCAGGACCCTGGAGGTCCCGGTCCGTGCCGATAGGGCATGCCGTTCATCAACGCCTCATACGACGCATTAAAAGTCAGCTAGGCCGTCAAAGAAGCAGTACCGGTGCAGTCTGTGCCCACCGCATCTGCATGCGTTGCAGTTGCCAAAAGGCCGGCGTTGGCGTATTCCCCGTCTCAGTTAATAAATAAAACAAAAGTTTAGCCGCACGCAGTTAACCACGGTAGAGCATTACTAGCATAAGCATTAAAAGAAATAAAAATATTATTGGCTTTCATACAGGTACGAGTTCAACGTTTCTTGACTCAATTGAAGAAGTAACATCGCAGTCTAGTCACTTAGCACAAAACGAACTCTATGACCAGGATAATAATTTCTCATTAGCCGTAAGAACCGCTGAACAGTCTTTTTTAACCGGCAGAAGTGCGAGAAAATTATATATATATATTATATTCTTCAGTGTAAGCACACAGATAATAAAGCTGGAAACATATAATGCACATTCAGAATTGAGAGAAAGTAACATATACATAAATATTCTTCAGTGTGAGCACGCATAAAATAAAGCTGCAAATACGTAAAAACAACAAGTCAATAAGAATGACCTTACGAAGTGAATGAAAAGGGCAGCGTCACTTTCATGTTTGGCTTAACCTGATTGCCATGCAAATACACGGATCGATCATGGCCGCAGACCGGTAAAAATTGTAACCGTCACCTCGCGCCTGTGTTCTCAAAGAGGCTAAATACGAGCTCGGCTTTTTATGAACGTTACGGTATTTTTCGGAAATCAGAACAAGGGAAGGTGTGGTAGAAAGGAACGCTTCCCTATCAAATCACGACAGGCAGACTATCGGAGAAATACAGTATGCTGGCCTGAAATGCAGAATCATCGCCCTACTTGCTGTGGGCTGAAGTGCTCATGCTAAGCCCAACATTGCGCAGCTAGTGCTCCACTTATTTTAAAAAAAAATCTTTGCAATGAAAATACACAAGCCTGCATAAAATGCACGCGGCTATAATACATGTACGAGTCACGTCTGGTATTTTTACGTGGAACGCCAGTGCGTGCAACGGGCAGCCGAACTTAAACGATGGCGTTCTTTCTTTAATATTTCATATTTTGTGTTGCAAACGTAGGGCAACTCCAGGAGGCAAATTCATTTTTCTTGTGTAGTGCGACGGCTCGCAAATGCATCGAAATTCTATAGAAACCCCGCAAAGAAAGCAGCTATTTTAACAAAAAATTTCAAATTGCAAAAATGTTTTTATGTTGAAATATACATACAAATGAAAAACAACTTTGGGGGACACTGTACCTCCGACTTAAGGGAATGGCGTGACATCGTTTAGGCTCCCTTCAGCGTACTGGCGTCGTCTTTGTGTATCACTTCGTTGACTTGAACACTTGTACACATAAGACTTTATTGCTCACCCAATCGGTTTCTCCATGTTCTGCCTACATGCCCACATATGCATAATTTGTATTTATCGAGTCTACAATCATAATCGCGGAGTGTACTCATACCAATACTGACGCAGGGGTTGGGTGCTTATACAATGCGCCACTACTCCGGCAGGTGATGGTTCAACCTGAGCCGCTGGTGGCGCTTGTGAGACCCACGTTGCTCTTCTCGAACTCCCACAAGGCTCATGCGGAGTTCCACGGAGCGCAGGTGGCAACTGCGCTGGATTTATTGTTCATTGCCCCTTGTCACTAGTTCATTACGCTATGTTCATTTCCCCCTGTAACGAGTTCATTGCCCCGTGTTCAATGCCCCTGTCACGAGGACAGGTTGCTCACGACCCGATGCACAGTTGGCAGTATTGCCACCTGGTCTTCTCGACACGCCAACGACGACGCTGGGTTCTTCACTGAAGTAAACCTTAAAAATGTCGCGTTAAAACGATATGTTTTTCGAGTTTTATAAAGCGTTACGGTAGAGCGAGTGTAGATGTAGAAAAAAAATGAAGTGCATCTGTGGGCCAGACATTTCATTTTTTTAGAGCATATTTTCCCACGTCTAATTTGGCACAAAGTCAGATCACGAGAGCTGCTAAAAAGGTGAAACAGTTTTGAGCAAGGAATAATTTGGGAAAGTACTGAACCCCGTAGGCCTAAACGGCATGATTTTTTTTTCAGGTATATCTGAGATGATAAAAATCCGCAATTGGTACGTTTGTGTTCGACTCACCCTGCTTGGATTTGTTTCTGCTTTGTGATACTCTTTGTGCTAACTCCGTTTTTGTACCCTTCTGGCGAAACCTGCTGCAATGATCAATGTCCGTAGATCATTACCCAGTTTATTTTTATGTTTATGGGTGTTCAAACGTCCCAAAGTGGCTCAGACTAGGAAGGATGCCAATTTCAGCCACCTGGGGTTCTTTAACGTGCACACTGGCATCTCACAGCAAACGGGCCTATAGCATTTCCCTTCCATCAAAATGCCTCCGCCGTGGGAGGGATCTAACCAGCATGCGTCGGGAAAACAGCTTATCTCCATAACTACTGACTTACCGTTAGACGAAAATTATTTGTACATTTCCACTTTTTGCGGGCAAATTAACTCACCTAGAAATGAACTACTGACTTACCGTTGGACGGAAATTATTTGTACATTTACACTTTTTGCGGGCAAATTAACTCACCTAGAAATGAACTACTGACTTACCGTTGGACGGAAATTATTTGTACATTTACACTTTTTGCGGGCAAATTAACTCACCTAGAAATGAACTACTGACTTACCGTTGGACGGAAATTATTTGTACATTTCCACTTTTTGCGGGCAAATTAACTCACCTAGAAATGAACTACTGACTTACCGTTGGACGGAAATTATTTGTACATTTCCACTTTTTGCGGGCAAATTAACTCACCTAGAAATGAACTACTGACTTACCGTTGGACGGAAATTATTTGTACATTTCCACTTTTTGCGGGCAAATTAACTCACCTAGAAATGAACTACTGACTTACCGTTGGACGGAAATTATTTGTACATTTACACTTTTTGCGGGCAAATTAACTCACCTAGAAATGAACTACTGACTTACCGTTGGACGGAAATTATTTGTACATTTCCACTTTTTGCGGGCAAATTAACTCACCTAGAAATGAACTACTGACTTACCGTTGGACGGAAATTATTTGTACATTTACACTTTTTGCGGGCAAATTAACTCACCTAGAAATGAACTACTGACTTACCGTTGGACGGAAATTATTTGTACATTTACACTTTTTGCGGGCAAATTAACTCACCTAGAAATGAACTACTGACTTACCGTTGGACGGAAATTATTTGTACATTTACACTTTTTGCGGGCAAATTAACTCACCTAGAAATGAACTACTGACTTACCGTTGGACGGAAATTATTTGTACATTTACACTTTTTGCGGGCAAATTAACTCACCTAGAAATGAACTACTGACTTACCGTTGGACGGAAATTATTTGTACATTTCCACTTTTTGCGGGCAAATTAACTCACCTAGAAATGAACTACTGACTTACCGTTGGACGGAAATTATTTGTACATTTACACTTTTTGCGGGCAAATTAACTCACCTAGAAATGAACTACTGACTTACCGTTGGACGGAAATTATTTGTACATTTACACTTTTTGCGGGCAAATTAACTCACCTAGAAATGAACTACTGACTTACCGTTGGACGGAAATTATTTGTACATTTACACTTTTTGCGGGCAAATTAACTCACCTAGAAATGAACTACTGACTTACCGTTGGACGGAAATTATTTGTACATTTCCACTTTTTGCGGGCAAATTAACTCACCTAGAAATGAACTACTGACTTACCGTTGGACGGAAATTATTTGTACATTTACACTTTTTGCGGGCAAATTAACTCACCTAGAAATGAGCGTGCCGTGTTGTGCGGCCAGTTTTAATGCAGGCTAAAATCAGTTATTGCCCTATGTGTGCCTTGAAATGTTACCAGTCTGCCAATTTTATAACAGTTTTGACAGAGGAAAGGGCACCTACACAAGTAGCTGAAAATACAACTGTCGTCCATTAGCGGTGCTTACTCAGGCTGGGTGGGTCAATGAGCAAAAACGCGACTTGATAAAAATTACTCAAGGTGATTAAACATCACTTCATAAAGGCGTGACTGCCAGAGTAACCTTCCATTTATTTCCTTTCATCGTTAGAGTACACTACACATGGAGTAAAATCTTTAGTATGTTTCATGTTTTTAAGGAAGTATTTATCTTAGCGCTAATTTCGGTATGATTTAGCTCCCATAGCACTCAGTGGTCAACGCCCATGCCCGAGTGCGAAAAAGCTATTTCCGCTCCTTCAAAATCATACACCGTCATTTATTTCAGTGCAGGAGCCTGCTGCCAGAACGATATATTACACCTAGAAATCGGCCAAAAAAGCAGCCCACATGATAAAATTTGCTAGTGTAAACGCGAAATTGCCCCATAGAGCGAGGAAAACGCCCTGGCTGTAATAAAGGCTCGATGAAGTTTATTGAAAGGAGCAAGAGTCTTTTCTGGACAAGTCGTCTCACGAAACAAAAATAATCGGACAAACACGGCTCATTCGAAGTACACCGCTACGGTTCTTTGCTGCTCAGTCGGAACGGGATAGAAAGTGTAGACCGAAGTGCCTAGGTCACATTGAATAAGTCGAGCTGCATGTCAAAAGCCGCGCCACTCATCAGCGACTACCCTCACGTTTTTTCTGAACCTCCGTGATTGACGCGACCCAAACGCGTGTGGCGTGGCCTAACGAAGCAGTTCCCGGAATATGAAAACCACTTTCTCGGCGCCGAAGTGAACTCGGCTGAAAATGTATAGAGAAACAGATAAAACTCACCGACGGAACTTTTTGAACCAACGCTAGCAAAGAGGGTTCTCAAACAATAGAGGGTAAATATTATCGAGAAGCCAAGAGGCGTTTGGTAATGCACAGCGCACAGAGAGCTTGCTTTTAGAAAAAAAAAAAACAAGAATAGCCCAACACCAACAAGCAATGTTTTGGCCCTGGCGGCATGTCAAATATAATTGTCAACCAATTTTTCAGTGGATCCATCGCTGCGTAAATGAACTCTTTAGAAATGGGTAGTCTCCGATTTTCCCATCGTCGTGGAATCTTAGAAAGTTGACCCAATAGACAAAAGGGACTGAAGGGAGATTTCTTTAGCATCGACGTTTTCTATACTTACAGAAAGTCGTTCATAAATATTTTTTAGCCCTAACCAATTAAGCCTAACATTTTCTCGAAAGAGCGGCATTATTTCCGCGCAGGAGTCCTCCCATGTTGAAAGGCATCTAATTTACACAGAATATTGCTTCAACCCGTATCAAAAGAGAACATATAGATGCCCTTTTTTGTGCATTAAACAAAAATATTGCACACTACATGTCACCAAAGATTGCCATTGAATCAAGGATTTTTATTGGTGACTCTAACTTAGCTTTATGTCCAAAAGAGCACTGCACGTAAGTTCTCAATTCGCTTTACTTTAACCACGCGCATTAATCTAGCATTGGTGTAAAGTCAAAAAACGGCCACAAGGCTAGGTTTTGGGACAGATTGATGCATTTTCTAAAATAATGACGTTATTATAACTCTTGGTGGCCTCCAGGTTAAAATTTCACTACATGCTAATGACTCAGCCCTTACTCGAATATGCCGCAGAGGTGGCTTAGTGGTTATGGCACTCGACTGTTGACCTGAAAGACGGACGTTCGGTCCCGTCCGCGGCGGCCGAAGTTTGATGGCGGCATAATTCCAGATATCCACGTACTGTACGATTAGAGCGCACGTTAAAGAACCCCAAGTGGTCGAAATTTCCGGAGCCTTCACTGTGGTGTCTCTCATTGCCTGCCGCTGCCGCTTTGGGATGTTAAACCCCATAAAAATGCCAGACCTTATTCTGATACCTTGTTGGTTAGGAAACAACAAAACCTGAAGAAAGATTTTTAGTGTTCTGTTGTTAGAGTGAGAAATGGCAGATCTCGGTCAAATAAAAAAAAGAACGGTAGAGATGACATTTACGAAATACGTAGAAAAATTGCAGAGAACTTTTAACAAAAAAAAAACACTCAATCCCAAGAAAATAAAATAGTGTATTTAAGCCCAGCCCTCACACTGAATCTAGCGTGGCACAGGCACGTATATTTAATTCACAGGAAACCACAAAAGATTTTGGACCCTCCAAAGGTGGGTCCCAAAAGCGGCAAAAAGAATGCGCGCTTAACGGTTAGAAATCATTGTTAAGACCACTACTCAATATGCATGCACTTTTCTGACACCTAATCATGTGCTCTATAGAAAAAAACTTCTGTCTGTTCAAGAGAGCGGGGATATTTATTCTGCGGTGCTGTGACCACAGTGTCTTGCCTTCGGCTTCTGCTGCAATCCTACCGCTTCCATTTCTTTCTGAGGGGAGCATGCGTGCTGAATTAACTTTTTCACATTCTTTCCGTGGAACCATATGCGTACAAGCTTTTGCTCTGTTTATAAATTCTTCTGCACCTAATTGCTCAGTTTTTTTTGCACTTCAATAGCTTCTTAACAATGTGCTTTTTTCATCTGCAGGCTTTAAATCTTTTAGTCGGCGAATTACCGCTGACTGAATTTGTAAATCAATTGCCACGTAATTTGCGTACAGTTTTCTCTTTCTTCACGCTGGTACTGGTTGCTGTATTTTGAATTTTGTCCGTTTGCTCCCTCCTGCAATGCCGTCCAGTGCAAAGACACTTGTATCAGTAAATTATTATTAAATACTGTCGGATCAGACCAGGCATGTGTTTGTGGCTGTAGGTTTCAGGGGAAATATATTTTTTTTATTTCATTATTTCAAATTGATTCACTGGTTCATAAACAATAAACTACCATGACTGAACAAGTGTGTCATCTATTACCGCCGCCAAGCATTCGGGCACGGGCATACAAAATAACGCTCATAAAGTGTGGCTTAAAATTGTCAATAGAGCACGAGTTTCTCCGGCGAATAATGTAATGAAGGCTTAATATTAAAGCCTATCGGCACCAAACTGAAGCAATTTGAGATGGCCATAGCAGTGAAATTTTATCTATTCATTTGGTCATAGTGTTAACCCTCATTTGAGGGTCGCTACGTGGAGGAAACAGAAATTGTTCGGTCAAACATTAATAATACCTAAAACATCAAAGAGTGAAACATTATAAATACAAACACTTCGAGTTAGAGAATTGCAAATGGTACATTCAAGTACTGTTACACAGGCGGTAATGTCAGAGAACACAAAAAATATGCATAAAGCTACAATACGGCCCACACAGGTTAGCGCTGATTAAAATATGGGTGAAGACTTGCTTGAAACGCTGTCGAACAGGTATTATGTACAACTTGCGTGGGTAGTCTGTTCCAGAGCTTTATCACGCAAGAAGCTAGAATGAAAGACGACAGTGCGCGCGATGGATGCATTTTCATATCATGATTCAACCAGGCGCCAAGTTTAGCCGGAGGATGCAGGTACCTTTTGTTACTAATGCTTGAATCCCCATTCATTAAATGGCAATAAAATTTCAATCTTTGATTTTTCTCCTCGTTTCTTAGCAGCTCAAGGTGACAGGACTTCAACATTTTGATGACCGAATCGGTCCTCTTATACCTGCTACAGATAAAAGAAGCAGCAAGTTTTTCTATTGCACCTTCTCATGTTTAGCTTGCAACCTCTTTTGTTGAGGATTCCAAGCAACTGAAGTGTTGTTTCAGAATTCGCATACTCATTATTACTCACGCCGCCGCGGTGGCTCAGTGGCTATGGTGCTCGGCTGCTGGCCCGAAAGACGCGGTTTCGATCCCGGCCGCGGTGGCTGAATTTCTTTGGAGGAGAAATTCGAGGCCCGTGTACTGTGCGATGTCAGTGCACGTAAAAGAACCCCAGGTGGTCGAAATTTCCGGAGCCCTCCACTACGGCGTCTCTCATATCCTTAGTCGCTTTGGGACGTTAAACCCCATAAACCAACCAACCACTATTACTCACGTACGCATCACTCACAAAGACACTTGAAGAAATCAAAGACAACAACGCATTTACTGGGCAAACTTTTACTCAATTCGGATCATTGATCCTTCGTATCGTGTTCTGCGCGTGCTTTCCTCGCAATCTGAAAGACCTTGGTTCGATTCCCTGTATCTCCACTACACTTATTTGGAAGTTCTCGTGTTACAACGCCGACACCGGTTTTTCTGCGACACGCACTTGTTAACACTGTCGTGTTAAAATCTATCCTAAGCTCACGTTTCTGCTCTTAAGCCGCCAATCCACCAGCTATTTTTTACTTACTATACAACCGCCCATACAGTAACGTTACCTTCGTTATATTTTAACCGTATTGCTCCAGTAATGTTTACCTTGCAGGAAGCAAAATCTTGATGGGTACGGCTGCACTTTAAAATATGATTGTCTTTTAGCCCCGCCGCGGTGGCTCAATGGTTACGGCACTCGGCTGCTCACCCGAAAGACGCGGGTTCGATCCCGGCAGCGGCGGCTTAATTTCGATGAAGGCGAAATTATAGAGGCCCGTGTACTGTGCGATGTCAGTGCACGTTAAAGAACCCCAGGTGGTCGAAATTTCCGGAGCCCTCCACTACGGCGTCCCTCATAGCCTGAGTTGCTTTGGGACGTGAAAGCTCAATAAACCAAACTGATTGTCTTTTAAAACACATACCACACTGCAGATGAATCGTAATTCGAGGCATACTTGATATGTTGGAGCACAAGAGCATAGTTCTCACTTCATAAAAGAGGTCTCCGCCTCTTTAATTATTATAATCGAATTCCTATCACATTTCTCTTGTGCAGATTCAAAGGAAACCAGTGTCGAAACCTTTCCAGTCACTTTTACCCAGCTAATACCTTCTACTTCTTCACCCAGCGCTTACTCCTCTCATTTTCTCGTTCTGGTTTCATGCGCACTTGATGGTTGATTTGCAAGTTCTCTTCAACCACTGTAAGGCAAAGCTGCTTGTTTACAAATACTTATAAACCTTTTCTCCCGTCGACCTACACCCAACTTCCGCAGAATTTCTTCGTGCAATATACCACTTTGTTTTTTTTTTGTAGCTTTCAAGCAATGCATTCCCGGCAGGGGCATCTGCTGCATGCAGATGCTGGTGAGGTGCCCCACAACGGGTTCTCGAGCATCCGCAGTGACATCTCTGCGGGCGGACGATGGTGAGCAGTGCGTGACCATGGAGTGAAAACCTGCGCTTAGCTGTGTGTGGCTGGAGGTTGAGTAGATGCCGAAGAGGCAACCTACCACTTTGGCCCCAGCTTCCTGTAGACGGCACCTCCGGCCTGACCCAACCGGGGGAAATCGGCAGTCGCCTTTTCCTATCCTCCTTCAATCTTTCACTTTTCTATCTGTATCTTGCAACTCTCCCGTCTCCGCCTCTCTTCTCGGTTTTTTTTTTCATATTTCATAGGCGCCTAGGATTAAGCTTGTGTGACCAACTACACTGATTTGCGTCAAATTTGGATATAGATGAGGTGTGCAGCTGGCGTGGGCAGGTCTCGCTTGTAAGTTCCGGTCCCGTCCCCTAGTTAGGCCCCGTGCTGTAAGGCTGGCACCATGACTGCAAAAAAAATAAATTTTTTGTTGCTCCCCTCCTTTCCACGCATGATCGCGCTCTAAAAAGGGCAGAACGATGCAGCATATTTTTTTTTCCGTAAAAGAAAGCAACATTAACAAAGTTTCACGCGATCCGTAGTGAAAGCGAAGGAAAACAAGACAGAATAATTTCCTTTTTTGTTGTGTCGAAGTGCTTAATACATGCCTTGGGCCCTGGCTACAAGGTTTCAAAAATGGCCACGTGCGACTTACTGTTAGAAATGCACGACAACATCCAGTGCTCGAAAATCTTAAACATTGTGTCTCTAGGGCACTCCGCTGCCTCCGTGACTCCCCACCGCTCATATAACACAGTACGAGGTGTAATCTGTCACATTAACTTTACCTTTCTAACAGAAACAGGAAATCATCAAGGGTTCAACGAAAAGAGGACTCCTGAGGAATTACAGCGACATAACACATATTTTAAGGTCAATGTTGTCCGCAGCTTTATGACTTAAAAAAGGTAATCGTTGTGCAGAACACGTTAATATCCCGAAACAATACAAAACATTTAAACGCGATCGCGAGCAGGCAAATAGACTATCGGGAGGGGCCGAAGTTTTCATTCAAAGTGTCGTCCGTGGTCAAGAAATCAAACTGAAAGCAAAAGTTTAGGCGGCTGCGGCCAGCATCGTCCGCTGCAAAACAATAAGAATCTGTTCCGTATATCTTCATTCCCATTTAACATTAACATTACGTGATCTACAAGAACTTATCGATGAACTTCCAGCGCCATATCTGGAAGCTGAGAATTTTGGCGCTCAATCCTGTTTTTCGAGAAGCGTCTTCTGTGACTATAGGAGTCAAATGATCGCAGATTTTATTATCACAAATAATGTACGTCTTTTAAATAAAAAAAGGCCCCATACTCTTCCCCAATCTGTGGAAAAATGAGCTGTTTGGACCTGCCCGTTAGTTCGCCGCCAGTTTTTATCGATTTTAAATGGCATGTTTTAGAGAACCCGGAAGGGATTGATCACCTGCCAGCCTTCATCAGCCTATCATCCTCACCTGCAATCATCCCAACTAAACCACGACGATGGAAGCCCCATTTAGCTGACTTGGCTTCGTTCAAAGAGAAAGCCAGTATGGAAAGCATTTTCTGAGACACACTTGGCATAGATAGACTAAATGATATTCTTACAAAGTGTATCCTCGATGCTGCAAGCCTAGCTATTCCGCAGTCCGCAGGAGTGCTGCGCCAGAACCACAAAGTATGGTGGACACAAGAATGTCGGGAAGCGATAAAACAAGAAAATAAAGCCTGGTGTGCTTTTCGTAGGTATCCAAGTCACGAAAAGATTATAATTTTCAAAGAGCCGAAATGTAAAGTTCGATATATATGTCGGAGTATATATATAAAAAATTCCGGTCAAAGATGTGTCTTCCATAAACAGCACATTAACATAAAAAAATGTGGGACCAGGCCGGAAAAATAAATAGCAGCTACTCCCCACTGGAACTTCCTCTTCTTACAGACCCTGGTATACCGACGAGTATTAAAGAACAAGCATACATTTTCGGTCAACATTTTTCTATAGTTTATAGTTCCTCACACTACACACATTCATTCCGAATACAAAAACACAATCCAAAAACAAAGGCATCCTACGCAAGGCAGCACAAACGAGCCCAACAATAATTTGTTTACACTTCAATAAATTCAGGTAGTACTGTCCATAGTTAAAAATCTGCACCAGTTGGCCATGAAATTCATTATCAAATGCTGTATCATCAATCTAAACCTTCTGTAGAAGCTCTGTTGAAGTTGTTAACAAAATAGGAGCACTGCGAGAAATACCAGCGGCTTGCAAAAAAGCCATTCTTTATCTATTCCTAAAACCAGGAAAGCTACCAATTTCCCTGGTAGTTACGGGCCTAGAACGCTCACAAGCTGTGATGCCAGGTCCTTCGAAAGTGTTCTCAATATTAGGCTAATGATTATTCTTGATTCTCGTGAGCTTCTTCATTTCCACCGATGTGGTTTTAAAAACCATGCTCCACAGTTGACCATCTCGTCCGCCTGGAAAACACAGTCCGAGAGGCGTCTACACGCAGGCAACACTGCCTTGCTGTCTTCTTCAATATGGCGAATGCATATGAGACAACATGTAGGTTCGGGATTATTCGTGACCTGGCAGAGCTTGGTATCAGCTGGAGAGTGCTAAAATGTTCGAGCGACTTTCTGTTCAACCGTTCATCCCAAATTCGTATCGATGCTACCTTATCGAATAATTTCACTCAGGAAAATGGTGTGCCTCTGGATGCATTTTATGTACTACATTATTTATAAGAAAAATGAATTCCTCAGCCAACATAATTCCGCCATCCATTATACTCAGTCTACGTCGATTATCTTCAAATTGCATTCACATCTTCTAGATTATCAACTTGTGAGTGGCAAATCCCATTCACGATAAACAAACTACCAATTTGGGAAGACATAAATGGTTTTAGGTTTCCCACAAAGAGCAGTTGCTGTTCTTTTCTCCCTCCGAAGAGGACTGAAGATTTATCCTTCCATCCACTTGAATGAAACCGCACTCACAGTAACACAAGGACGCAAGTTTTTACGCCCAACTGTTGACAAAAAGCTCACGTTATTACCCCGCATAAACACCCTGAAAAGGAAGCAACCCAATCCCTGAATGTTCTCAAAGTACTGTCACGAAACCACTAGGGGTCCATAAGGGTTTGCCTATTGCACATCTATCGCTCAGAAGTCCGCTCTTCTTTAGACTATGGATGCAGTGTGTATGGGTCTTCGAGGCAATCGTACCTTAAAAGACTGGCTTCAGCACAATACCTTGGTTTGTGCCCCTCAACTTGGGCATACCGAACATCCCCCGTAAGTAGCCTACGCGTCGAAGTAAATGAGCCGCCCCTCACCAGCAGGAGAACGATACTTAAGAGTGCACATGCACAGAGGGCAAAACACATGGTTAGAACGATCGAGCTGTGTGTACCACAGCTCCAAAGCCGCTGCAACCAGGAAAACAGAAAATCACGATGAACTCCTTTGAAGTTACCCGCACGCGCTTACATCCTGGCCATTTTTAACCAAATGTTATCACTAGATATCGCGTTTTCAGCTTGAAACAAGCCCAGGACGTGTTGTAGACAAGCGCTCTGCCCTCAGTTCTGAATATAACGTCGCTACCAAAACAATAGTTTTACGCTGTAGTTAACTAAATGCCCATCTAGAACACTCTTTACCAACAAACCTCATGTTGTCAGACCACTCCTCCTCCGCTTCGAAGCAAAAATCCAAGAAATAAACATACCAGACGCACTTCCCGATGTTGCACGGAGTCATTATCTGTTGCTGCCTTGGTACACGTTTCCTGATGCATGCCGCTTTGCACTGTCACACATTCACAAAAGGCAAACCCCACTGGAATATTTACAACAAGAGTTTCTTTGCAGTAAGTGAAAAATACGATAGACACACCAATTTCTACACAGACGGTTCTAAAACAGCACTCTATGCAGGAAGTGCGATAACACAAGGGAAGCGTGATAAAGTAGTCAGGTTGCCACAGTGCGCTTCAATTTTTACAGCGGAATTCTTTGCCTTTGCTGTAGCTGTGGAACAAATATAGCAGAAAAACATAGAAAACAGTGTTATCTGCACTGACTCCGTCCGCGTAATTACAACAATAACAACAGAAATGCAGTTGAACCCATAATAGAAACTTAATACAAAACGTTGTTAAAGCTGATACACAGGTATAATAACACTCTGTTGGGTTCCTAGTCACGTGGCAATCAGCGGCAACGAGAGCGCTGACGCACCGCATTTTCCCGTAATGGTAACGTAAAACAAGTATTAATACCGCATAAAGACTGCATGAAGTTTGTCCAAAATGAACTCAGAGCAGGACGGCAGGTTTCATAGGGCGACGAAGATAACAACAATCTGCACTTGGTAAAGCTCGTCCTGGGTGAATGGAGCACTTAAAGTCGCCAGGAACAATTTCATAAAAGTAACTCTATGACGTCTCCATATTGGACATACACATATTACACATAATTTCTTACAGCCCGCCGCGGTGGCTCTGTGGATACGGCGCTCGGCTGCGGACCCGAAAGACGCGGGTTCGATCCCGGCAGCGGCAGCCGAATTTCGATGAAGGCGAATTTCTAGAGGCACGTATGCTGTGCGATGTCAGTGCACGTTAAAGAACCCCAGGAGGTCGACATTTCCGGAGCCTTTCACTACTGTGTCCCTCATGGCCTGAGTTGCTTCGGGACGTTAATCCCCAATAAAGCAACCAAACCAAGCCATAATTTTTTACTGACGAAACAAGACAAACCTCTTTGTTGCAGATGTGGAGACGAGCTCGCAATTAACCATATTTTATTCTCTTATTCAGAACTTGGAAAACTAAAGAAGAAGCACTATGCTGAGTTTTATAACGAATTTATTCTTTACGCCTAGCGCTGCTCGTAGCTGAAAATATCATTGTTAGCACGTCTTGCCCTTTGAGCTTCTTAACTAGAGGAGATGTTCTTGAGACACTGTTTATATTGATACACTGCTCTACTTTAGTATATGATACACTTCAGCCATTTTCTCATACCTTAAAAAAATGCTTGGGATCCTCGACATCCTTGCCTAGCCAAGGACGGCTGCTGAGGTTGCGCGACCTTTCTTAAAGCTTTTACTAGTAGCCATTTATAAAATTTATTTCCTCTCACATTACTAGGTAAAAACGAACTAACGTTTTAGACTCTCTTCACTACTATGCTTTTTAATATGTTAGCAAAAATCTGTAAAAAGCAATTTTCCTTTACCTTGACCTTGACGCTTGATAGCTTTACCATCGTATACGCCACTAAACTCAATACAACACAAACTCAAGCAATGTGTAGGCAATGTCCTCCTGCACTCAACCACTTGTTTTTTGCGACAGTTACCTAATGCTAATTTCCAAAGCACTCTCTCGCTTATTTCTACCCCGCTTGCACTCCCCCTCCTCATCAACCTAATGATATCAAGTGTAAAACTACAAAGAAAGCAAGCATTGTGTGTAATCTAACCATGATATGAGGGCACACCACGAAATTTTGTGGATATTTTTTGCCCACTCAAATGCAAGGCTCTAATCGGAACCTGTCACAGTGATGCTTTACACAGAACGGAGTGTAATAAATGTTTGTGCGGTTATATTTGCACCGCCATACATTTGGTTTAGGAACCTATACACAGTGGTCATTAGGGCTTATGAGCCATGGACGCCAATTAAGGATTATCTGACTCTACGCAAATTACTGTGGAAAATGATTATATAAAAATGATTTATCTAGCGTAGAGAATTCAACTAAGTGTCATTTTGGGATACAGGTACTATTCTCGAATCAAATAAGGAATGCTATCACCACTGAAGAAAGCAAACACAGATCTACAATGCTTTCAAGTACGAAACAACTGAAAAATATTTATTTTCAGGGTGTTAAAAAAACAATATACTGATTTTGGATTTCAGTCGCGCTGGAAGTAAACTTGCGAACAGGACCTGCATGCTGTGGTCTTTGCCGTGTAAATATTCAACCGGCTCGACCATCTCCAAGAGATAAGGATTTTAAGTATAGTATTCAGCGAATACGATGTGCAGCCGCCTGCCGTGTTATTTGGAGGCTTTAAGAAAAATAGGTGGGCACCTTCTTTATCTATTCAAAATTGCCATTGGACAGCAAAGCCGCGTCGTTGCCCTTCGTTTGTGGCTACGCAGTCTTCGCTCACGCCATCGTTGTAGCCGAATATAGATAACAAGCGGGAAACCTCAGCGCACGAACGAAGACCGCTAGGTTTGGGGGACCACCGCTGACAGCCATCGTAATCTCTGAAGCTTTCGATGCCGAAGCCATGCTGAAGCTTTCGAGTGCCTTAAATTGGGCAAAGTGGCATGAACATTATTCTACACAAAGGAGAAGACACCACGTGAAAATTGGCTGGTAACCTGTGGTTACTTCAAAGGAGTGCTTTTGTACAATTGGTGACCTTAAGCCTCTCTTAACGCTTGTTATTCGTGACGTGGCTTAATTTTAACGTAAATTCCAAAAGTTCTTTTTGGAAGCCAATGGCCAAAACACAAGTACTGAACAGGCATTTAATGTGCAACATTGTACCGAACAATATATAGGCTAAGGACGTTGTGAAGATGGGCTCTTCCTCGTTCAAATGGCGGCTGTAATTTAAAAGGACTTTTTCGCATTGCGCAAGGCAGGAAGTCCTTGAATGCATGTGGATGTGTCTGCGTAAAAGGTTTTTAGCAGAAAATGATCCGCAAAATGCGTAATTATGGAGACTTTTGATGAATAGCCCGATTTATACCTGAATTCTAACAGGTAAAATATCTTCCGATTTTTATCTCCCAGTTCCGGAAAAATAAAACCGTAAAACAAAGGGCTCTAAGTATACCTATCTCTGCCATCTGCAGCATTTTAATATAGGCCATAGCGTGTGTGTAATACAGCTCTGGTTATTGTTATTCTTGTACTCAAGAAATGAATTCTGCTTGCCCACTGTGAACGATTGGCCAAGACGCAGGCGGCGATGCCAAGTATTGTTTTTCCATGTCGTCATCTTTATTTTGTTCCTCAAGATTAAATGTTCGCAACTACACGGGCATTTTGCTAGTAATCTATCAGGTAGTTCCACCGCGCAATCAAAGACCTAAGTTCGAACCGAAGTGAGCGAGTTATACTCTTACAGGAACTTCTCGTCTAGAATCGTCACCCACAGAAGGGTAACAGTAATTTCAGGATTCACTCTAAGCTTCTTTTTCTTATAAAGCTGCAAAAAAAAGGCACACATGAGGAATCCTTCTCTGGAGCAGGTTTTTAAAAAACTGCTGACCACTAGCAGGGCAAACAAACACTCTAAAATTAGCGTTGCCCAAGACCTTTCTACAGCCACTCGCTTAGCCCGGAAAACACTTATTGAATTTCAAAGAAAAAACAAAGCTTTCGCAGCACTCTTCGCCACAACAGACTGGAAGCAGGTAAGGACACGTACGTTTATGACCCGGCCAGCAAAGAAGTTGTTCTTCATTCAACATAGCAGTTGGCACGTGCCAACGATGACAGTGGAAAGAAATCCCTCTCCTTCCTTTCCACCAACATTAGGAGCGTGCTACTCAAACGCGACATCCTTGATAATCTTATCGATTCATCAGATTCTAACATCATCGCGTTAACGGAGGCATGGTTGATTTCATCTATAGATAATTCAGAGATTTTTCCTTCCCACCCAGACTTCCAAATTTTTCGTGCGGACCGCAACAACAGACGCGGCGGTGGTGTTCTCATCGCTACTCATCCTGATTTGAATTGCCGCCGAATATCCATTCATACTTCTTTAGAAATCGTGTTCGTATGCTGTACAGCTGCTCACCCCCATATCATCCTCGGCGCATGCTATCGCCCTCCTGGTTCCGACAACTCATTCGTGCCCCAGTTACATGACGCACTTAACTCTGTAAGATCTCTATATCCGCCTGCCCCCATTGTTATGTTCGGTGATTTCAACTTTCCCGATATTACTTGGTCTGACCTTGCCCTCTCCATTTCGAAAGATAATACTGAAAGAAATTTTGTTAACACATATATAACATTTTCACTATCCCAGATTGTTGAATCAGCAACTAGGAATACCCACCATTCAGCTAACATCCTGGATCTTGTACTTACAACCCACCCCGATAGAATTAATTCACTGTCATACCTAGATGAAATTAGCGATCATAAAGTAATCCATGGCACATACCTCACCAGACTTAACCGCGCAGCGAAAAGCAACAAAAAACTGACCTTGTAGCGCCCGGCGACGCTATAAAGCGCCGGCGCTGAGATCGGCGTTACAGCGCGCGCTAGAGGAAAATAAAGACGGACAGCGCGTGCTCGTGGCGCACGCCCGGCACGGGCAGTCCGGAACTAGAAGCCTGCCACGCTGGTCGTCTCTGTCTGGTGCTCCGCTGCGACCCCGCAAAATCTTCAACAGTGGTGACCTGGCGAACCGTGCCTTCTATCGCAGCGGCGTTCCAGCATGGCGTACTGGCAGCACCCAAGTTTCGACCTGCCGCTCCCGGCGTTCCGGCCTGCAGGCGTCGGCGGGTGGTTCGCCCAACTGGAGGCTGCGATGTACCTGAACGGCATCACCATCCAGCCGTTCAAACACGAAGTCCTTTGTGACATCCTCCCGGCCGACCTCCTGCGTCGGCTCACCTACTCTGCTTTCGGCGGCCGGCCATACGATGAGCTGCGTGCGGCCGTCTTGGCGTACTTCGGCGCCTACTACGTTCCGCCGCCGCTCTACGACGCAGCGGACCCGTTTTCGCCGCCGCCAGCCTCTGGCCCTGCACCGGCCTCGCTCGCGCCCACGCAGCCTTCATCAGAACCCGGCCCGCCTCAGCAGCCCCTCGCCGCCTCGCCGCCACTCCCGTCCAGCGTCTCCAGCCCGGCTGTCTCTCTCGACGCCACACCAGGTGGGATCCGCACGAGCTTCGCCTCGCGTCCTTCTCCCACTACTATCATACCCGCGTCTCTGGCCCTGCCTCTTTGCGCTTCAGTGGCGTTGTCGCCAGAGCCTCCTGCAGCCAAAGACGACTCTGCGGCAGCAGCCGTGCCGAGGCTTCCGGCATCTCCATCTACCTCGTCACTACCGCCAACAGCTCTGCAGGCCTCTTCTGTGCGGTTGAAGCCGTCGCCCGCTGATGCTAAAGAGCCCTCGACAACGACCAAGCCTGCTTGTCACACTCCCAGCCCCTCAGAAGGACCGCAGAGCACTACTCGTCATCAGGAGCAGGATGAGAAAGCCAACCCGATGACAGCAGTAACAAGCACGGCGATCGCCTCCAGCCCCACTTTGCCTGAAACAGTTCCTGACCCAGTGTCAGCGCTTGCTCTCACGCCCGACCATGCCCACACGCGCATTAGCACTGGCCAGTCGCTCCGGACGGCCACTCCCGCTTTACCTCAGCAACTGGAATTGAACCCAGCAACTTCCTCCGTCATCACCACAGCTGTCACCGTTGTCTCGTCGGTCACACCTGTGCCAACCCTAGTGGCCGGACCGCTCTGCTCGCGCCCTACATCAGGGGCACCTGAGCCATGTAAGCCAGCCATTTCCACCTATTTGGACGACTTGAAGCTGGCGCTACAGCAGCGACACGACACCATGATCAAGACCACATCTGTCCACGGAGCCGTTTCGACCGCTCCCTTGCTTGTGACGGCGTACTCTGTGTGCCAGCTTCCCGCCGACATCAGCTGCAACGGTCCAGCACCAATGACACTTGTGCCAGCGGGCAGCACTACAGTCGGTGACGGCCCCACCATGGCCTCCATTGCCCTAATATGCTTTGTCAGCTCGGCACCCTGCATCATTCGCCCATTGCGCAGCAGTCAGGCTCGTCCACCTGAATCCGCGCCCTCCACCCGATGGCTCTTCCCGGACCCTGACATGAACTTACCGGACCCTCCCTCCATCGCGTGACCTCCATCTGTACCCCGTCGGCGCATACATTTCGCCGTTCCGTCTAGGCGGGGGGCCCTGTAGCGCCCGGCGACGATATAAAGCGCCGGCGCTGAGATCGGCGTTACAGCGCGCGCTAGAGGAAAATAAAGACGGACAGCGCGTGCTCGTGGCGCACGCCCGGCACGGGCAGTCCGGAACTAGAAGCCTGCCACGCTGGTCGTCTCTGTCTGGTGCTCCGCTGCGACCCCGCAAAATCTTCAACAACCTTATATGACAAAGGTAATTATCTAGACTTCAACAAAGAACTAACCAGGTTTTGGGAATTAATATCTGTTGATTTTAGCACGCGATCTTTCGAGGAAAACTGGTCAATGTTTAAGGCTAAAATGCAGGAACTAATCAATACCTATATTCCAACCTTAAGCATTAGCGAGCGTAGTTCCTCCCGCTGGTTTAATTCTGCACTCAAGCGTCCTAAAAACAAGAAGAATCGTCTATTCCGAGCAGCCAAATTTTCTAGGAGTCCAGAGGCGTGGCAGAAATACCGCACCGCATCCAATTTATATAACTCAGAGATTACTAAATCCAAACATTCCTTTTATGAAACCACCCTGCCTAACTTACTTCGATCTAACCCAAAACAATTCTGGAAAGCAATTAATCCCAAAGAGAATGAAAAATCTGTTTCATCAATCAATCAGGCAGGTCAGCCTATCCCCAGTGGCGAGGTAGCGGAAATACTCAATATAACCTTCTCTTCCATTTTTACAAGAGAACCAGATGATAACCTCCCGTATATTTCCTCGTATAACCATCCCGTCATGTCAGATATCACATTTTTACCCCACGGAATCTTGAAACTAATCGAATCTTTAAAATTGACCTGATCAGCTGGCGTCGACGGCATCAATGCCAAAGTGCTCAAAAGCCCCAAGGAAATCACCAGTGTTATTTTGTCCCACATTTTTCAGCAGTCATTATCATCCGGCATCGTCCCTCATGACTGGAAAGTGGGTAAGATTGCTCCAGTTCCAAAGCCAGGTTCTACTATCTACCGGCTTATATCTCTAACCAGTGTCTGTTCCAAAATTATGGAGCACATTATTTATTCGCAAATCACAAATTTCCTTAAATCTGTTAGTTCTTTAACCCTAACCAGCATGGATTTCAAAAAGGACTTTCATGTGACACCCAACTTGCGCTATTTTTTCACGACATAAGTACTAATTTAGAACTTAATACGCCAGTTGACGCTCTCTTCATCGACTTCGAGAAGGCTTTCGACAAAGTCTCTCATAAACGCCTACTACTAAAGCTTTCACAACTAAATCTTGACCCGCTCGTCTTCAACTGGATACAGGACTTCCTCACTAACCGTCAGCAATTTGTACAAGCCAACAACAAATCTTCTTCACTCTCTAACGTTCTCTCTGGTGTGCCGCAAGACACAGTTCTTGGCCCTCTCATCCTGGCCCTCTCCTTTTCTTAATTTACATCAATGACTTGTCTAATCATATTTCGTCAAAAATCCGCTTATTTGCCGACGATTGTGTCATTTACCGTCCTATTAATAGTGCAGAAGATAATAATGCTTTTCAATGTGATCTATTAAAACTGGAAGAATGGTGTCGCAGATGGCTGATGGTCTTAAATACTAACAAAACAGCGCTTGTTTCTTTCCACAGACGACAAAATTACCCGACCCCAAATTATCTTCTGAACGGCTGTAGTGTCTTACCCCGCTATTCCATTAAGTATCTTGGTGTTGACATCTCGAGTACCCTTAACTGGTCTATCCATATAACGCGGATAATTAACAATGCTCATAAAACTCTCGGCTACCTTCGTCGTAATTTACGTCTAGCTTCACCAGCAGTTAAATTACTAGCTTATAAAACATTAATTCGGCCAAAGTTAGAATACGCATCTGCTATCTGGGACCCCGCTCAACTTAACCTAACTAACTGTATTGAACTTGCCCAAAATTGCGCCGTTCGATTCATCTACTCAAACTACTCATACTCCGCCAGTGTTACTTCCTTCAAAAAGAATGCATGCCTACCTAACCTCAAGCAACGTCGCACAGTTGCAAGGCTGTGCTTGTACCACAAAATGTATCATAACTTTTCTTCCAACTGTCCTATCCAGCCTGCTCATCGTTCTTCAGCCCGCACAAGCCACCAATATGCCGTTTACCCACCTCCTGCTCGCACCGTGACCCATCTCCATTCCTTCATCCAAACAGCGCGTGACTGGAACAGTCTTCCCACAAGTACCATCCTTCATACAAACCCGGACCATTTTAAGAAAGCCATCGAAAAAATGTTATTGACACCAGGTTGCTAGCCCACCCCTCATGTAAAGCCCTCACCCGAGGGCCCTTGAGGTATGTGTAATAAATAAAAAAAAACATTACCGCCATGTTTTGTAACATTTTTTTGTTAATCTTTCGTCCTCAAAAGCGCCTGCATGCTGCCTTATAATTTTGCCATGCGAGAGGTGACTACTTTTATCTAAAATGATCGGAACGGCGCAAAACTCTTTGTGATGTGTTCGCTATTATCATAGACGCTCTAGGCACCTTCTCTAGAGACTTATTCGTCACTTTTAAGTTGAACATGGCTGAGAGGCACTACGGTTTCAGATCTACAATGACCGATGTCTGCACGTAATGCAATCACCAATCCTGAGCTCATTTATTTCTGCTGGAACAAGTTCTCCCAGCAAACTGCGAATTAAGCATTAGCCTTTTCAACCCCATTCATATCGTTCAGCCTGCTCCTGTACTAATTACCACGTCGGTGATAATTTACCATTCCGACCAAACAATCGAATGTTCAAGTCCTCTGTGATAGCTTAGAAGTTCGGGTGGGAAATTCTAATTCCTACAGTTGATTTTGGTTAATTTGAGCTCCTGATCTCTGATTAAAACCAGCATAGCTTATCGTGCTCCTTTCAGCCCAAGTTATTGAGGCGGTGAATAGTCTGCCTAAATTTCACACACAGATGTAGTCTAGAACAAACTGACACAGCACTGGGAAGGAATTAAACGTGCATCGGACATATCCGGAAACTGGAAGCACTGTGCCTTTTGGTTCCTTTCCTCACTAACGTTTATTTTTGTGCTCACCTCTTCTGGTTCGCAGTGAAGCAGCTTGCTGTCTTCAGATGCACCGAATGAAAAATATTCGAAAACGCTTGTCCAATGAATTTCCCGATTGTATTAATGGGCACTATTCCATATCGTTGCAAGGGTTGCGCGAATGAAACAGCGACTCATGTTTGAGACTCGACCCGACGCTGCCCCTCCAGTCTTCTAGCTCACCTTACGCACACTTTTTATTATCTACCGACAGAGAAAGGCGCGAAGTTGTTTTCGCAAAGAACATGCCTGCGTCGGGAAAAGAAAAAGCACCTTCGAAATGTTAGGCCAACTTTCTGCAATACTCGCGACTAAGGAAGCATTCCAACAACGGGGACACGCATAAGGACTCACCAAGAACAGCATGAGTCCTTGCGTTTCACTTTCACGTCAACTGCCTTAAGGCAGCTTATGCAGGTACCACTGCTCACAATAAGAAGCATCGAGCGTGGTCATTAACGAAGTGAACGCCCTGAAAACAAGGGACAATAATCATGGCAGCGGGGTACTGGATAGTGAAGAACGAAAAAGGGGCTGCAAGGAATCTCTAAGTGGCGGCGATAGGGCCCTGAGGAGGACACTCAGGTATATAAGTATGGCGGCATGTATAAAACGCACCAGTCACTTACTTTGAGCCAGCATCATTGCCCGGGAGTTGATTGGCAACAACCCCGTATACTTGCAGGAGCACAAGTCGAACGTCGCCAAAGCGGGAGACGTCTGCGCTGCAAGTGCAAATACAGACCCGATCTTCGCCTACTCAGTGTCCACAGGCTGTATAGTATATATATATATGGCCTTCCTACGTGAGCGGTGGGATCAAAAGGTCCTTTGTTCAGCACACACCGCATTATAGTACCTGCACGTCCGCATAGCAGACGCGACGAGCATCAGAGGTGGCACACTTGTGTCTAAAGGGAACTTTTCTCTTTTGCCATATCGTCCACTCGCGTCTAGCTGCATTGCAATGATGAGCACAACCGAAGTAGGTCAGAGTGTCTGGACAAACACCCCAGGCTTAAGAGCTGGCGGGTACGCCAGCTTTGGTTACGCAAAAAAACACATAAAGAACGCTTACTTTTAAAATCAGCATAGCTACAATTTGATGACACGAACTGCAGACAGAAGATCGGTTTGGTTAGGTATTACAGTCCTTGCTGCAGGATAGGATTGCATCTGCTAACTTTTTCGAGTTATTATTTTTTCTTTAGGCTGCGGCTTTTCTTCGGAGGGTCACGCACAAATTGTACACTGAAATATTGGTAGGCGAGCCACCAGGGTGGCTGAGTGGTTATGGCGCTTGGCTTCTGACCCGAAAGACACCGGTTCGATCCCGGCTGCGGCGGCCGAATTTCGATGGAGGTGAAATTCTATTAGCCCGTCTACTGTGAAATGTCAGTGCACGTTAAAGAACCCCAGGAGGTCTAAATTTCCGGAGCACTTCAGTACGGCATTCGTTACAGCCTCAGTCGCTTTGGTACGTTAAATCCTATAAACCAGCCATACACCTTATTGCTGGGCGGACATTTTGTTAAGCCCAAGAAAAGGCTGCCCCTCCCGGGCAGAATATAAACAGGAAGAAGTAGAGGCGTCTCGCTCTCAGGTTCTGCAGGTGGCCCGAGCTGGTTTCAGTCGCCCGTCGCGGACTCAATAAACCTCTGCTGGTAACAATATAAAAGACACTCCTCATATTGGAAGCACACATTCAACGTCAGTGGCGTTCAGAGGGTCCTCAATGGGGTTGTATTTACTCGCTTAAGTCTTCAGCAAGGACCCTTTACGTCTACTTGGCCTATTGCTTCACCAGAGTACCACGAGATATTGCAGTTGCTCACAGAGGATATTAAATAAACAATAGCCGCCGACTTTGCCTTTCATATCTTCGAGTTTTCAATCATACCTGAGAACTTGCATGGAGCACCGCCTCACTTCAGCCGGCAGTACCACACAGTGTACTGATACAAAGAAAAATATTAAGATGGAGGTGTTTAAAAATTGTAAACCGGTTTGGCACTATACTTCAGCAGCTCTATGTGATACTAAGGCTGCAGCACCCGCCGTAATGCACGAAGAATGATGTACGTATCCGACAGTCGCCATCCTAAACCCTGCGTATGACTCATAGACACAGAGGAACGAGGTGTCCCACCTTTCCTGGGCTCTTTACCCCCAAATAAAGAAAATGCTAAAAAAGAGGCTTGTGACGTCTCCTCTTTGACGTCTCCTCCTCGTCAACTTTTCCGCGATTTGCTCTGCTATGCATTACAAAGTACCTGTTGCCCCGTGATTTGGCTTGTATTGAAGGCTGCATTAGATGAGACATAAGGAAAGTTAGTCGGAGCATCGTTCTTCGAAAGCACGCAGTGCACCGTCAAAGGACGAGTTAAGTGCACAGGTCATTCATTTAAATCTTCAGTAAAAAAGCCTTCAGGGATAGTCACCACATGTTATGTCTACCTCCTCAATCCTTTGTCCATGCGCTGCTTGTTTTCAAAGGGCTGGACGCGTACGAAGTGATAATTACGTAGAAGTGACTCAGCAATCAATTTTTGCGAATAATCGAAACACATTCTATCAGATACCAAACAAACCCTGTAATGACATTGTATTACTCCTTCTCATTCTCAGCTCTTTTTGTTCCATTTATGCCTTAGAGGCAAAAGGTTGTCAAATAATGCGTACATTTAGGGAAGAAACGCACAGGAGCGATAACGGGAGCATGAAACGAAAGTGGAAATCAAATTTCCTGATCACGCAAATAATATTTTGCATCTAAACTGGTTATACTCCTACAACTCTGACAACGTATTCGGCTTTAGCAGCTATTCTTCTGTTTTTGAACAACTCACTTAGGGTTCAATAGAACAAAAATCAAACAAATAAAAATAAAGATAGAAATCAAACTATACTTTCTCTAGGCTACTCTGATAGGCGTTTAGGTCAAAGCGATATGAAAGCAGATATTTTTTTAGCCTGCAGTGAACAGTTTCGCCACAAGCATGAGTCGGGAACATAATTTACAGCGGATTTTCTCAGTAGCAATGAAAGAGAGACGCTTTTGTGTTAATGCTTGGTACCGTTAAAAGCTTTTCATGGTTAATGCAGCAGTAAACATAAATGTGGTTATTAAGTGTGGGCCAAATGTTCGCTCTCATGATTCACGTTGTTTTGCATAAAAATGCGCATAGTGCGAGATCACAAGTTTATCACACTCAGTGCAGCCTCCCGCGCTATATGATAACTAAGCAGGCATCTGATTACCTAAATAAGTGGACGCACTTCGGTGCGTGCTGCTTTTTCATTGTTGTTATGCCTTCCTCCAGTTCAAAATTAGGAACGATAGTATCGTGTTTAATTCATGACACTAGTACCCATCACAAGCATAGACTTGTATTCATGGCTGATAAGCCATGAATATGCAGCGGGAGGCTGAAATTCTTGCGCTTCCCTACTCCACTTCCATGAGTTAAGGGCAACGAGAAATAGGTCTTCTAGTGCCTGCGATGTGAACTGGAATTTTCATTCCACTGCCCTTTCTTTATGAATGGACGAGCGCTAAAGCCGAACTTGGCTGGCTTATTAGTGAAGCGAGAGCATTAAGGCAACCAGTACTGCTACATCGAGCCTTATCCCGAACGTGTTTTTCTTCTTTTTCTCAGCTAGAAGGCATCTTATCCAGAGAGGAGCAAAGCACAAAAACTCCGATTTAATATGGCGCGAACTGGTCCATTTGCTCTACCAGCATTCGAGAAGTCAGGAGGAGCATAATATCAGCCGGTACCATGCTCTTACGAATGCGAAATTTCGGCAGCCTTTCAGAAGATGGCGGAAAAATTGGACCCGGCACGAAGTGTCAAAAACAGAGCACATTATGAGTGTTTGCAGAACGGCAGCCGTGGCTGTACCGGGGCCTCTGGTGCTTGTTCCATCAGGAAATGGGGCGCACAAAGAGCGTCAACTACTCGTGAGCTTTGCATTTGCATGACTGCCCCCGACTAAACGCCCGGAGCGTGCCGCAGGGTTCAACTTCTGCAGCTTTAGCGAACCCTCTCAGTAATGCGTACTACGCCGAAGTTCTGTTTCGCCATCTCTTTTTCTGACAGGCGTGATGCAAAACATTCTACACCCACTGTAGGCCTTTTCTCTTTCCGATACGCACCAACGAGTCAGAGAGCGACGTTATTTTCAAAAACAACGCCAACCATTAGAAACAACACTTACATTAAACGTATATATAATTTCCAAGCAATTTCATATATTACAAGCGTTCTAAATGTTTGACTCAAGTCCGAACTAATGGGACAGCAGATGAACAAGAAGACAAAATGGGAGATGCAGAAATAATATCAACCAGGAAAGAAAGGTGGCAGAATTTTAACGTAGTTGAACCAACGAGACGTGCGAAAGCATGCATTTAGCCTGGTTGGTTCACAGTTTTGCTTTCCTCTGCTGTGATCACGTCTGGAGACAATATTAGTTCGCTAGTAGTCTCACTTGGTGAAGACGAGAATGTGCAATAAACAGAGCAAGTTTGTGTTGCAGTTTAACACGAGACATTATCTTGGATCTCCGGCGCGAACAGATCAGATAATATCAACTCAACCTCGATCAGAGCTTAACCTGAGCCTAATTTGTCGCCAGACGTGCCGACGACCCAGCAAAGTAGAGCCATACGAGCCAAGAAGGCTAAACACATGCTTTCTCAAGCCCACTTGGTTTAACTATGTTAAAACCCTCCCAATTTTTTTTATCCAGTGGAGAACTATGTGGCATCACGATTCGAACAGTTTGTTCTTGCACGCGAGGCGGATGCTCTACACCTACGCCATCGCTGATTCTTTTCCTGCTCCGAATCTTTATTCAAGAAAACTTGGAGGGGAAACTTTAGCTCCGCCTGATAGGAATAACGCGATAGATTAATGGGCTAGTGTCCATATGTGTGGCTTTGGTACTCGACTTTGCACTCATAGGTGCTTGGGAGTGCTCATACGATTCCATTCGCAGTGGTGCGGCGGTTAAGCGATGCGCCACTGCCCTGCGATGGCCAGTGGTGCAACCAGTGACGCTTGTGCGAAAAAGGTTGCTCTTCGCGAGCAACCTATCGCGGCTTGTCATTAATTTAACTGCCACCTTGTCGCAGTGGTCAGTTTACTGACAATACAGTGAGCAGGTTGTGATGACAACAAAATGCCACGTGACCTCCCTGGCCCACCTAGCTAGCGCCTTTGGAGATTTTTTGCTCACAACGCCGAGGAGAACGCTTGAGTTTCAGCTTAAAAGCAGCCTGACACTATCCAGTTCAATAAACAGTGCGATTCGATCCTCGGTAGAGCATTTGAATAAGTGATATATTTTGTAATGCAACCGATAGTGCTATAGCTTCGCCTTACCCTATAGACAGTCTATGAATGTCTAAAAAAAAATTGCTGTACTTTACATATATAGATCGCTGGAAGTAATCATACGCAGTGGTGCAGAGGTTAAGCGATGCGCCACTGCTCCGGTTGGTGTGAGTTTAAAACACAACGATCGCTGGGGCTTTGGAGACCAAGGTAGCTCTTTCCGAGTGACCTCTTGCGACGAATCATTAATTCAACTGAAACCTTCCACGGCGGTAGAGAAACGTGCAGAACATAGCCAACCAGTATATAGCCTTCTTAGATTACGAGAAAGCATTTGACTCGGTCGAAACTTCAGCAGGCATGTAGGAATTGCGAAATCATGGTGTAAAAGAGCATTATGCACTACTGCTAGAAGATGGCGGCTGCACAGCCACCATAGTCTTCCATAAAGTGAGCAATGAAATTATATTACGGGTCAGGCGAGGCGAGACGATCTCGCCAATGCTATCCACTGTATTCGGAGGCCTCGATTGGGAACAGTTGGGGATAAGAGTTAATGAAGAATATTAGTAATCTTCTATTTGCTGATGACATTGGCTTGATAAGTGACTCAGGAGATAAACTGCCGAGTGACTAGGTGGGGCTGGCCGAGGAGCGCCAGCATTTTAGTGTGCAAAAGTGACGAGAGGAGAGAGAAAGGCGCGAAAACCTGGAAATTCAAATCATGACTACAGATAACTCAGCTTCCACAAAACGCATTAAAATTTTTTTTACACGTGGTTGTTTGTGAAGCGGCGTCCTTTAACATCCCTGGCATACTGCATGATTATTGACAGCCCCTTTCATAGCCCCTTTAAGGCTTCTAGAAATGTCAAAGAGAGCAACGAACGCGTTCCAAATAGGAACTATTCCTACAAAACAGTGCATGTCTTCAACGACAGGCAAAGCCATAATAACACAGCGCTACCTGAGTTGCGATCGCATGCGCAAATCGGCGCCAATACAAACTCTATAGCGTTTCCGCCACGCAGTCCTCTGAGACCAGAAACTCATACTCAGCCTCTCACGCAAATACTGTTTTGAGAAATTGGGGCACGCGTGACCAAGATTCATGAAGGAGCCTCTCGAAAAGAAATGTAAGCCATCTCTTCATCTACGCGATCTTTACTCAGCTGTGAAAACACAGAGCGAGCAGGCCAACGGCGGCTGGGAGCGGCGCGGGTAACAAGAATGGACGATTCTATAGGCGTGCAACGAAAGGCGAGATGAAATGTAGCTCATAGGTTCTTCGCAGTGTTTGTAGAGGCTAGCCGCTGGCGCCGGTACTGGCCTTTATTGAACCATCACACAATTAGCATTCCTGACGCGGCGAATGACTGCACCTATTATAGGAAAACATTGGTCAAAACGTCGCGGTTCATGACGCGCCCCAAGCGAGCGTCCACAAGGAGTGACGCACACCTCTCAGCATATCCGAAAACAGCGCTTCTGCTATCGCTTCTCCGGAGATAACAGAAAGATTAAAAGTAAAGGTAATTCAGGTGAAAAGATCAGTACGCGTTTGCGGAGGCGACAAGTACGTATAAATCGAGCTCACACAGTGCAAAAAGAGCATATTTACGTTGCACTGGTCTTTCTCGGCCTCGGCGATTTTTCTGGACGCGCCTACACCTTGCTACACTACACAGCTCATGAGGAGTGCGTTACCATCATGAGTTTCTCCCGGACTGCCTCTTCCGCGCGTAACGAACACAAACGCACAGACATAAACAACATTATTAGTCGAGAGCCCAATTGTTTCCGCTGCTTTTAACGCTGCTAACAAACAAGGATAGAAATTTCGTCGCGCGTATGGTGGTGCCAGCGAAACTGACGCAGGACAAGACAAACAGGCATGTACACAACATCCCAGAACTTACTTACAACTAATCTATTCCGAAGAAATGAACCAAAATTTTGACCAGAAAAATTAGGCAGAAAAGCAATCCTTCAGTCATAATCACCGAAGCGGAGTATCAGTTTTTATCTTCCGTCACCTTGCTCATAATGTGCGCTTGGGCAAGAATGATGTATAAATGTGGCTCTATTCTTCGGAATAAATCATTTGCAAGTCCAGCGGCGTCGTGCGCTTGCCTCTTAGTCTTGTCCTGCGTGAGCTTCCCTGGTACCACCATTCGTGAGTTATGATCCAACTAGCCCAGAAATTTACCCTAATGAACTTTGTCGCCGCCGAAGTAATCTGTTCTCGCCCAGGGCTCTGCTTACAGTAGTGTAAGAGACTACAGCTTTAAAACATCATCGTCTAGACTTACCGCGAATGGACGATCAAGTTGGATTTCGTTGAAAGCGTAGTCCACGAGAGACGAAAACCGGCACAACAAGTAGCTATGCAGTGACAGAAAAAAACAACTTGATTTCCATGCGTAAAAGCCCACACAGTTGCCTGCAGTCGAATGATTTTCCAACGACTCGCCGTAAAACGTGAAACAAAATCCAATTTCACGGCCATATATTTACCTTTAGCCCGGTTGCCTTATGCAGCATGTTGTGGTATCCACAGTTGGCAATTGGTTTATAAACTTAAATTCTTCACTCACGCTTTAAAAAGCAGGTTGTTTTCGTGAAGAAAAAACAAACGAAACGTTGCTGCTTTGCCAAAATAATCTTCGTCTCCCCAAATGACCAGCACGTGCAACACTTTTTGAACCTAAAATTTGCATAGCTTAAAGTCTTTTTTGTGTTTGCGTTTAGAAAACTGGCATGGGCGACATAGTGAAAAAAGGGTGCTCTAAATCGAGCAAATACGATAATTTGGTGTCTTTGATAGTGTTCCATGCCATTAAAGCTGTAGTAGACACCTAAATTTTGAGTGCAGCGTATCTTCTTTGTAATGATGCGTAAAGCATTACTATATATGGATTACCATGTGGTATTATCCTATAACGCATAAATTGTTTATAGCCGAATTTCTTTTTCGTGTAGTTTGGTTTTGAACAGCTGTGACGTCAAAGTGTGCATCACGCGAGACATGAAAAAACCGCGAAATATTCGCTGCGCCATCGTTTTAGCTCATTAAAAATGCTAAAGCAAGCCTGACAACGAATCTAAAAACAGAGATTATTTTTCAGTTTTTCATGCCTAACGTGACGGACAGGTACACTTAGATGTCACAGTAATCGTTCGGCTGTTGAAACCGAAACTGACAGAGCGTGATAGAAAATTTAAGTTATAAATTATTTAGCGGCCGTAGGCGAATACGAAGTGGTGGTTTATGCATAGTGATGATGATGCAGATTTTTTTGGCGCAAGGGCATTTAAGGAAAAGAGCGCCAGACACAAGGTTTTTGGTTGGCTCACGCTAAAATATGGCACAGGTTAACATAAACACCGGGTTATAGGTCGTACGAGTAGTTAGCTTGTTAAAGATTATGGTGTGTCAAGAGGATGTATAAGTCAGGTGGAATAGCCTAAAGTGGTGTATAGCGCCTAAATTTTGTCGTAAGAGGTATTATACATAAAAGACGAAGCCAGGAAGCCTAAACCACAGTCCTTGCTTGAGCAAGAAGGGCGAGGCATCTGGGATCTACGACTAAGCAGTGAGGAGGGGCTGAGGTTATTTGGAATAAGAGATATCTTGCAAAAAGCCTACATGTGATAAAAATTTGAGAACCCTGTCCAATGAAAACATGCGCTCAGATTCATGCAATTAGCGTCTTCCTCATCATTGTAGAAAAGAAAACATGCCACAAAATTAGGTGTCCACTCCTTTAAAGAAGTTGGCAACTAAAAATGCATCCTGTGGGTGAGAGTCAAGTTGAAGTGATTGTGGAATTTGCATGTTTTGTGTGAAGACTAAACTGCGGAGCACTGTTGTCAGGGTCAATTTCGCGATTGGTCTGTTGACGTGGACGTCATGTACAAACGTTTTTGTAGCCTCAATAGGCTCTTCCACAGTGCACTGTTCCAGGTCTTTATTTACACAGTGAATGTTGTAGTTAATATGTTCCATGCTGCTGCAGCATCAGTTTTTTTATGTCATGCGCTTCCCTTATAAAAATGCTTCTTGAGACAGTGTTGGAGTTCTCCCGAGCAGACTCAACATACGATGGTGAATTTTTGTTGTGGCCAGTATGGCCTAGTGTTGGTGAACTATTGAGCCCGATTTGAAACTCATTGGATTAGTGGCCACCGTGCTAGAGTTGAGCATTCTCAATAAAATTTCTGCATTGCTTTCATGTTGAATTCATGTTGAAATTACTGGGGTGAATCAACACATCATTCTTAATCTTGGCTGTGGTAACAAAACAAAAAAATCCTACGAATACACATTGCGCAAGATGGACCGACTACCAATGCAATTTTCGGCGATGTATTCATATTTATTGCTGCAATTTCTCGTTAACATAACGCTGACATCTGCAGTGGTGTCGGGCTCCACGCATGCGCATATATAAAATACACTTTCACCTTATCCATCCATCAGATAAAGAGCATGGAACAGTATAGAACACGAGGCTTTAGCATGAGCTAACGAAGAGCTCATCTTAAGCGCAATCTCGGCTTCACCCTTATATAGTCCTACTCAGGGGTGTCTGGACCTGCGCAGGTAGTCTCGTCTCCTGCCGATCAGCAAAGTTCTGTCAATTATTACTATTAATTTTTATTTATTTTATCTGTAGTATAAGTAATCAAGTTCACATGCAACGTTCTGTTAGTTGACGACATTGATTCATTCATAAACAACAAATATAAAGCCTTAATCAAGCGCCCTTTTTTGTGAGCGCACGAACGAATCCTCCGAAGTAGGTATGCCTGAAAGAGCATATTGCACTACTAGCACTTTTTTTCTGAGCAAGAAAATGACTGTGCAGTTTACGAGAGTTTTAACGGATGCCCCATGCGTTCTTAATATGTATAATGTGATAAGCTTGTGCATACACAATGCTTTTCGAACTGATTTCATTTAGTTAGGCTTAGAAACGGCTGCCTTGAGACGACTCAACTTAAGTTCAGCAGAAATTAATCAGAAATTAATGCGTTGACAGCACTCAACAAAAATTTTGTTTAGCAGGTGTTGAGTAGGCTCAACATACATTGAGTTTATGTTGGTTTCCAGTTGATTCAACAAGAGCTCAACAAGGAGTCAACTGAAGCTCAAACTCATTTTTGTAAGGGTGTCGCTCCGCTCTGAAATCAAATGTATTGTGCACGTTCTTCGGAAGGAAAGTAATTTTACTTTTTTTAATTTTACTAGTACTGACTGTCACCCAACAAATCTATATGTACTATCAAGATGGAAAGAAACGTGAACAGGCGGCGCCTACGCGCTCACCTGTTCGAATTTCTTTTGATGGCTTTTTCCTGGGTGGTAAGAAAAAAGTGTTAGAGTCGTGCTAGGATGCATCACGGACAACTGTTGCATCTTTTGCTACCACCGCTCCGCTCTGTTCGCGTTCCTTTCCGTAGTGATAGTACCAATAAAAGAGAGCACGCTACGCCTGCCTTCCCAGTACTTCGTAGCACCTATTGATCGTTTCTTTCATCTTTTTCATATTATACTTATCTACTTTTACCTTGTGCTGGACACCTGTTAGCACCATCCCCACACAAACGCTAATGCGAAAGGAGGCCGTGATCTGCTGTCCACTCCCAACTAACACGTTACCACATCTTATCCTCTTACACAAAATACTGCCCAACACAATGGCAGCTAGTGAATGACGATGCGGTACTATGCACAGTCTACATCTACAAGCGGGTGTGCATGTGTATTTGTGTGGGGAGGTGGTTTGATAGGAATCACTGAAATTAGGTTGAAATCGAATTGAAAGAAGTGGTCCGTCCTGCACCAGTGCCGTGTGCTAACGAACCGTGCCGTGTGCTCCTCCAATGATACACAGCAAAATTCGAAATTATGTTCCGAGATGTTTTTCATTTTTTTCACATGATTGTCAATGGGCCTCGCCCTTGACACAGCGGTTGGTCGCTGGTGACGCCTCGGAGGGAAGTAACACGACGAGGACTGCAAACGGTTCGAGCGCAGCCGTAGCGCTCTGCTGCCTCAACATAGGCCGGTTTTTCCATGCGGGTCGAAGCCCGCCATCTTGAGTTTTGCAGCTATATCAATAAACATGAGTCAGTTTGAACGAGGCGGCACGCGTGGAAACACACCTCAGAGGCGCTATGCTGGAAGGCCCGAGTTTGCTGAAACTCGGAATCTTCCCGAGTTCTCGCGACGCCCTCAGATGAGTGAACTAATGGTAGCAAGACAAAATCCCACCCTCGTCACGCCTCCAGCTTCATTGGGTTATCTGGATATATTCCGTGCTTTATCATCGCATCTGCGCCACCTCATGGTCTTCTTGGGTGGTCTACAAAGAACGGGTCACGTGAGACAACCGCCGGTGCACTTTTCATTTGTCTGTCGCTCCACCAAGTGCATTGCGTGTGCAATTCAACAAACGAGGTTTGTTGAATTTTATAATGCACTTAGTACACCTTTATAAGCATTTTATAGTGTGCAAGATTTGCATTTAAAGCGCTTTAGAGTGATTCATACATTATTAAATTTTCCTTTGTACCGCGAGGGAACGCTACCAACGCTACATCATGTGCAACGCTAGGGCTAACAACGTTGTGAAGGCTACGGAAGTAGTCCGCAAATAAAATAAAGAGAGGTGTATCGCTCTGCGCTGTTTTGTGGCCGTGTTGACTAACGCGTCGCTCCGGAGGGTCGACAGGCAATGGCAGTGCGTGGGTTCGAATCCCGCATAGTTACTTTTTTTCCCACATTTTTTTTTCGTCGCAAGTTGAATTTCGCGTGAATTGGAGAAAACTCGTTTTGTTCAGAATCGCTTGAATATTATTCCGTGTTCTGAAAGGAACAGGATGCATCTGTTCATTTGATGCATACCGCATACACCATACACCATGCATACACCACCTCGATATGGCCTGTTTTCTCGTGTTAAGTGTTAAATTTTGAACATAGTATTGATTCCCACAGTGACAGCAAATAGTACTGCCTCAAAAGTCAGCTTGGCTCGATTTCCCTGCTCTCCTAGAAGAGCAGAAGCTGCTCAGGCAGGATTTTCATGCAGCCAGGTACAAGGAGTTCCAAGCTGTGGGAGCGTCAAGTAAGAACGCAGAAAAAATTTTACAACGCTAGGAAAACATTTTTTCAAAAGAGCAAACAATAAATTAGACAGGACAATAAAGAATGCTGACCCCGCAGTGTTTGCGAGAAATGGTTTATTCTGGAAACAGCCAGTGGCATGGATCACAGTGCACACAAATTAAAGGACACGTGCAGTGGATGTACACCAACACACAATCAGTCAAGTGCTCCAAAACTGAAAAAAAAATGTGGAGCCATCGAACAACACTATTTGATAAAACGAAAACCTGACCAATGTACTAAAAAAGACGTGACCCGAAACAAATTCACACTCAACTGAGCAAGAGCCAGCTTGAAATCATTCACACCTCCTAAAAATTAAGGACAAAACATACAGTACTGGCTACCTCAACACTGGCACTGCATAACATGCCAAAACGACCAGAGATTGACGGTAATGCAAGACAGCACCAAACCAGGAATTCCTTTTCAGGACATGAAGATCAGTAACCCATACATACCATTCCCAACCCTAACACCCAAAATGAGGCCAATGCCTAGGAGTTTGTGAATGTTCGAACTTTTTGGACAGCATAATTGAATAAATTTCTGTTGAGTTAGTCGAACGAATCAAACAGTATATGTTCAAAATTATTTTAAATGAATCCAATTTACTCTCAAATTTTCTTATACTTTCGGAATAATTCACACAACGCGTCATTAAGCTCCACCGTATTTTTCTGCAATTAAACTTCCAAAAACTGCACACATTGAAGACGTGTACCAGTATACGTATTCTAATTGGAAAAGTACTATTTGCACTCCCTTACAAATTCTACTTCTCTACAGACACTATTAATATGACCACCTCAATACACTACAAGCTACTGCCCAATACAATTTGATGCAACGAATTGCAATGATGCAATGATTTGATGGAAATGTTACAATTTCCTCGGTAGACTGATCGACACACACACCCACATACACAGATATTTCACATTTCCACACACACGCACAAAGGTGATCACAGCAAGCCGATGAGTCCTCTCTCTTTCGTCGGTAGCATATGTATTACACATCAATTCGAAGTCAGACAAATTCCTCGATGCCACTCAACTCTTCTCATCAGAGGAGGAGTTGCACGAGTCGGAAATGCTGAAGACAACCGGTTAAATTTCAGCGTCAACAATCATATCGCGTTGCCATGCTTCAGCCTCAACTTGCTCCACGTGAACACAACAGTTATGCCAGTTTTCCTGGCCTACAGACGCCACTGCTTCGGGCAGGAGCTTTTCCACTTCAGCCAAAGTGAAACATTTATTGCGACTTACGATTATGAATATTGCATAAGAATGCAATCTGCCAAGTGACACAAATGCTACCGTTTAAAAACCCATTAAAATGCATGCATGAAATAGCTGGAAAAATCCATGCACCTATTACGTGCGCAAACATGAGGTAAAAAAAAAATTATCTACATTGAGTGTAAAACTGCTCAGTTACTGATAAACGGAAGCGGTTTTTGAGGTTTAATACCCCAAAGTAACTCAAGCGAGGAGGCATGCCATGGTGAAGGGCTGCCAATAACTTCAACCATATGGGGTTCCTTAACATCCACTGACACTGCACAGTACACGGACCACTATCACTAATAAATGGGAGAACATTCCATTAACCGTGACATGCATGAAAGCAAAAACAGAGCATTCTTAAAACCATTGTGTTCGATACATAATGTGCCTTCCTCGTGAAATAGTAGGCCTTCACCACGTCAGAGCTGGATTTCGAAGGGGCCTTTACGCCAATGTAGGTCCTGTCGGCGCATCCCACGACGTCTGTGATGCCGCCGCGCAGAAGGAAACGCTCCTTAACATACGCACGCTCGGCCGCAGTCGTGGGGAAAGCAACACACCGCTTCAGCACTGCCGCGTCGATAAGCGCGTCGGAGACGTCCTTCACACAGCGGCTCACATTGCATTGGTGGCGTCCAATAAAACGGTCTGCGCCGACGCTCCCCTGGAAGCTCCCGGTCGCGAACAACCGGAGGGCGCAGAGGACTTGCTGTTCGAAAGCGAATGAGGCCCGGTACGCACTCTCCGCAGGCGTGGGTCGCCGCCTAACTCTTTACACAACCATCGTACCGATATTTTGGAGAGGCGAAAATGTCACTGGAATTCGTCGTCGGCCATGGCAGTAAACGGGTCCAGCCGGCCGTACTGACATTTTCCGTCAGAGGAAGCGATGACACAGTCTGCTGCTGCTGCCGCCATGACAGTCCCGAGATGTATTCGGGGCACTTCACCGTTCACGAGTTTAGCTCCGAGTTCACCTGTCAATCAAAACCATTATTCACGCCCCGGCGTGCCGTACATAAATTATAGGCGTACGCGCTTTGGGTGGGCCACTCCCAACATCCCTGCCGGCTACAGGTATGCTGCGCGGCTGTGCTGATTGCTGACAGACATCGACGATGTTGACCATCGAAATATAACAGGCAAAACGGACGTCATCGCTGATTAATCTAAGCACCTCTGCGAAGGACACGCAACGTGGCGACAGCCGCCGATTTCTTCGCTCGCATACCAAGTTTGCACTACACTATAGCCTGTTGCAACCACGTAAGACACAGCACAACGCTGACGGCGCGTCACACGTGCTTGCAAGGCGTCAAACACGGAGCACGACGAAACGGTGCTTGGAGCACGTCCTACTCCAAAAACATGGCACCACAGATGTTTGGCTTGGCCGTGCTTTCATCGGTGATAAAGCTCAGCATCAATGTGTCAAACACATCCGGGATCGACAAACGGTCTCTGTTCTAGACCCAGTGCAATAAAGAGTTTGTAATTTCCAGCACGCAAGCACTGCGTACTTCACAACCGTAACACCTTTCTCTGTTATAAGTCCGATTCCATTATTACAAACAGGATCCCTCATCTGCCCGAACGATATTATTGCGATGTCACTGCGGTATACAACGGCGATCGACGTTAGTGACAAAACCAGTCCGCAAAACCTTGAAGTGCACGATGTAAACAAATACTACGCAGATACGCGCGCCACCACCTTCAGAGCTTTTAGTCAGCGTCTGATGACATAAGATGAGTTGTGTCGCTGGGTAGCACGCTCTTCGCATCCGCAGCGCACTAAAGAGGCGTCACACACAACAGGCATACGTAATGAATCATTGAATACAGCCAAACAGCAATTTTTTTCTCACACCGCATCACAGCCGCTCGCACGGCCAATTTCTACCGCTGAGATTCGCCAAGAGCGTACTAGAAGCAATGGTTGGCCATAGGGGGGTGCGGCAGCGGCCGTAGTAGCGGAGAACTCCACCTGAGGTCACTGCAGTGAGCAGCAGTGAGGCGGGGGGGGGGGGGGGGTGCAATGCAGTCCAGTTTTTTGTTGTTGTGTATTATGCAAGCCAGAAGATGCATGACTCATATTTTGATATACGACACAATAAAATATATTATCGCAATGGCCGAAAAATAAGTCAGATTCAGCGTCTAGTAGTTGCCCAGTCTTTCCAGTCGAAGGCAGCGCTACCGGCGGCGTGTCAGCGCAGGAGCTCTCGTTTTCGGCACGGCCGGCTGCCGCTCTAGTTCGTATGCAAGCCACGCTGCAAGCAATGGTCTCAGTATCGCCACTAGCGGCAGAAAGTGTCAAATCTTTGTTAATTTCCTAAAGCTATACTTTTCAACAACTCTTCATTGGATTCAGATTTTAAAATAAATTTGGAAATGAACAAAATGTTCGTATAATTATCTGTTGCCTTTTAACGTATTCGAGAGAAGAGAAAGGGTTGATACAAGAGTGCACCTAGTGCGCACTGTTCGTCTTCGGAAATGGAGAGACAGATAGAGCCTGAAAGAGAAGACACGCCTTTGACGCCCCCGAAAAGGCGTGTCGAACAGCTAGCGGTGAGTGTGCAGATAGATAGGAGAGAAGTCACGATTTCGCGATTGCTGACATGGCGCTGATAACTTCTGGTAGCGCTGCGGCCTGGTATTGCGAAGTGTATTGTGTTTGAAGTGTGAAACGGGCGCGCAGGGTGCACTTGTATCGCCTCTACGTGGCTTTATCTCTACATTTTATTGTCCGCTGCCTGCGCACGTTCCGCGCTATCTTCTTTCACTGACTGCCGTCATCGCAAACTCGGATGAAACTCGGGCGAGCTCCACACTCGGGCCTTCCGGCATAGCGCCCCAGCTCTGGATAGTAATGCATCACTTTCCTCGAGCCAGGTTAATGGCCGCTGGGAATTTTATACACGTAATTTATAATAGTGATTAAGGGCACCATTCTAAGGAAAGGTCGGGTACGTGCTGTCAGCCACCAGTTTGACACAGAACGAAGACATATCGGGAGTCCAAGCAATAAAAAATCGTCTTCAGCTGCTAACCTGCTAACGAAAAAAAACGAGCAGATATGCTTGAGGAAAGAGAGGGTCATTGTCTTAACTACAAACGGCTTCGTTTTCGTGAGCGGTACCGTAACGAAAAACAAATTAAAAAAAAATTCGCCGGCGAGCTTGCTCCAAAAGGCAGTTAAGGATGAGCAAGCCGCTGAGGCCTGATTCACTGAGAGAACCTTTGGCCATACGTACGACATCGAACACCCCGAAAATTTCACTATGATTTTTAGTAAGAGCGATTAACATGTTTTCCAAAATCTGAGCTGAAGGAAGGTAAAATATCGGCAGCACTACACAAAGCCTGGAAGAAAAAAGGGAACCCGTGACCTCAGCACACTACTAAGGTCAGAGCTATAGCCTCACCAAGGCTGGACAACAACGAGCGCACTGGGAGAACGTGGGCACCGTTTGTTTCAGGTGTGTTTCATAAATTGAGCGAACAACGACTTCAAAAATGATTTCTCCACCATGTATAAAACGATATGTCAAGCAGGCCGCCAGCCGCTTTCTCTCTCTCTCGATCTTTGTTTCCCTCTCCACCTTAGTCCGTTCATGTTCTCTACTAGCGTTACCAATTCACGGTTAGAAATTAACAACTACATCACGAGTTCGTGGCAGTTTCCCGAAAGGGATTTAAGGTGAGGTTAGACCAAAAGCTAGGTCATGTGCAAAAACATATGTTAACAATTAACGACTAAAAATTGACAAGTAACCAATAACATGACAGTTTACCGTATGCCTGGTTACGGTAACGTCAATGCTAATATTTAGTTCCATTAGGTTCAAGATTATGTTAGGTTTTAAATAGAGGCGTTAACAATTAACTGAGGGTTGTAGCAAGACTGCCAGCCGTTCAGAACATTCGCGGAAAAGCCCGGACTGCAAAAGCCCCAGCAAAACGCACCCTGATTACGAATCATTTGCCCGATAGGCCTGATTATAAGTCCATATGCTAACCTCCCCCTTGCCCCTCACATATTATGCCCGTTCCCTCTATCTTGAGAAGTGTCACGTCATCGCAGGTGAAGCTACTACAGGCTAAAATTAAATCCCCCCCCCCCCCCACCTTTTGCAACTAGCATGAGGCAACATGAAACAGGCCCTCGTATCATCAAATTGTCATCCTAACGCTTCTTCCTGTACGTCTGCTGACGCGAAAGTTGGTTATGCAAGAACGACATCATCAACATGCCCGCGAGGTCCACTTCATTAACAGCCGTATGACGTCTCGGCCCAAGCAAAACAAGCAAGAGTTAAGGCGGCCAGCACACTGCTTGCTTTCACATTTGTCCATGATGTTATGACGTTTTAAGTGTCTGGTGAATAGGGCGATCGTGGATAATTTGTGCGCCTGATTTCAATTTTCGCTTGGGAACAGCAGGGTCACATTAGTGCACTGAAAGATGACGGCCTCAAAAGAGTGGTGACAAGTCTCCTCAACGTTGATTTGATTCCAGCCATTAAGAAGAAGTTACGATGTAGTCCGCGCTACGGCTAGGCTACATGACAAAAATGCAGGCGTACGGCGCTGCGTTTTGTTTCCATGCACAGACAGCAAGCGACGTGAGTGCATCAACCTTTATTAACCCGTTTCGCAGAGCATCTTTCGTGCCGCCGTCCAGGTCGGTGACCAAGCGGTCAACGTAAACTTCAAGCGACGCCTTGCGCACCGGAAGAGCTCCTCCCATGCAACGAGCGTCCCAGGGTGTCGGGAAGGTCTGGTGTGTAGACTGGAGCCGCCTAACGTTTAAATTTCCTCAGTTCTCCTTTCTCGACCTCGGCAGATTATCAGCAGACCTTGGCGGAGAAAGCACTCTTATTCACTAGGCCTGCCTTAGTGCTGTTCCAAATAGTTTTTCTCTCCTCCTCTTCCGCACCTCGGCGCGATACGCGTCTTTAACATCCTCTTCTTTCTAGTCCATTTTCTAGTCCAGTCTCGCTACAATCTAGTTCATGTAAACACATAATGTCCAGTCGGGCTGACCTTACACAACTTGGCCCCCCGATTCGATCTACCGCATTCCGGTTCATGTAAACAAGGCTGAAGGCTCAACTCCATCGGTGGTTGTCGGCGCGCGTCCTGCGCGCTTGGGGGCCCACGCGTCGGCCAGAAAAGGTCTGCGCATGCGCGACGCGACGGCCGCCGCCCAGCTCGTCCACGGCTCTCGCATCCGACAGTGCCAGATATCGGCGCCTGCGCACGGGCGCTAGCGCGCGTTTACAACAATCGGAGGAACGCGGGGCTCTCAGGGACTCTTCTTCACGGCATAAAGCTCTTTCAGGTTCCCCCAAATTTTCTCGGAAACCTTGCAGCTCCCTGACCATCTTTTGTTCACGGCTTGACATTTTTTCTGTCGGCTCGCGAGGGGGAGCGAGCCAGCACCACTAGCATGGAGATGCATGCCTCTTTTCGACGCACGTCGCGGCGCGTGCTGGTCGCGCAGGTGCTTCCGCGCGCTCACCGAAAAGCGCCGATGGAGTTGTGCGTTTAGGCTGGGCACACCAACAATATGACGGAGAGGGTGAAGCAGCACAAAGCTTATGCCAAGCAAATAAACAGAAGCGCAGTGGTCGTACTTCCCAGCCATGCCACCACAGGGGTGACTGACGAAACTACTGTGCTGGAAACAGAACCAGAAGCCTTCTACTTGCGTCGTGACGGAGGAGAATGTTGAATGTTCTCTGGGAACCACTCCCTTTTCTACATCCACGGTTTAAGCTCCGTGACCCTGCGGCCGACCTTATGTGGGCTTAAAAAAGCCTCCGCAACGCGCCCGCAGTCGCACTTTCAAGAAGTAGTAGTAACGGTTTACTGACAAAAAAATGGCTGAGGCTAAGCTAAGGTTAAGCCTAGTCAGATGCGAAGCATATTGATGGCTAGGCTTGGTAAAGTTCCTCGCTTTGTTCTTCAGTTGTTGTAGAACGTTGTCGCCGAGCCGCATATTGAGCACGCCGCTTAGCCAGACGTTCATCCCGCTCTTCATCGGTCTCTGTGGCACGCTGAAGATTTCGCTTCTCGTTCAAATCAGCCCTGCTTCTAGGCGGCATCCCAACACCTGGCCGCCTCGTAAGTGCCCGGAGAGCGAGGCAAGCTCAGCTTTATACCGCTGCTGTAGCGTCACGTGGTCAGCTTCAGCGCCTCTGATGTGGAGCCTCCACCGCCGCGGCCGACCGCGCGAGCCGGCAGCCCATCTCTCCTCTGCTGTGTCGTCATGTTGTCACGTGGTCAGCCGCCGCGCCTCTGATGTGGAGCCTCCACCGCCGCGGCCGACCGCGCGAGCCGGCAGCCCATCTCTCCTCTGCTGTGACGTCATGTTGTCACGTGGTGTCAGGTGGTCACGCTAAAGGTCAATGGTAGCTCCACCGCCGCGCTCGACGGGCTGTAGTGTAGCTCTAGTAATATGCTTCGCATAAAAACACAAAAAGAAAGCACGAGAGCTGCAGCCGGCTCATTTAAAGTCACACGGAGAGGATAGCCAAGAAAAGTACGGAGGAAAGCGACCGTCAGAAAAGACGGGGAAGCTTTGTACACAATTTGCAAAATAAAAAAAAGTATCAAGTTCGCGCCGCTCGCGAGCTAGTGCCTAAGCATTGTTGTACACATTTACAACACGCGTAAATTCACTGCATATTCAAGGCCGCCTGCACGTAGCGTCCTGTCGCTAATGGACAGCGCGAGCGGCGCATTGCGGAAGTGGCCCGGATGGAGCGCCCAGCTGCCGCCTTAAAGCAGAAACAGAGCCAGTTTTGAAACGTCCTGTTGTCCTACAAGAACTTATTTGGCTGGCGTTTACTTCTCACTTAAATGGAAATTATAATCATAAAATTTAACTTGGATTTGCCTCTGGATTGCAGCTTTGGGAAAAGGCGTACCTTCCTGCACAGCAAATGGCAAATTTGTCAGAATAGTTCACAGCATGCCGTTCTATGAACTCTTCTTCATCGCTTCATAGTTTGCACGCACTTTTGACATGAATGAGAAAATTAGCAGCGATTACGGCAATGGCAAAGCCCTTAGCGACGGCGAACGATCGAATAATTGGAGGCGCTTTAACAACCTAGAAGAAATGCTGTGAATTACCACAGTACGAATTGTTACACTGGACAAATTGCCTAATGCGCACAATGAGTTAGTGAAACAAGCAAGAAACGGAGCACCACATTCCTTGCACTGAAACCTGCACTACTTGCAACATGGGCATCTATATATGTACACATGACAGGAGTACACTAAGAAGCCAAACAAATTCGGCTTGATTGGGCTTGTACCCCTGCAGAAATGGCTTTATATTCAATAAAGAGACTACAGAGGTACACTGATTTCAACGCATTCCTGCTGCATTTTGACCACATCGCTTAAACTTTAGAAGAGCTATTGAGCTTTAAGATGTGGCGATTAATGCGCTAACACCTAAGTATCGTGGCTTTGTATTGTTAATGAGCACGCAATTCCACTATCACTCATCCTCAGATAGCCACTGTGTGCGCTTGCAATAGGAAATTTACCTGGCAAGCCCTAGAGTTTCCTTATAATCCTCTCTAATACCCATACATGGCGAGGGCTTTCTTGTAGCGGCCCATGTTTGTGTGCCTACATCCGATGGGGACACTTTTGATAAAAGCGCGCATTCAAACGGCATGACTTGATCTCCCTAAAGCAAGCAAAAAAGCATAGACGTGCGCCTAGCCAAACGCACCGAGAGAGGGCGCCACATGTTTCTTGCCGGTGCTGAGGATACATAATGAAGAGAAAAATAGCCAGGGAAAAATTTGCCTCTTTCAAGTGTAAAATACATTACATCAATTAAAACATGGGACATTTAGCTACCTAAAGCTCCTAGAGCTCGCCGATATATTGTAAATCAGGGCAGCGGTGAGTGATCAAGTGAGGACAGGTCGGGTTTTTTTTCGCTACCTCGTCATAGGCTTCATGCGACCATATCTCATCGCGCAGGTAAAACGCAATATTTAAGGCACAGTGATGAAACTTTATGAGGCATTTAACCCCTCAGCATCAGAGCTCGCTTGGAACTGTTATGCGTGACGAGATATTGATTTTTTACTTTTCGTCGCCATTCAGTTACGCGCCGCCGCGCCGCCGGCTGTCGCGAGATGGCGCGACCGGTTTTCCGAGGCGCATGGGCCGGAATCCTGGGGACGCAGCACTGACCTTGAAACTGAGCGCATTTTATGCGCTATCGCAATAAATACAGAAAGATACATAGAAACAACAACAAAAAGACCAGGGTTTTGCGCTGTTTCCGACATTAATCATGAACAAACTGGCCCAACAATCTTTCCTTTTACATATCTATGACGTAGGCAGGATTCGAAATGCTGAACACTATCTCCGGGTGCGGTTAGTAGCTGGAGGTGCGGGTAACAGGAAATGATGATAAACTCTAGCGCATCTCCAACCAAAAACTTTAATTGGAAATTGATCGTTTCGAAGCCGGTCGGCTCCTTCTTCAGGGGTTACTGGGGGCAGTATTTGAGGTCTTTAAGCATGCATGGAGGGGAGCAATGGTCAAAATAAGGAAAGCTGTGATCCGGAAGGCGCGGGGGAGAGAGGTCGAGAGTGGGGGGTTAAGGCTATGGCTATAAGGTTGTCGGACTGCGCGGAGGCGGTTCATGGCAACTTTTTGGTTTGAGCTGCAGGGGGAAGTCCCTGTTGAAAGAAGAAAAGTCGCCATTGACTGCCATCGCACAGACCGACAACGTAGCTCATAGTCTTCACCTCTACCCCCTCCCCACTCCCCGACGCCTTTCGGATCACAACTTTCGTTGTTTTGACTTCCTGCTCCCCTAAATTCATACTTAAATACGCCAGCTACTGCCCTCAGGCACCCTGGAAGAAGGAGCCGAGCTGGCTTCGAAACGTTCAATTTGAAATTAAAGTTTTTAGTTGAAGGTGCGTTCGAGTTTATCGCAAGTCTTCAAATCCAACCTGACAGGCAATCTGTCAAAACGTTCAGTTTTCGATCGGGTAACAGGGATACATGTAAACAGTAGTGTCTACGGTAAATTTCTGATTTTCCTGTGCACCTATGATGCCATGCGTGTCCCAAGGCCCTCAGTTTGTTGTTTTGCTGCATCAAACGCGTGGATGATTTTCTTTTCTAATTTGAGCGTGATTTAATGCTACATTTCGGCTACTTTTCTGCAATTATCTATTCCTTTCAGTTCGTTTGCTTCTATGATAACTGTGCTGGCGCAGGTATTCCGTCAGCTTTTGGCTGTTTGATTTTCACTTTTCCATATTAGAGAGACTCCAAAATGAGTAAATGAGACACCCTTCGTTAACACAGGACGATAAGAACCTAGGAGAGATTGTGGATTTGTAAAACGTCCATGGCAACACCGTACATTGGTTTTGAAAGGACGTTTTATGCTTCCACATTCTGTTCTAGGATTTAGTCGCTTTTTAATGAAATATAACCTTATACGTGCACTGTTGTGTCAGAAAACTACTGATATTGGAAGCCTCTGTTTACACGAATTCCTATGAACCGCACTCCCAGCTATTACCCGCTCCCGCGGATAGCGCCGCCATCGAATTCTACTTACGTCAAAGGTCGGTGTATTTTCATCGAAATATAATTAGTTATACCGTCTATTGACGAAAAGGGCATCACGCTTTGCATCTTGGCTAAATTTAGAGCAGCGGAGGGTGTATTTTCTGCTGCCGCTTAATCAGTTTAGACATTCCTTTCGCTTCCCGATAAGCTACAGATTTGAGCATGGAATACATGATCGGAAACAATATAATGCAACATGTCATGTCCTACTTCTGGCCTGCTTCTAGAGACTTGCTTCAGAAGTTTTAAAAAGGAGTAGTGATGGGATGTTTTTCCGTTAGATTTTTCAAATTGTTACTATACTCAAAAATGCCAAATTTATCGCAGTGTTTCTTACGGTTCCACATTTTATAAAATAGTGAAAGTCGGTAATTGGTTTTAACACATCGATGCTTATTTATCCTGCAATCTGGAAGATATGTCCTTCATAAGAGCGCAGAAGAAGATCTTGAACATAGCCACATTTTCTCTAGGATGAGTTAACTTCCTTATTGCGGCGCAAATCAGCCTAACGTAATTTTTTCTCGGCTTTACTAAAAGTAAAGCCGAGAAAAATATATCCATCATAGCTTCATTATCTCAATTCTTGCATCAATGAAAATTTCCGAAACGGCGCTGTGCTTAAAACCGCAGCGGTGGCAGAGTGGTTTGAGCATGCGTGAGGTGCGGGGTTCGATCCCCAGTGCCGCCGGGTGCTCACTGGTGATACAATGGGTCCAAGCTTCCCCTAGCCTGATGCTCGGGTTATTCAGAGTGAAATGCTTGGGACATGGGTCTTTGACCCCACTTTGACCAAACGAAAATACCTTGTGACATTGCGCTCTTTCGCCGCAGAGATCCTTGCGCCACAAAAATTCACTGTCAGTATCTTCACTATCAGCGGTTAGAGAAAACATTTCCGCTGCCATGACATCGATCAAAATTTTTTGTTTCGAAATATAAGCATATGCACAACATGAAATTCACTATTGCCCTACTAAACAATGAGCTTAGAATAGTCAAAAAATTTCTTTAAAAATTGAAGTATTTAGGCAGTTTCATATCTCGAGGAATCACCCGTGTGTTCCAATTTATTATGCGTACTAAGATTGCATGGTCCTATAAGGACACTGTAGCAGACTGGAATTTATAATGTTGAATGCACTTCCAAATAATTCGTTCTACGAGAGAAGGGGAAAAGGATGTGAGGAAGAGAGGGTGGTTTTGGGCCATTTATTTTCGCCTGTAATAGCAAAAAGTGCTGCGGAACTAACGTCTTTGAAGCTCATAAATCTGCATTGATCTCAAATTTTGTCGACAGATAAAGACGAACTCTCACTCAAGCAAGGCTAAATATTTTAAGTTCCTACACGCAGGTAGCGGAAGAACAAACAGACGCAATCATAAGTGAACTACGAGCAACCGAAAATACCAGACGCCTCTCGTTCAATGTTTTCTAGACGTTGGTGGCGCGTGCAATAGCCCATCACCAAGCTGCAATGATATGCAAGAGGTAAGTGTTTAGTATATGCGATATAATAGGAAAACTGGCTTCATTCCATAATTTAAGGACAAATTCGGGCATAAATAATAAAAATGACACCAATGCTGCCCTGCAAGAATCGAAGCCCTAGATGCATGCTCGCTATACGCTTGCGATACTGAAAATAGTAAGATCAGTGTTCTGGCTGCCTGGGCGGCCCAAACCGATATTTAAACGTTACTTAATGAGCGCAGTGTAATGCACATGTAGGATTTGCAAACAACACATGGCACGAATCTGGTGTTCCGAATTATGTCAACTGATTGGAGATTTTTTGCCTAAACGTGTGAGAATTTGAACTTTGCATAGAGTGCGACGCATTCGAACAGGTTTGCCAGGTTTGGAATAGTGTAAAAGCTCTAAAAATTTACCCTTGGTGAATTTTTAATTTATATCACATGAACAACTGCTCATATTCCCCTATTTAGTAAACTGCCCATGATTACAATTTTTCCTTACGTAGTAGATTCACAAACATATGTTATTTGACTGCTGTGATGGCTTCCCTGTAACTTCATCTGCCTCAGTATTTGTGAATGAGCACCTTACATTTGACAACAAGAAACTGTTTTCTAGGGCTAAGCTGCTCAAGAAGGAAATGGATTGGAAGCATCTTCTGGACTAACAACTGTCGCATTCTTGCGCGTAAGACTGACGAAAGCACGGTCTTTCGCATAAGTTCGGAAGCAGACCTGCAGGTCTTCCGCAGCAGTTCGGAAACAAACCCTTAGGTATCGACCTAGTTTCGCCACTGCATGGCTTCTGTCTCAGTTGAATCACCCTTTAGCATTCCATTATCTCCTGATAAGCTTCAACATATCTTTGCGAACAGTACTCACTCTCTTATCTATTTCAACGCACGCAGCCTCAGGAAAAACCATGAATCTATCGATAACTTTATCACTTCACTTCGACAATCGATTTCTTTCATCTGCATTTCTGAAACTTGGCTCTCCAATTCTGACGGCAACCTGTTTGGTTTTACATCTTTTATACCACAATACTGCAATCGCCTATCCAGCAGCTATGGGTGCGCTGGAATTTTTATTTCCGCAGAAATTTCATACCACCGTAGATCAGATCTCGCTCTGAATGCAACGCATTGCGAATCAGTTTGGATTGAAGCCAATCATTCACTGTTTTCCGCTGACTGCCGTAAGCTGGTATTCGGCTGCATCTATCGTTCCCCGTCATCATCAATTTCTGAGTTCCTGTTAGCGCTAGATGCCACATTAAATAAACTATCTCTCGAAAACAAGAATGCTATAATTGTTGGGGACATTAATATTAACCTTCTAGATACGGAAAACTCTTATGTTGTTTCCTATATTGAGTGTTTAAGTGGTTTCGGGTACGAATGTGTCGTAAATGCTGCAACCAGATGTACCTCTAGTGGACCTTCCTCGTTAATAGACCATGTTCTTACCAATATTTCACCCTCACCCTACTCAGGGGTCATCGAAATCGACATTACAGATCATTTTCCTTTTTTCATTACGCACGGCGAAGTTTCCCGTCCTTCGCGTTCAGTCTTCTACACTTACAGGTTCAATAGCGAAGAATTTATTAGTGATATCAGTCATACTGACTGGTCTCCGTGCTTTTCATCGAACGATTCGGAGCGAGCAATGGAATGTTTTTGCCGTCTTTTTTTCCATCTGCGTAGCTCAGAGTACATCAGTAAAGTGTCAAAAGAATTACAAATTTCCCCACAATCCATGCCTGACAGACAGTTTACTAAGCTGTGTGCGACGCAAGGAAAATTTATGCAAAAAAACCAAGAAGCAACCTTTTAATGTTTCTTTAGCTGCACGCTACAAAAACTACGCTACTGTGCTAAATAATTTACTGAAACATGCGAGGAAATCTTACTCTGAGCATGAAATACATAAAAATGAAAACAACACTAAAAAGCAATGGAAACTTTTGAGTGACTTCCTCAAATTACCCAGCGCAAACAGCCCCCTTACTGAAATTTATTTTAATGGTACAGTCTACACTGATCCATTCGACATTGCAAATGCCTTTAGTGACTTCCTTTCTGCGCCTCATAACAGCCGTCCACTTAGTTCAGAGAAAAACATAAAGCGCTCAAAACAAACTTTTTTTTCTTTTTCCTGTTTCCCCTCGTGAAATCGAACTGCTGAGTACTGGCCTCGAGGGCACTAGCCCTGGATTAGATAAGATATCCTCTCGGCACCTTAAACATGTAGCCAATCTGATCTCTGAACCACTTTTTCATGTTATTGATTTCATCCTAAAGACAGGTGTTTTTCCTGCTTGCCTCAAAACAACTAAGGTAATCCCAGTGTTCAAGAAAGGAGACAGACGATTAATTTCTAACTATCGACGTATATCTGTTTTATCTTCTCTCAGTAAGATTTACGAGAAATTGATAGTTGAACGCTTAAACAATTACCTAGATAAATTTAAGATAATTTCCCCCCATCAGTTTGGTTTTCGGTCTGGCAGCTCGACTAACTTAGCACTGATCTCTTTGACTGATTTTATCAAGCAAGGTATTGATAATGGCGAGTTTGTTGGTTCTGTCTTTTTAAATTTCACAGAAGCTTTTGATATGATTAATCACCCCATATTGCTTCAAAAACTCGAATTCAATAGAATTACAGGTCCCGTGTCCCGACTCCTGAAAAGCTATTTACAAAATCGTCAACAAATAATTAATATTGGTGGAAGCTTTTCCCAAGCTAAAACTATTAACCAAGGTGTTCCTCATGGCTCTATTTTAGGACCCTTACTATTCTTACTGTATATTAATGACCTTCCTAATTCTATTAGTCCAACTCACTGTGTCTTATATGCTGATGACACTGCCGTATCATTAATACATCCATATATGATCTGACTCTTGAATTTAATGCCGTTCTAAGTAATGTAGCCAAATGGTGCTCTGATAATCAGTTGTTGATTAATCCCTCTAAAACGAAATTCATAGTGTTCAAAAGGAGCCAGAAAATTATTTCGTGTCCTCTTACGTTAAACCTTTGTTCTTGTAATATTCCGGCCTTTGATAACACCAACTCCCTCGGCGTTATTCTTGATTCAATTCTTAAATTTTCCGTCCATATCGCTCATCAAAAAAAAAATCTATGCTTGGCATCAGAGCTCTAATTAAGGCGCATCCATATTTTCCATGCAATCTACTCCTATCTTTGTATTATGCCTCCATACAGTCACATCACTTATGGGATTATTGCATGGGGAAATACTTATCATTGCCATTTATCGTCTCTGCAACACTTACAAAACCAGGCCATCCGCATTATTACCCGTAGCCCTTTCTCAACTAATGCTCGTTCTTTATTGCAGGAGCACAGTATTTTACCAGTCCACCAGCTTTTCCAGTATCACCTTGCAATCATGTTCTTTAGATTACTACATGGCACCCTACATATTCAGTTTGCAAACCCCATTCAGCTGATCAATCACAATCCTACCAGATTTGCAGCAAGAAACAATTTTCTGCTCCCCAAAGTCCATACCAATTATCGTAAATCGACGTCGCCTTTTCAAGCCATTTCAATTTGGAACACATTGCCACCCAATCTAAAAACATCAATTTCCTTGCCAGAATTCAAAAACAAGCTCAAATTATTTTTATTGGAATGCTGATGTGTTATTCTCTTTTTGCGTATATTACCTGCGTTATTGTGATTTTTGACCTTGTTTTTGTGAAATATTGATCTGATATTTTCGATATTTTGTATTTATCCGCTAACTATGCTGTAACTATTTCTTGTATTATTGATTTATCGAGGGTCCCGGTGCAGTCTTTGACTTTGGGGCCCTCGTCTGTACATATATGATTTGTTGTATATTTATTGGGACCAATAAAGCCTAACTTTCTTAAAAAAAATTGATTCATTTCTCTTCTCTAGAGATTGACAGTTAGGTGATTAGAAACTAGTCAAACGAGGAAAACATAATACTCCACGGTGCAATGCCATATTGATATATTCCGGAAGCAAAATACCTAAAAAGACGAACAGTTCATGCAACGACGGGCCAAGGCGCGTGTTAGGGCCAAGGGTGTTACAGCCATGGTTGCTGAAAAAAAACAATTTCACCCTTGCCGCATTCACAATTTGAAGGAGTTTAAACTGTTCTCGTGGAAAGTGTTTTACGATCTCTCACACGAGGTCTTGGTCGTGTCTTTGGCAGGGTTGTCTTCGCCGAGCCGGGTGCCGAGCGCACCCATCTCAGCCTGTGCCACGGCCACTGAGCTAGGCGAGTGTTGTGTCCGCGCGAAATCAAGCACGCGTGTTATCGCGTACTGCCTGCGCATGCTCACTGCCCGGCTATCTCTTATCGGGTAGTCCGTGCTGGCTTTAAAAGACCGCTCGCACGGGCCCACCGCGCTCAGTATGTAACCTGTTGGCTTCCTGCCAAGTAGCAAGTTGGCGTACGACATTCTTTCAACGGGAATAAACGTTCCTTCGATGCTACGTCTACGCCGCCCAGTTCTTGGATACCAGACATGACATATTGGCGACGAGGATGGGATGACCGCCGTACGGAATTCGCAGTGTAAATAACGTGGCGTCTGTGTAAAAAAGCTTCCCGCCACGAAGATTTCCCTGCGGTGAAATTCCTGAAATTGGCATCACGGCAGCCGAAACTGCCAAGTGAGTCTTGAGTCACATCGGCCAAATTGAACCTTTCGACGAGACCACGAGCGACTGGCGCTCGTACGAGGAAGGGTTGAAGGCCTATCTTTTGGCCAACGATGTTCCAGTAGCAAAGAAGGTTCCTGCTTTCCTAAGTCTCATCGGCGCGAAGACCTACGCTCTGCTCAAGTCGCTGACGGCACCGGACGCACCGTCGTCACGAGAGTTTGAAAGTCTTCTGAAACTCCTGAGCGATCACCTGGCGCCGCAGTCGTCCGTCATCGCAGAGCGTGCGAAATTTTACAAGCGGTCACAGCGAAGCGGTGAGTCCGTTAAGGCCGATTCACACGACGGACCGTTCGTCCGCGGCCCGCGCAGTACGTGTGCCTACGTCACCACTTTGAGAGGCGCGCTGGATGCATGGATGGATGGCGGCCGACAGCGCGCCCCTCAATGTGCTGACGCATGCACACGTAGTGCGCGGGCCGCGGGCGAAAGGTCCGTCGTGTGAATCGGCCTTTAAGGCCGATTCACACGACGGACCGTTCGCCCGCGGCCCGCGTACTACGTGTTCATACGTCAGCACATTTAGAGGCGCGCTGCCGGCCGCGGCCTCTCACGGCCGGTAGCGCGCCTCTAAATGTGCTGACGTATGAACACGTAGTACGCGGGCCGCGGGCGAACGGTCCGTCGTGTGAATCGGCCTTTACCGGATTTGTCGCGGAACTTCGAAGGCTGGTGCAGAGTTGCGAATTTGGAAGTTTCTTGGATGAAGCGCTCCGGGACTGTTTCGTTTGCGGCCTGCTCCGCGAGGACATTCAGCGTGTGTTGTTCACGGAAGACAAAAAGCTAACCTCCCAGAAGGCCGTAGATAGAGCTCTTGCCATGGAAACTGCAACTAAAAGCGCGGCGTTCACGCATAACAGCGTATCCCCGGCGTACGAAGTGAATAAGGTTCGAGGCTAACAGCAGTCTGTGATGTCTCCAAGCTGCTTCCGTTGCGGGTTACCCAATCACTCCTACGAAGCATGCCCTCATATCGGCGATACATGTTATAATTGTAACCGAAAAGAGCATATTCAACGCGCTTGCAGGAAAGGAAAGAAAGCTAGGGAGGCAAAGCCTCGGAAACGTGTCAAGATGCTCACGTCCGTCCAAAACGAGTCGTATGTCCCACCTATCAGTCAACGCAGACCCATTTACTCTACCCGTGAACAGTAACGGTGTCCTGCTGACGATGGAGCTTGACACCGGCGCAGCAGTATCCGTCATATCATGGCGTGAATTCCAGAGGCTGTTTCCACGTAAGCGACTTCAGCCAGCATCGTTAAAGCTGCGAACGTATACTGGGGCCATAGTAAAGCCGAAGGGTCCGGCGAAAGTCGTCGTGCACCACTACGGCCAGAGCGTGGAGCTTCCCCTGTACGTCGTGCACACTACAGTACCGGCACTCCTCGGCAGAGAATGGTTGCAAGATATTCGTCCGGATTGGAAGAACCTAGTTTTTTTGAAGCACCATGGTCTCTCTCGAGAAATGTCAAAGCACTGGCAAAAAAAGCTGGAAGCCATGCTAGACAGCCATTCCGAACTTTTCAAGGATGAGCTAGGTACCATCGCGGAAGAGCAGGCCGAGCTTGTCCTTCGCGAAGGGTCACAGCCAAAGTTTGTAAAGGCAAGAAGCGTTCCTTTTGCTCTGCAAAGTACAGTAGAAGCTGAACTTGTGAAAATGGAGAAGCTTGGCATCATAACGCCTGCTGCTACAAGAGAATACGCGACGCCCTTGGTACCGGTAGTCAAGAGGGATGGAAGCCTCCGACTGTGTGGCGATTATAAAACCACCGTCAATTCCTGTCTGGAAGTAGACCGCTACCCGCTACCTCGGATAGGTGACCTTCTTGCAGCGCTTGCAGGAGGAGAGGAATTTTCGAAGATCGACCTGAGTAGGGCCTACCAGCAGGTAGTTATGGCGGAAAGCTCCCGGAAACTACTGATGATAAACACGCATAAGAGCTTGTATACTATGAACCGTCTGGCTTTCGGCATTTCTTCCACCCCAAGCATATTTCAAAGAATTACGGACAACATGCTGAAAGGGTTCGAAGGAGTCAGTTGCTACCTTGACGACATCCTGGTCACAGGCAAGACCAAGCAAGAGCAGTTCCATAACTTGGGAGCCATTTTGTCAAGATTGCAGGAACGCGGTGTGCGCATCCGGCGCGATAAGTGCTCGTTCTTTCAACGAGAGCACCGTTATCTGGGCCACGTCATCAACGCCGAAGGTGTTTGCGCATCCTCTGAAAAGGTAGTGGCACTGCTAAATTCGCCTGCTCCAAAAGACAAGCAGCAACTGCAGTCATTCCATAGGATGGTCAATTATTAAGGAAAGTTTGTTCAGCGTCTCTCGACTTTGGCACAGCCATTGTACAGGCTGCTAAATCAAACAACGGAGTGGTCGTGGGATGCGTCATGCCAGCTTGCTTTCACGGAAATAAAAGCAGCTATGGCTTCCCCTCCAGTTCTTGCCCATTATGATCCGAAGCGACCACTTCAACTTGCCTGCGACGCATCTCAGTACGCCATAGGCGCAGTTCTTTCGCAGAAAATGACAAATGGATCAGTTCGACCGATTGCCTACGCATCCCGCACATTGTCAAGTGCCGAAAAGAACTACATTCAGATCGAGAAAGAAGCCATTGCCCCCGTATACGGCGTAAAGAAGTTTCACTTCTACGTCTACGGAAGGTTCTTCACGCTTGTGACTGACCATAAACCACTGCAAGCAATTTTCGGCCCGAAAACAGGCATTCCTGCAATGGCAGCTGCCCGCATGCAGCGTTGGGCGCTGACGCTGTCAGCCGACAACTGTGCTCTTGAATTCAAGAAATCTACTGATAATGCGGAAGAAGACTGTCTATCGCGCTTGCCGCTCGACAGGAGCGAAAAGCAATCGGCCGAAGAAAGCGAAACTTTTTATTCGCTTCGTTTTGAAACGCTGCCTGTCACAGGCCAAGACATCGCTCGTGAAACGAGGCGTGATCCTTTACTAAGCAAGGTACTGAACTTCACAAGTGCTGGCTTGCCGTCGCATGTCGCTGAAAAGGAGTTCAAACTTTTCTTCGACAAGCGTTTGGAGCTCACAGTTCATCAAGGGTGTTTAATGCACGGCATGAGAGTATCGTGCCTCCAAAACACCGAGCCTTCTTGCTTGAGTAACTTCATCAGGGTCATCCCGGTATCGTAAGATGCAAAGAACTCGCGAGGAGCTACGTCTGGTGGCCGGGTATCGACGCGGACCTAGAGCAACATGTGAAGAAATGTGAAGAGTGTCAGCAGCAACGAACGAACCAGCACCGGCTCCGCTTCATCCATGGTCATGGCCGACTTCGCCGTGGCAAAGAGTTCACTTGGACTTTGCTGGACCCATGAAAAACAAAATGTTCCTTGTTGCTGTTGACGCACACTCAAAATGGCCGGAAGATTCTGTAATACAGAAGACTACGGCGTACCACACAGTTCAGTGTCTCCAAGACCTTTTCTCTGGTTTTGGCGTACCCGAGACCATAGTGACCGACAACGGACCACAGTTCGTTTCCGAAGAATTCAAGAGCTTCGTCAAAGGCTTCGGTGGTCGTCATGTCGTGAGTGCAGCGTGCCATCCAAGCACGAATGGCCTTGCGGAGAGATTTGTACAGACAATGAAATCTGCGTTGCGGAAAGGACGACCCCAAGACTCCTTGCAGGCAACCTTACACACGTTCTTGATGACATACCGCAACACGCCGCATGCGACAAGATAAACACCAGCAAACCTTTTCATAGACGACTGCGCACGAGACTCGACGCAGACAAGCCTTCTGTCGGGGGAAGAGTGGCTCAGCAACAGCTCTCCGATATGGTGCGAAGCAAGGCACGTGAGCGACTTTTCAACATCAACGATGAGGTCCTAGTGAGGAATTACAGTGGTCCTGAGAAATGGGTCCCTGGCACTATCATTCAGCAGTCTGGCCAGGTTTCATTCAAGGTTCGAGTTAGGACGAATCGTGGGGTGCTCATTTGGCGTCGTCATCAAGACCAGCTACTGCTCAGCATTCGACAGCTCAAAGCAGAGCATCATGGAAGATTTTAATCCAGATTTCAGGGATCCTGAGAGCGCCACCGAGCCACTTCCAGCTGTGGCACCTGCGGCAACGAACGACCCTCCAGGGGAGCGACGCTATCCACAGAGGGACCGGCGACCTCCTGATAGAAATCAGCCATAGCATTAGTTGCTTTGTATAATGTGGCAAAAGGTCTTTGCGCTCATTAGGAGGAAGGAGATGTTGTGTGCGCGCGAAACTAAGCTCGCGTGTTATCGCGTACTGCCTGCGCATGCTCACTGCCCGGCTATCTCTTATCGGGTAGTCCGTGCTGGCTTTAAAAGACCGCTCGCACGGGCCCACCGCGCTCAGTATGTAACCTGTTGGCTTCCTGCCAAGTAGCAGGAATAAACGTTCCTTCGATGCTACGTCTACGCCGCCCAGTTCTTGGATGCCAGACATGACAGCGAGCTTCACCAAGTGGCGACCCCCCCTTTGCCGCCATCGAAAGAAACCTCAGTGAAGCCTTAAATCTTCGTGCTTAGGTATATGCGATACGAAGTAGTCCGAATTTCTGTTATTTGCTGCTTTGCGCGTCTCTTGTTTATCATAGCAGCTGTTGTCCTGTGCAGTGCATGCCCGGTCTGCTCAGGTGTTCAGTGCCTCCAGCCAGCTGGTGCTTATGCAATGTCGAGAGGCGCGTGTTGCAGACGCGACGAACGAGGAAGTGGACGAGCCCAGGTCAATGCAACAGTTAAATTACCCTTCAGTTCATTACACTGAGAGAGGACCAGCATGGACTCTGGATATTTCTCGCTATTTCTTTCACCGCATTAAGCATTTATATTACTAAATACGCAAACAACGCATCAAAGTTGATGCTCCTGTTTCAAAGACTGAGCGCAAACGCTTTGGCGCTAATTCCCCATGAGCGAAATGTTAAACTCCAAGCGTTTTTCGATCCCCCCAAGGCGAAAGGGGGGGGAAGCTGCGAAGATTATTGGATCGTAAACAAAGACTGCGTCTTCGCAAGTCGCCTTTGTTTTTACACAGCCTTCAGAAAAGGCTTTTACTGCACAGCCTAAAGCCGCGTTGTATGCCACCTTATCTGAGTGTGAACGTTAAGGAGCAATCTTTGTCTTTTCAGAGACGGCTTACTTAGCAAGAGTAGACCACGCTCTAGAGCTCACGCCTAACGGCGATATATTGTGGCGATAAGGCTTATTTTAGTCACTGTGGTTTTTTTTTCTGTTTCCTTTTATACTATTGTATCAGCTACCAACTCCTTGAGTTATCGCAACTGTGGAATTGAAGGATATCTAGCGAGGCATTTTAACGCCGGTGAGCTCTTGTTATTAGCTGAGTGCTGTTCAGTGGGAAAATATGCTTGTTGCTTTCTTTCTATTTTAAAACTAGCTTTTTGAAGATTGGACGTGCTGAAGTTTACAACTGATAAGGCCACATCTGAAGTTGAAGACAATGTGTTGTCAAAAAAAACTGCAGGGCACAAAAGTTTCGGAAAAGGCGGAAAGCCTGTAATGTTCTAAATCTTTTGTGGCCTATAAATAGTTGCTGATGGCATGCGGCGGCTCTCCAGTTAGACATTTCTTTCCGGCTTCACAAGTGTTAGAATGCAGAAGCAATAATCGGCCACTGTCAGAGGCCACTAGAAACCCAACTGCAGTTAGGTAATTGAGGCTCATATTTGCAGTTTTCCGGGGCTGCCAAAGGCTGCATGTCCTCGTCACAAGGACAAGTTCTTTTTATGACAAAAGCTCTAATACCAAATGGAAAGCATCACGCTTGGCATTATATCTACGGCAAAGAGCCGAATAAAAAGGGTGACGTGGCATTGAAAGGACAAGTGCTTTAAAAACAAAGAAAAATAAATTTGGTGCCCTGCGGGCAGTGGTAACGTCGTTTCGAAATAAATTATTCGCTTATTCACACCACCAGAGTTTTTCAGCACACTTGCGACAATGGGTAAGAAATGTGCGAACTTCTCAATCAAAGTAAAATAAGTGAGCTGATAGCAGGACACACAAATGGTGGATGACAGAAGAATATAGGAGGTGGAGAATAAGCCCATCTCCCCTACTCCTTCGCAACGCTGGTGAAGGGTCTGTCCGGACCCATAACAAATGCATGGTACTTATGTTGTTGTGGTAACTGCGCGGCCCAAAAGCGAAGCCCTTAGCGATCATGAAAACGCGTACATTGTGGCAACTGCAGCTGCTTTGTAGAAATCTCTTTGTTGAGGCATCGAATCTACCACCGCTACTGCATATGCATGTTCTTTGTGGAATGTATTTTCTTGCCCTTGGCTGTTCGCCACCATTCTAGGGGTGAAGTGGGTGGGGTGAGCCATGTACTGTATGAGTTTCAGATGCTGCCTTATCCGCACTTTTGCTATCAGATGTGCATACAGTCGTCTGGCAAGAGCAAACTTCATGCCGTCTGACGCTGAGGAATACAAACAATGTTCAGAGCGTTCCGTCGCCTCTTCTTCGTGGAATGTGACCTGTTCTAATTACTTAAACTTTAATACTTTAACATTAACTGAAGACAGCTTCATTAATACACAACGGAAATGATTTTAACTTCATCAGTTAGAGACGCCACGATATTCTTGCAACATGTATCTTTTCACTCCCATCGCAATTCAAGCAGTTTCGTTATGTCGTTAGCACTTCTCTGCTAAAAAAAACAACATAAACATTAAAAATCACAGGTACCTATCAAAAGCTGGGACGACTTAGAACACAATTCGCATTATTTTCCACTTTTCCTGCTTGATCCAGTCGAGGTAACAACATGCGTTCGCTTTATTGGTTTCGTTTCCATCGAACCTCCAGTTCACATGGAGCCACCTAGTTAATTAAAGACATATCTGCTCAACCTGGACCAAAAAATGCAATATTTTATCGCTTTCTGTTGGCTTTCACCAGAACAAAAAAACGCTGTAATGAACTATATTCCATTTACTCTCTTTCTGGCTCTTCTCTGTTTATCGGTGCCAAGGCAGAAGCTCGGCCAAGTTTATCTGCCGGTAAAAATTTTACTGTATAGAAGTAAAATGCATGGGTGAACGTACGTGAAGATTCAGGAGCACAAGTGTACTGCCACGGGTAGTTGGTTTGACATGACACAAAAGGAACAGGGCGGACACAAGACGAACAAGGAAAACAACACTCTCTGCGATTATGAAATTTTTTTTTGTGACCTTGAATCACTCTCAACTCAAATCACTCTCAACTTGGTGAAAGCATGCAGTCTTTCACTGAAAGTATCAAGGGCCAGGTAAAGAGGAAAAATAGAGGCATTTGCACCTGTAAATTCAAGCCACAGAATTGGGCACAAGGTGTACCTTTTTGCATATAATGTAACTTTTAAATAACCAGGGAAAGCGGAAACCGACCGATGTTCCTTTAGTTCAAGTTTATGCTTGCCCGTCAGTAACCATTTTTCTGGGCACGTACAGGAGGCAGACGTTTTAAGCTCAACTTCGGGTTCACCCATGCCTCCAGTTAGATGGTTTTTCCGCTTTTGTTTATTTGAAATCAAACTCGTACAACGCCACAACGCAATAAGACTGCTGCTTCTCTCTTCTAGACATCTTGACATGGCATCGTTGTCGTCGTGTACTTACTTCCAGAAGGCTGCACTTTTGAATATGTTAATTCCCTTGCTGGTTAAAGTAGTCAGACCGCCGAAAATGCTTGCGCTCAGAGTCGGGGCCCCCGGTGCTCCACGTCACGTCGACAGAAAGGCTTAAGCAAAATAAACATTCTCACCAAACTGTTCAAAATAGATGAGCAAAACGCATAAACCGATCGAAATCTGGAAGCACTACAGGAAGAACTACTTTCGGCTCGACGCACGAAACCAGCGACGTGGGTCGGAAAACATGGCTGGGGAGGTTAGAAGCGGTCAGTACTCTTATATGGTAAGCGAATGTTTGAAGTGAAAACACAACAAACGTGTTGAAGTCAATATTTTGCATCCAGGGCTCCCGAGAAATGCCGCAGTTTTGTTCTGGGTATTCTTCAGAGGTTCAGCTTTAAAATCGTGTTTGAATTTATTCTGCCGACGAATCGATCTGTGGAGTCATTAGTAATCTTAAATTCAAACGGTAGTGTGACCTCATGCGTATGGTTTTTTACTGACATTTATAAAACCAGGGAAAAATATAGATATAACAGGCAGGCCCATGTGCTACGCGGAGCCACTAGTATAAGTTACTGGCTTCCAAGGAGATAGTTCAATAGGAATAAAGTGCAAAAACTTTTGACTCCAAGCGCGTGTCTTTATGCCTATTTTGCAGTATTTATTCCAACATGATTGCTGGAAATAAAAAGCTCAGAGAAATAATTGATGAAAAGCACAAACGGAAGCGGGTGGCATATGAAGGACACTCGTAGAAAGTAGTGGCTGTATTTTCTCAATGCAGTTTTATTTGAAGTGACTGTCGCAGCAGCCCAGTTATTGCGCAGCAAGTGCGATTACTGAAAAAAAGAAGAGTCCTTCTTTGGAGCCGCACTATGTTACAGAAAATTTCATTCAAGAATTCAGTGGCAGAGAAGGAAAACTTGTTCTTTCTGCCGATTTCCTCCAAAAAATGCAGCTCATGAAATGGGGGATTGCTGGCCGCCCCTCTCAGACGTATATGCGGGAATCGTGAACAGGCTACCTTGAAAAGGATAAAAAAGTAAAGCGAATGTGTGCCCCTCAGTATATATGGAGTTCTAATAATAGAACACTCGGAGCAGCTTATTAACTTAATGAAGGATCACTGCAATTCAATTTGCCGTTTTCATGAATATGCTCACTGTGCAGAAGAATAATAATCCAACGAGAAATTTGAGATACCTATTTACTTTGACGCCAACTGACGTGAAACACGATTCCCAATCAACAATGCTTAATTAAAACAACTGATGAAGTCTTTTGGAACGTTCCCTTCACGACACAACCATAATACGGACCCCCTTCCCTTGTTTGCTTAAATATATATATATACCAAAGGGAAGCGGGAAGTGTGTGTACGCAGATATATCTAAACTTATTATGAGGGATATGACCTGCTGCATCTTAAGGTGGTCGACGTCCTCTCAAGTTTCATGCAGCAGCTTTTATATTGACCTCCTCCATTAGTTGTAAAGGAAATCGGGAAAAAAATGAAGAAAAGAAAGGAAAAGAGAAAGAATGAAAGAAAGAAAGGAAGAAAGAAAGGAAGAAAGAAAGGAAGAAAGAAAGAAAGAAAGAGAGAAAGGATGAAGGAAAGAAAGGAAGAATGAAAGAAAGAGATAAGGAAAGAAAGAAAGGAAGGAAGGAAGAAAGAAAGGAATAGATAAATAAATTGTAAGATGGGTACTGGGATGGTTAGAGTACTGTGCGCCGGCGGTAGACACAGAGACACAGGCCTCGTAGGCACAGAGGTCGAGCACCACGAGCACACACACAAAGCGATGGCAATGCCACTCAACACAACGGTCAGAAGTTCGTCATCGTCTTCGCTTGAACAGGAACTTCTTCGTCGTTACAACTGCCCCCCGGGGAGAAGAGGAGCCATCCTGGCGACTTACGGCGTAGATGGGATGGCCGGGTCATAATACGGCTTTAGGCGCTGGACGTGAACAGTCTCGCGTCCGCGCCGGCGAAGATCAGGAGACGGCTTCAGCGGTTCCACCACGTAATTAACAGGCGAGGTGCGTTCCAAAACTCGGTAGGGGCCGTGAAACTTTGAAAGAAGTTTCGAGGAGAGGCCCGGAGTACTGGATGAAATCCAGAGCCACACGAGGCTACCAGAAGAAAAGTGCGGGGACGTGTGATGGCTGTCGTGGCGGGATTTCCGACGGTATTGGGCCTCAGTTGTGAGAGAACGGGCGATTTGGCGACACTCTTCTGCGTGTCGTGCAGCTTGCGAAATAGGAGTACACACAAATGCGTCAGGCTGGTATCGGAGAATGGTATCGAGTGGAGCAGAAGGATGACGGCCGTAAAGAAGATAGAACGGTGAGAAGCCGGTAGTCGACTGCGTTGCGGTGTTGTAGGCGTACGTCACATACGGAAGGACGAGATCCCAATTGGAATGGTCTGATGAGACGTATATAGAGAGCATATCGCCGAGGGTACGGTTAAATCTTTCTGTAAGGCCGTTAGTTTGCGGGTGATAGGCAGAGCTTGTTCGGTGAATGATGTTGCACTGGCGGAGCAAGGCTTTGACAACTTCCGATAAGAAAACGCGGCCTCTGTCACTCAGCAGTTCGCGCGGTGCGCCGTGGCGAAGAATGAACCGTCGCAAAATGAAGGAGGCTACGTCAGACGCTGAGGCGGATGGAAGGGCGGCGGTTTCTGCATACCTCGTCAAGTGGTCAACGGCGACGATAGCCCAACGGTTACCGGCTGCAGTGTAGGGAAGAGGTCCATACAAATCAATGCCTACGCGGTCGAATGGGCGCGGTGGGCAAGGTAGCGGTTGCAACTCGCCTGCAGAACGGTGAGCAGGGGGCTTGCGACGTTGGCAGGGCAGGCATGAGCGGATGTGCTTAAGGATGAAGTTATACATTCCGCGCCAGTAGTAACGCAGCCGGATTCGATTGTATGTTTTGAAGACTCCTGCGTGTCCGCATTGTGGATCAGCGTGGAAATAATCACAGACTTGCGAGCGGAGGTGGCGAGGAACAACTAATAACCACTTGCGACCATCTGCGCTGTAGTTGCGGCGGTAAAGGAGATTGTCACGAATGGCGAAGTGAGAAGCTTGGCGACGGAGAGCGCGTGATGAAGAAGCCGCAATAGGGTTAGATAGGAAATCAAGCAGAGACGCAATCCAAGGGTCCATGCGCTGCGCTGAAGGCATGTCGTCGATGTGAAGCAACGTAGGGGAGTCTTCGAGTGTCGAGAGGCCGGCGAGCTCAACCGGAAGGGGGCAGCGAGAAAGGGCGTCGGCATCTTGGTGCTTGCGTCCGGAGCGATAAACTACGTGGGCGTCGTATTCCTGCATACGAAGAGCCCATCTTGCGAGGCGGCCGGAGGGGTCTTTCAGTGAGGATAACCAGCAAAGCCCATGGTGGTCCGTCACGACGTCAAAGGGACGACCATAGAGATAAGGCCGGAATTTGGTAAGAGCCCAAACGATAGCCAAACACTCTTTTTCCGTTACTGAGTAATTGGACTCTGCCTTCGTCAGGGTGCGGCTTGCATAGGCGACAACGTACTCAGCAAAGCCAGGTTTGCGCTGCGCGAGTACAGCCCCGAGACCAACACCACTGGCGTCGGTGTGGACCTCGGTAGGGGCCGTCGGGTCGAAATGGCGCAGGATAGGTGGTGCGGTGAGGATGCGGCGTAATGTATAAAACGCGTTGTCGCATGCGGGTGACCACTGTGAAAAGTCGGAGCTGCTGGATACGAGTTGTGTTAAAGGGGCAGCAATCGATGCAAAGTTTCGAATAAACCTACGAAAGTAGGAACACAGGCCAAGGAAGCTGCGCAGTTCTTTGACAGATGTAGGCTTGGGAAAAGCAGCGACCGCACGAAGTTTGGCTGGGTCTGGAGAAACGCCTTCCTTGGAGACAACGTGCCGTAAGATAGTGAGTTTACGAGCAGCAAAACGGCATTTCTTCAAGTTTAGCTGCAAACCGGCGTCAGAAAGGCAGTTCAAGACGTGCCTCAGGCGATGGAGGTGGGTGTCAAAATCCGCAGAAAAGACGACGATGTCGTCGAGGTAGCAGAGGCATACCTTCCATTTTAATCCCCGCAAAATGGTGTCCATCATCCTCTCAAATGTTGCAGGCGCATTACAAAGGCCAAATGGCATAACTGTAAATTCGTATAAGCCGTCGGGGGTTACAAAAGCGGTTTTGGGGCGATCGGCCGCTTCCATGGGGACCTGCCAATATCCGGAACGAAGATCGAGAGAAGAAAATAGTTCGGCCCCTTGCAAACAGTCCAAAGCGTCATCGATGCGTGGAAGAGGGTAGACATCCTTCCGCGTAATCTTATTAAGGCGGCGGTAGTCGACACAAAATCGGATGGAGCCGTCTTTCTTCTTGACCAGCACAACAGGCGAAGCCCAAGGGCTACTGGAGGGCTGGATCACGCCGTCTTGGGGCATTTTATCAACTTGCTCTTCGATAGCATGGCGCTCGGTGGCAGATACACGATAGGGGCGCTGCCGCACTGGTGCGTGGTTGCCGGTGTCGATACGATGGGTGACCGTTGAAGTTTGGCCCAAGGAACTCTGATGACAGTGGAAGGAGGAGCGGAACTGGTGAAGGAGGTTAAGAAGCTGCGTCCGTTGCGGGGAAGGAAGATCGGTGGCGATAGAGCGAAGGAAGAGGTCTGTAGCGGAGGAATCAGGCGCAGAAGATGGAGGGCTGAGCGCAGTCATGGCTAGATGAGGCGAATCGGCGGGGTCCTCACAGGTGAGAATGGACGCAATGGATAGTAAACTGCCGAGACATTCGCCATGGCGCAAGGCAGTAGGGAAGGAAAACGGGTTAGAGACCCATAGCACGGAGAGGCCAGCAGAAATAGTGAGCACAGCGTAGGGCAGCGGGAGGGACTTGCGGCGCAGGAAAGTGCAGGCCGGCGTGAAGAGAACAACGTCATCACAAACAGAGTCACAAGAGATGCTTACAAGCGCAGTGGAGCTGGGAGGAAGGACGATGTCTTCGGTGACGACGGCTTTAGCGCAGGGAACAGAAGGAGCAGAGTCTGGCGAGATATTAGGCAAAGCGGAGAACCCAACTTTTGCGCGAGCGCAGTCGATGACAGCTTCGTGACGCGACAGGAAATCCCACCCTAAAATTAAAGAATGTGAGCAAGAAGGCAGCACGACGAACTCGATGTAGTATAGTGTGTCGTGGATTCGAACTCGAGCGGTGCATGCTGCTAACGGCGTAATCGGCTGTGCGCTGGCCGTGCGCAGCGTGAGTCCAGAAACTGGCGTCTTAACTTTCTTTAAAGAAGTACATAACTTTTCGTCCATTACCGAAATCGCTGCACCGGTGTCTATCAGAGCCATCGCAGACACGCCCTCAACAAAAACATCAATAAGATTCGCAGGTGATCGATGAGGTCTTCGAAATTTCGACGGGGGCGCAGTTCTTGCCTCCGGAACTGCGGCGCCTAGTTTTCCTGCCGAGGAGAATTAGGGCGACGTCGCATGGGGGAGATAGAGCGGCGTCGTGGCGAAGGGGTGCGGCGGCTGGAGAGGGCTGAGCGATCAGGGGAGAAAGGACGACTTGGCGTTTGGTCGACAGCCTCAGAATATTGACGGGTTGGAGGCCAGTACCCCGAAAATTGCGCGCGTGGTGCTGGCGCTTGGAGATGGCGACGGCAGTAGCGCGCGACGTGACCAGGCACTCCGCAAGTGTAGCATACAGGACGGTTGTCACTCGTGCGCCACGGATTGCTTGCTCTTCGAGCTGGTCGCAGGGAAGGTGAAGACGCTTGCACAGGCACGTACATTGTAGGATAGGACGACAGCGGGGGCTGTACTAGAACGTCGGCGTAAGTCCGAGGACCGGCTACAGGTCTTGGGGCGACGTCGGCGCAAGGCATGGGACTGGTGACAGACCTTGGAGCAGCATCGGCGTAAATCAAGGGTGCGGCGACAGGTGGCGGAGGATGGAAGGATGGAAGCGCCTCAGTAACCTGGTGTTGTATGGCCTGTCGAAGAGCTGGGGCCAAATAAGGCGGCGTCTGTTGAGGGCTAGGCAGAAGAGAAAGTTGCCGAGCTACCTCTTCACGGACGAAATCTTTGATTTGCTGCAGCATAGAGGTGTTGTCAGCTGCAGGCGCCAGTCCAGAAAGCGATTCAACCTGGGCTTGGTGTTGCCGAGTCAGTAACCGCTGTTTGCGCAGCTCCTCGAAGCTCTGGCAGAGCGTGAACACATCCTTAACGGTGCGCAAGTCGCGGGCCAATAGCATCTGAAAGGCATCATCGTCGATACCTTTCAAGATGTGTTTTATCTTGTCGGCTTCGGACATGTTCGCATTGACACGTTTGCATAAGTCAATGACCTCTTCTATATAGCTGGTGAAGCTTTCGCCGACGTGCTGCGAGCGTTCACGCAAACGCTGTTCAGCCCGAAGTTTCCGGACAGTGGGGCGACCAAAGACTCCGGCAAGCTTCGTTTTGAAGGCCGCCCATGTTCGGATGTCTCCCTCATGGTTCCGATACCAGAGGTTAGCGACCCCCGTTAGATAAAAAATTACGTTGTTGAGCTTCGTATCGTCGTCCCATCTATTGTACAGGCTCACCCGTTCGTATGACGCGAGCCAGTCTTCCACGTCATTCTCATCGGCTCCGCTGAAGATTGCCGGATCTCGCTGGCGAAGGGAGCCGGCGCAGATGAGAGCTGGTCCCGTTTGCACAGATTGGGTTTGGGCGTCTTCTGGCATTTCAAGCGTGGGAAGAGTGCGGTTACGCAGCTCCACGATGGAGATTTCTACCCCGCACCTCCACCAAATGTAAGATGGGTACTGGGATGGTTAGAGTACTGTGCGCCGGCGGTAGACACAGAGACACAGGCCTCGTAGGCACAGAGGTCGAGCACCACGAGCACACACACAAAGCGATGGCAATGCCACTCAACACAACGGTCAGAAGTTCGTCGTCGTCTTCGCTTGAACAGGAACTTCTTCGTCGTTACGAAATAAATAAAGAAGAAAACAAAGAAAGAGAAAAAGAAAGAACGAAAGAAGGGAAGGAAGAAAGAATGAAAGGACGAAAGAAAGAAAGGATGAAAGAAAGAAAGAAAGAAAGATAGAAAGGAAGGATTGAAGGAAGGAAGAAGGAAAGAAAGAGAGAAAGAAAGTACGAAATAAACAAGGAAAGAAAGGAAGAAAGAAGGAAAGAAAGAAAAAAGGAAGGAAAGAAAGAACGAAACAAAAAAGAAAGAACTAAGGCAAGAAAGAAAAAAAGGCTTCCATTAAAGCATGTTGTCTACGCTCCGATCGAAATTGTCTGGCTTTGGCACCAAGTCAGGCGCCGCGGACTGGACCATAAGCTACTCGCCCATTACGACGGTCCCTACGTGGTTGTGGTCAGAATTAGTGTCCTCACATATCAGACGGCGCGCCTCACCGCAACTGGTCGCCATTTTGCCAGAACTGAACTCTCACCTTTCGCTGGTCTAGAGCCACGGAGCTCTCAGGACACAATCGAACTCGTCCAGCGGACTTCGTCTGCGCAGCAGGAAAATGCCACGGACGAGCGAAGGCGAAGGAGGAGAAGTGCGAACTTGGTGGATGTGGGGACGGTTGGACGCCATTGGGAACTGACTTGGTGCTCCTGCTAGGCTTGGCGTTAACCGACCTTGAGCTAGGCTTTTGCGCCTGTGACAATATTATAGATCGCGGCAAGTTCTCGTATTACTCCTGGAGCAGTAGTGCACCAGTTGAGCGATGGACCATTCCCTTGTAGGTGGCTGTTTCACACACAGCCATCGTTGGGGCTTGTGAGACCCACGTTGCTCTTTCGGTGTAACCTCTCAGGATCGATGATGAATCGAACTGCTCGCAATCTGGTAGGCGATGGCGTCACAAGGTTAAATGACCTAGGCGTCAAGCTGTCCATCTGCTTATTTCTACATGCTGACGACGCCACCTAATACACACTTACGAAACACTCAACGCTCTCTATGAATATAAAGGTTTCTAAAGCTATGAAAAGTGCACAGGCAGTTACACGTTTTTCTCACCCTATTTTCAGCGCGCATTTATCCTCGTCATACGTGCTATATTCCAGATTCGAATTATTCCTACCGTGTTTAGCATTGATCAAGCATAATTCAGAGGCCGTTTCGGATGTTCATATGTTCTTGTATGGAGAACGTGAAGAACCTACACGGTTAACGTACACAAAATTGTTGCAATGCACGAGAACGGGGCCTGGCGGGTGCCACGGGTGCCACATATCTGGTGAGCGCAATTCAGACGGTGGAATTTTTGCAGGAGACTTATGAGGAGCCTACTTATTTGAGCGTATTTTCTTTGCCGTGTTCATACAGTGCTCACGTAATTTCACGTGCGCGTTTTACGTGGAAAAGTTGGAGTAGGATTTATTGAACGAGACCGAGTCGCCAGTGGAACGTCTGCTGTTGTACTCAGAAAGATTCAGCGGGTGAATCCCGTGCAATCACTGAAGATTTACTGTAAGATCTGCGTGGAAGCATATTTAAAATCACCGTCTGCTCTCAGGCCGCGCGGCATTCGTCTCCGTGGAGGTTCGGCTACGCCCAGGAAAATCCCGCGTCAAAAATAAATTGTACAAAGGAATGCTGGATGTGAAGGCCCGTACACTTCATCTTTTATTTCATCTTCACACTTTACATGAGTTATAAGATGTCTTTCCGAATAAAAAGGACCTCTACATCGTTAGCTGTGTAATCCGATTAGGAGCCGTTACACTGCGCAAATTTTACCTTGATATTCAATATCTGTGAAGAACAATTCCATTGTTGGTGATGTGCAGAGTTCTGTTACTTCGTCCATACTTACCTGCTGAGTGTTGCACTTGTTACTCAAACAGAGAATGCTGCCTGTGCCATACAAAAGTGCCGTTTGGGCTATGTAAACTATAAATAAATATTATAAGTCGGCAGTCCGCTGCTGCTGAACCGTTAAAGAGAAATTCACAAGGGGGCTGACCTGCTGGGCATGTTTTTGGAGGTCCACCTTCTTGTTTCTACCGAGCACAGTCTCGGCAACAGCCGGCTGTATTTTTGTGAAACTAACATGTGATCAATATGAACTTTAGCACCTGCTCCAAGTGCGCGAAGATATTCAGCCTCAAGAAAGAACTGATAAAACGAACTTAATAGCAAAACCTAGAAAAGAAAGGCCGTAGAACTTAGGTGGCGTACTAGACATTGTAAAGGGCGTGCCTGGCTCTCTTATATGTGCGAGAAAAAAACTTTATTGGGAGGACATGTAAAGAGGTCTGCTGACGCAAAAATAACGCAGGCGTGCTTTTTCACATGCACGTAGGGGGTAGGAGAATAAAGAAAGTTGACAGCCGATGGAAGGTAATGATCCCTAAGCACCACAGTTACGCAACCCAATATTGCAATTGGACGGCTTCAGTCTTGTCCTTTGTAGGGCCAATACGTTTCTAATACTGGACCAATTACCTGTGCAGCTTGGGATGATATAGGTATATAATAAATTGCGTACAGTGGCACGGATAATGGATATGTGCAAGCATGCATTAGCTTGCCCCCGGCTGTCGAGGAGATTCCAACGTGTGGCACATCACCGGCACTTGCATCAGATAAAGGCTTTCCTGCACACAAGTCGTAGCGCAGGAACGTAGGCACATGTCGCTCTCGCAGTATTAATGGTGCTGTGTGCTTACAGCTGCACAGGCAGACTTCAGGCACTTACACACACGCATGACCTGGCACAAACGGGCATGCCCATACGAGGTCAGCAGCGTTCGTCATTCAGGCTAGGTGCAGCACTTAAGCACCCGTCAGAGAAGGCTATCTTTGTCTGGCTAGCAGAAAATTGGAGAATGATATGAGGCATGTGTAAGTCATCAGTGACTTTCACCCTGCAGCCCATGAGCGTTTCCTCGGAAAGAGGGCAGGAGTCGAACCATCCGACTTTGCCAGTGTAGTGAGTGCATTCCCAAAGAATATGATGTACTATTTTGGGATGTACTGTAATCCAAATAATTTACACTAGCTGCAACTTCTACCCGGCAGAGGTAGCGTTTGGCATTCGGGTCTCATTATGCCTGGTTCATTATCTGCTGGTAGCCCCCTATAGAAAATTGTACTCATTGCAATCGACCATTTCCGGCTGACACGAATGAAATTCATTTTTCTGTTTACACCGAAAAAAAACTGCGTGTATTACTTTATAATATTAAAAAGATGTTTTCCGTACCTACATGACTGCTTCGCTGAAAAAGCAGCTGCTGCTAAGTACAGAAAACCTTACTCTACAGCAGGAGTACTGATGCCCTCTTCTCGCCCTTTAAGTACATTCATGACGGCTTACACCAGGCAGTCGGATTTCGGTTCATAATGACGCTTAATGTGCAATGAGAATTCACCATCTGTAAACGAAAAAATAGTTTAATTCGCTCGGCACTTATTTTGAATGACTAGCATTCAGTTACACACAGATAAGTGAGGTTTTTTCCCTTTTGGCATACTGTGCCGTTTATGCCGCGGACGACACCTCTAAAAACCTAATGCCATGTCTCTATTGTTCTTTTGAAGTAACATTGCTTTTTGGCCTGTAACCATGGTTACGCTATCAGAAGTTCGTTGCTTTTTAGTTGTTATGAAGCAGCTGTGAACATACCACGTACCTCGTAAAGAGAAAAGATGACAAGTTTTTAAGTACTGAAGTTGCAAACGACTTCAGAAGGCTCCGCATCATGGAAGATATTAGCTTGGGAAAAGAACGGCTAGCTGTGGAACTTATAAAAAAGTTGGAGGTTTATAACTGCGAAGCAGGCAGTAATGTGAGAAAGCACAGTTTTTCTCAGGTATCGACACCTTAGCCAAGTACCTGAAAGCGTCATTCAGGTGTCCACTGACTCAGTAAGCCAGTTATGCGCGTCTTAACTTTTCCTCCTGTGCCGTGTTTCTGCAGCAATTTTGGCAACAAAAACACGTATTGCTTTGGTGCCGTACGTATTTTTCAGCCACAACGTTGTCCACGCCAAAACCTGCCGAGCACTTCTATCACTGCAAAAACATAGTGCGAACCATGAATATTAGTTTGATAGTAGTATTAGTTGATGAAAAAGGAGATGTGCAATGCACAGCGCAAGAGTGTCTTGCAGGTTAACGCAAGGAGTGTTCAGCTGCGGTGATAACCTAGTGCTCTTGCGCCGTGGCCAGCGAAGCTAAGCTGTTCGCGCCGCTTCTGGACCGAGACCCAGCCACGGATATTTCATTCATTTATTTTCATTTCTTTCTTAACCTTGGCGCAAGCCACTAATAATCGCAAGCCCACAAACATTGCAACATCTTCCAAACACAAACTCACAAACATCCCGGGATCTTCCTTGATATGCAGCAATCGGAAAAGTGCTTTCGCACTAATATTTAACTTCGGTGGTCACAACCGTTCGCACACCTTGGGACCTGCACGTTTCCTTTAAAGAACACTTTTTCTTCTCTACGACATCGCAGGAATAGTAAAAAAGCGCAGACTGCATACGACTGCAGTTATAGCAAAGAGCCATATCACCAGCGGCTTCGAAAGGTAAAGAAAGAACACGAAACAAGGAACAGGAATTCTGGGAATGTATCAAAAGAGGGAACTGGCCTACTCGGTCGACCACTTAACGCCCACATCAATCCTCTTTCGCCTTGCTCTATCACTGATCCGCCGCCACAGAACGTTCATTTCTTCAGCTAAGTCGCATCTCATTCTCGTCAGCCTGCTATTCTTCTTTCGCGTAGTCCATTGCTTACTTCATGCTGATTTTTTTACGGCTTGCCTCAAGGCAAACAATTTAGTTCTTTCCCTGAACACTTTTCCTTGAATCAAGCGTCCGCCAAGTACGATGTTTCCCTTGCCCAACTACAACACATTTAGTCCATGGGATTGAAACGTATAGGCATAGAAGTCGTGCGTGCGCTCACGCAACGCTCAACACACTTGCGCAGTTGTGCCTCATTTATGCATTGCGTAATATTTAAGAAGACGATTATACAGGCTGAAGTGCATTATGTTTAAGGATCATGTAGGAAACGGGAGCCAAAGATGAGTAGTAAAAGTGACGAGCAGGCAGCATGAATCAGGGAAAAAAAGGGAGCTCCGAAAATAAAACCCACTAGGTGATGACCAGTTCGTGTAAGCTTAACTAGACCTTGACACAAAGCCAAAAAAGGCGAGCCGACCTCTGATGTGCAGGCCACAGAAAGTAGAGGCACAAAAACAAAAGGCGGGACAACGAAAAGCTTGAAGCTGCCCACAGACAGACAATCTTGATGCCGTCGGTCCTTGGGAGATTATATGTGGCTGCCCTGCAGGCATCGTATTCTTTATTGCATTGTATTTTCCCCGTGTGTAATTGTGCAACATGATGCTTCCTCTAGGTTCAGACAAGAGGGCCAAACGGGGCACCAAAATTATGAGAGTTTCGGGAAGTTATTGATTTCGCAGGACAAGAGGGAGGCAATAAATCCAGTGGATCAGGAGGGCCTCTTGGCCGCGTTTCTTGGTCGATTGCTTCCTGCCGGGTCGCAAGATTTAGCGGCTTATAGTCCTAGAACGTCCTATAGTTCTATAGTTATAAAACGACGGTGTGTTTCCTGCCATTGTTTCCTGCAGTCTCCCCAGGCTCTCAGCTGCGTTGTTTCCTCTCGGAGAGACGTGTTAAATGGTTAGCGGGAAAATGAGACGAGGGCCTCCGTCGCAAGCTTAGTCGCACGAAGACCGTTTTGGTGTTCCTTTTTGTTGGTATGCTCTCGCTGTTGGGGGTCGATGGGGGCGGTTATGGCCTGGATCTCGATTTATGCAGGCTAGGCGGGTTCAGTGGGAGACCCTCTTACGAAGTCATCGATTCGTGAAACCGACGAGGCGGTTTGTGGGTTTGCTAAAGGACAGGCTGAAGTAAGCGGGTGTGTTTTATGAGATACTGGCTGAATGATAGAAATGTGTAAAAACATGGCGAGCAGCGAAAAGGCGAGGAAAATCAGGAATCATTCATAAAAGCGTCGCATCTCGGAAGGCAGTTCAACTTTTGAGGACGGAGCTCCACCAAACGGCTCTGCTTTTGCGTTTTTCTATGCCTGTTTTTTTATTTATTGCGAAAATAAATAAATACATTCGATGTACTCCTAGCAGTCCATATTACCGCATCTCGAATAAGAAAAAACAAGCTCTGGTAAACAGAGCACTAGGAGTTTTTCTAACTCAGGACTAGTTAAGTTGGTGATGAGTCTAACGCTGCAAACAGAGAGCCTAAGCTATGAGACAGGGACAGTAGCTGAATCTCGAGTATGCACTGTGTTTATTAGCCAAGAAACGTTTGCCGACAATGCGGGAAGAGCAGACAAAATACAGCATAAGAACCAACAAAGGAAATAGCGATCCTGTGCACCAATTCTCCATGCAGGCAAGAAAGGTCACAATACTAGATATCATGTGCCAGGCACTTGCATAGTTGCAACAGGCTCAGATTAGCTATTCACTTTACAACAGGATGCGTGTATACGCTTTCTTTCCTCTTTCGCAAGCATTCTTCATGAAAGTGAGACACTGACCCTTAAGATATTGTCCCTCTGATTCATGCAGGATTTTAAAAATAAATAAATAAATAAATAAATAAATTTTATTTCTGCCTCAAAAAGTGACAAAGGAGCTGCAGAAAAAGCTGTCATAGACTGCTTGACTGAGCCGCAGCCCCCTTATACCGAGCAGCAGTGACAGGCGACGAAAAAAAATAACAAAATAATAATCGCCATTTCTTTTAAGTGCGCTTCATGTAGCGAATAGCTTCTGGCATCAGTTTTCGACAGTTTCTCACTGTTGTCAATAAGACCATTTATTTCAATGTTTGGCCAATGACATTAGTCAGCGAAACCCAACTACGTGAAATGACCCGAAATGCCCCATGAATTGCCCCGAGTGAAATGCAGTGGAGCCTCCAACTAACGCATGCCCTTATTGATTTCGCTGTAAAAGAAACATCACCACTGGTTTTGATAGCCAAGGGTCGCGAGAAACAGAAAGGGCGTGATAGTCATAGCCGAAGACAGCTGTTATAGGAGTGAAGATACGTTTATAATCAAATTGGCATACGCAAGAACCAACTGAGGTACACACGTACACACATCGGCACAGATGCAGACCGACACCGAAAATAATTACCCTGCAGACGTCATCTACAGAAGCATTGTCAAAATATTTATGAATGCCAGCTAGGAAAGGCTCCTGCCAAACCTTTTGTGGGATCACGACGACAGATATCTGCTTAGAGCTTTCTGCCCATATCGCAGTCAGGTTACAGCAAACTTCCGCGCCAACCACCCAAATTTACTAAGAACTAGCGCATTTCGCGGCTTTCAGTGGCAAAATGCAACTATAATCTCATTTTCTGCTCCTCTGTTAAGACCATGCGAAATAAGTGAAATAAAAATGATGGCCTTTCAAGCTTTCGAGGAGCGTGTGCGGTAGCGACAGCATTGAAATACCGCAAGAAAAAATCAGAGTAAAAAGGTTTACAATAGGCGGCAGAAGTGATGCGCGATGTGCAGTCATGAATAGAAGTATTGCGGGATGCGCATCCGAGGAAAACAATGTATTTTACATTGCTTTTCAGTGACGTGCTGTGTCTAACCGCACCGCAATAATTTTTTCTCTTTCAATCCGCACCGCGCAAGCTTTTGCCCAATATTGCACGCATGTGGACGCTCTAAGCTCTTTGCTAAGAGTTACGAAGCTGAGCTAGGGACCTGCGATATTTGTGGGGCATGGTCGCTGTTAGCATTACTAGTGCGTACTATAAGCAAACGTTTACTCTGGTTCAATATCTGAAAGGATTCCCCCGAGTTGGAGTAGATTTTCAGCAAGGGAGCAATTAGTTGTTGGTTTTTTTTTTCAAGAGCGAAGTTTTTGTGAAAGCTGTTTAGGTTTGTTTTGTACAGTATGGCTCTGCTAGAGTTGAAGCTAATGTGTTATTGGTCCCTTACTTAACAATTCCTCTGTTTTGAACGCACAGTCCTCTGGATGGATACTTTGCACGAGCTTTAAAGAAAGATTATCACGCGAAAAAAGAACAGTGTATATGAATATGTGATAGATAGGACGCTTTCAGGGGCTTCATAACAAAAGTTAACTTTGCGTTTCTCATTACACCTGCATCCGCACGTTTCCTGGCATTGTGCGCACTAGCAGGCTTCCGGAAATGCGCAGGCTTCTCAAAGAGCTTCGTCGCGCTCGTTCCCCAAACAACTATGCCACTACGGTTTTTCTCACGGCGGCCGCCAAACAGTGCCATTGTTCTACTACGCAGGGAATCCGGGACGAAGACACCGCACCCGCTTTTCAAAACAGTGTCAACAAAGCACGGTGCGCTCAGCCGATGAGCCGTACACGGCCAGCGCGCCAAGCTTAGCCGGTACAATCGCAGTCAAGCTTCAAGGAGCAGACAAAGGAGCCCTCAAGAGAAAATCGTTTGCGATCGCGTCCTACTTTGGCGTCGTGCGTGAGGTGTCTATCGGGACCAATTTCCGCAGCCTTCGTCTTTTGTTGTTCAAAGATAAAGGCCTCTCACTGAACCATCAGGACCCCTTGACAGCGGCGAAAAAAACGCGCCCATTGTTGCGCAGGTAGACGCGACCCCACGAAGAGAGTGGCCGTCCAATGTTTAAGCGTGAAATGATTTTAGCTGCTATTCCTGCTGAGTAAGGCGAGCACTGTGACGAACCAAAGGCCTGCAGTGACGAATTTTCCTTCCGAACTCAAGAAACTGAATTTCAGTATTCCGTGCTGATTTCGAACTACCCCAGAAGTATATAGGAAGCGGTTTTAATGACTGCCGCCTTAGACCACTCAGCCATCACCGAAACAATATAAAGACATGCTATAACCGTTATTTTTAAGACGTTATGAACAAAACTCTAGTTTAAAAATTATCGCACAGAGCGACTTCTGTACAGTGACTTCAGATGAGCGGGGATTTTTGTTAAATCACTAATTAACCAGGACCGCGACAAACAGATCACATCTATGCCCATTTGTAGCGCGAAGGCATAGGTGCCGCTGCCTATCGTAACGAGACCAGCAGCGGTAGTGTAAGAAAAGAAACATGTTGTCCCAACATTTGGTGAACGTAATGGACTGTTGGGAGAAAAATTGATGTAAATTACGCGAGATCCTAGAAAACTGAGAAAAGCTGCATTCAAGCACAACTTGCAGACTGCATTTCACGTACAGACAGTCAAACCCTTTCCTATGCTCAGTTGTCGCTGTCTCGTCGGCGCAAAATGCGCTCTTGGCATGTATATTGCTAATACCATTTGTTTCCGTTTTTATATTGCAGAAAATCATAGCTGAAAATTGGGTATTATTGTTTTGCTTGTAATGCAAGCAAAGAAATGTTTTTTTTTATGGTACAGGTCATTCGCTTTTATTGTAAAAATGGTTACTCATCAGTGCTCGCTGTCTTTTCGAACAAAGTCGTATCATTTACTGAAGAAGCTCTAAGAGGTAGACTTCAGCAAACATCTAAGTATAAAATTACCTTCTATTTGAAGACAATTTCTGCTATTATTATCATATATAATGATTGCCTTTTTTAAGCCAATTCTTATGCAGACTTTACACCGATACATCCGCAGTAAATAGTGGAAAATATATTTACGCGTCACAACTGCCAGCTGATATTCGGCTGCCTAGCTTCAGCCGAAACTTCGCCAGGAGGAAAAGCCTCGCTTTCAATGTCAGGCAGAAAAGGCGAATAAGAGATGGTTATAAAACGAAGACTACGGAGAGTTAGTGATGTAGGCCGTTGACATATGGTGACACTGCTGGTGCGACTATCGTCGCGAAATATAACTTCGGGCTTACGCTGATAATCGTAAAGCACTTTGCGGGTGCAGAAACAGGGGATCGTATATTGCTCAAAAGAGAAGGGTCCTATACATACTAAAAAAGATAAATTTGTTGAAGTGACCTACAAATTATAACAGTCCCTTCGACGGCACTACCTACAGCGCATTGGCCCATTCATTCCGAAAGTGTGGAGAAGACCAGGATAGAGAACTTTTATGTGTTACATTATTGTCTTTTGTAAAAAATAAAACCGTCGACTTAGTTGTCTATCTTCTATCTATATTCCAGAGCGCCAAATTTTCAGGTTTTGCAGAGCGATAATTAGCTTTTTTGCCCGTCGAAAACTCAGTGTTATTCCGTGAGGAGGGACATGGGCAAAAATTTCTGCAATTTTTCGCAGCGCGGAAACGCTTAGAGATTAATACACTTTATTTACGGAGAAAAAGCTTGCTGCTTTCCAGAGTATATGGATATACAAGCATGATGTGCTAATCCGCTTTACAAGTGCGCAGTGAAAAACGAATATTCGCTTATGCTTCTGCGCTATAATCTTGGGTTAATACTCCTTGATGCTTTCTCAACGACATAAGTTCCAAGCGTATGAAATACCAATATCAAGTACTGTATGACAGGTTGCCCATCGTTAAATATCGTCACGTTCGATGTAAAATAATATTTTAATCGCTCTAATTGCACAAAGGCAACCGTCTGACAGAGAGGCTCTAGGAAAGTCTAAGACCGGGACCCGCGAAAACCCGGCAATGGAACATCAACGTACTAACATTAGGCCGCCCATCGGCGGCATCTCAGCCACCTCTGCCGCAACCTGCGAGAAATATAAAAAAATAGTGCGCAACTTATTCAGTAGCAACCTTAAGTAAAATCTATTCATTTCTCCAGAAAAGGCGCAACAGCAAATGGTTTAACCCAGGTCAAAAATTATCTAAAGCCAAATTCATTGCTTCATAGCTTTGTCTTGCACAACAAGTTAAAACTCAAACCTCCTCCAGCCAAGGCTGAAAATAACATGCAATAATAATGGTACCGTTCTTCCATCAAAGAGCCCACGGCCTCTGTAATATAACAATTCTGCAAACGATTCCATGTCATTTTTTAATATTACCGCCTTTCACCATTGCCTGAATTTACGCCACCACCCGCCTACGCTCTTTTTTTATTGCCTGCAGCCTAGGGCACGGCATCGCTTCAGCCAACGGCGTTGGCAGAAAAGTCAAATATGAAGTCGAATCATCACAGTACACCTAACCTCATTAAAACATCTTTTTCTTAGGATCACTTGGCGCTCTGCATTGTGGTGTACGGCACTTGTGCTAGCAAAAGAAAGTTTAAAAGCTTTGGCAACTGCACAGGTGTTTGAATCCCTTTTCATCGTGCAGCGAGTCCGTACCGCTGCTCTAAAAACTTTAACGTTCATGCTGAGGGGCGTGTACGATAACACTAATGCAAAATGGTTTTAAAATGTTTACAACATATTAACCTAGTTTTTGTTGGAATCTTAGGAATTGCTACGTAAAATGTTCAGTTCCCAAATTACCTTTTAACAGGCATTAACCTTTTCATACATGGGTAAAATAAAGCCTTATTGAACATTTCCTTTTAAATTATCCAAGAACTTATCTGACGCACAACGGTGCAGTAGTGTCTTGTCCTCTCCCTTTCGTGGTCAGCTTAACATTCTGAAATGAACAGTCCAGCCAATGAGAACGTGTTGATAACCATTATCGGCAAAGCGCATTTGCCTGACGAAGCCGAAATGGGTGTTGGCGCGACTTGTTTCAGCAGCAGGGAAGCCCACGTCTAATATTCTCAGATAAAACTTTTGCAAATTGGAAAATTGCAGGACACGGTTGTGGAAATATTGAAGGTAATTGTCCATTCTTCTGATATGTACCAAAATTTTTTTTAATGTGTTTTGCATCCAACGCACCGAAAAGGTAAGACTGCCAGATGAAACCAATGGGGAACGTTTTTGACGTTAGCAAAAACGTTAATACAAAAAATATCGAAGATTGCCGTCCGGCGATCTGCGGACATTTTGATTATTATAGTGAAATCCTAAATTATAAGAAAAAATTGCTTTCCTCAATGGTTTCCCGCTCAGCAATGCTTTTGTGCGGAAATTTTTACTATGCTAAGCGGGGACACATTTATTCTAGTCAACGGAAACGAGGAAAGGCAAATGGTTTTCAAGGTATTCCCTATCTGAACAAACGGCAGGGGTTACTTAGCGGTTAGAGCATCCCTCTTGCATGCGTCTCTTGTATCCAAGCACCATAGTCACCGACGGATCACGTCGGCTCGGAATGTTGAATGTTTAGAGCAGTCTTTCGAAAATTTCATCTGCGCCACAAACCTGATGCGCCTATATGGGGTTAATTCTGATGTATAATCCGTTATGTTAATGACATCAGGAGTGCCAAGAATAGCTGGAACCAAGGAAAGCACAGGGTAATTCTTTTCTCTTTTTCATCTCGTCTTCTGATCAATGGAAAATATTAATTCCATGGAAAGCATAAAGTGGAGTTCAGTAGAGTTAGCTCCTGGGCTAGTTGGTATTCTTGATTTAAACTCATAGTTTTTCGGAGCAACAGCACACGGCCATAGAAAAAAAGCTGGAAGGGAAGAAGGACGAACGCAGCTCTGTGTTCGTCTCCTTCCCTTCCTGCTTCTTTTCTATGGCCGCTTGTCGTTGCGCTGAAAAACTATGAGTTTAAAGCATAAAATGGAGCTTGCACAGTGGCCAACATCACCGTTCGTTCACGCTCTATGTGCGACTTGCGGTACAGCACAAACCCTTTGAAGGTTTGGTTGCATACAAGATAAAATCCCGGAAAGTAAAAGACTTCAAAGCCGCCATCTTAGCTCATCTGACATATGTCACGTTGATTGGTTTGGTTTATGGAGCTTTAACGCGACTCAGACTACGTGCGACGACGTCGTAGTGAACGGCTGCGGAAATTTCGACCACCTCGGGTCGTTTAACGTTAACTTACATCACACAGTACACGGGCCTCCAAACTATCGCCTCCATCGAAATTCTACCGCCACGGCCGGGATCGAACCCACGTCTTTGGGGGCAGCAGTCGAATGCCATAACCATTGAGCCATTGCGGCGTTTCATATGTAAGGCTGATGGCTGGAGGATGAAACCCTGCCCCTCCCGCTTTTAAGGCACGCGACAGACCATCCGCCTAGCATGCTGGAGTGCGGGGTTCGGTTCCTATAGCCGCCGGCTGCTCTCCTGTGATGCAATGGGTGCATGCGTTCCCATGGCCTGGTGCTGGGCTTCTCTGGCGTGAAATGCTTAAAAAAATGTCTCTGACCCCACCTTGTGCACAGAAATTGAGCTTATGCCACGGCGCTCTTTGGCCTAAAGCTGCCCATGCGCCAAAAACTTCAGCGCTAATGAACAGTTTCAAATTTAACTTGCATGCAATATAAATTCTCTAGAAGATAAAAGGCTGGACAGCCACCGTCACAGCTCAGTTCGCTGGGCATCTCACGCAACATGCTTAGGTATCTCCCTGGTATGGGTTTTTTTTTCTTCTACATTATTATTGATCATCTCTCAGGTAAACGTGTTTGCGCTACTAATTTACCATTTAAGAAAAAAACGCAATAAAATATGTATCTATGCGTTCCTCTTTTCCTTCCTTGGTTTCAGTGACTACTTGGCTTTCTCCTGTGTCGCAACTCCTTAATTCCTGGTCTTGTTCGCTAACCAGCTTAACGAAAGCCTCGATTCTGGCTGTCTTGACGCCATGGGTGGGACGGGAGGTTTCTTGCATAGCTGCCGCCCTCACACCTCGATGATGTTCTACGTGGCGCTTGCGGTATTTCATTTTTTTTCAATTCTCTATTTCTCCAGAAAACATCCTGGGAAGGGCCCACGCCTGAAAGCTCTTGTAACAGCTTGACGAAGCCGAGGAGCTATATCACTCAGCACTTGTCGGTACAGCTCACTCTGTGGCAATTCACAGCAATAATCGCGGTACAGAATACAAAAAGTTGTACAGAAACAAAATGACAAAACAGTGCATCTGCAAAACATAGTAGCAATGTACTGTCCACTATGAAAAGTGTATTTCTAAATGTGCCTAAAATGTGCAGCTTAACAGGTAACAATAAAATGAGGTGAACTATCTAGAGCACAGTTCGCTCTGAAATATACAAAAAAGTAGTCACAAAAGCAAGATTTAACTCTATAAAGATATCTTACACCTATTTTATATTTAGGAAAAGCAATCGAACATCACTCAATGTCGGATTCTTAGCCATTTTGCACTTATTTAAGATATATGGCAAGTTATACTGCAATTTCAGAAATTTATAGCTACTGCAGCACCTTCGAATCAGCCAATCTTCTTTACTTCGCGTAAGTGCGCGGACCTGATTTGACAATAAACATACAGTATCTCTTAAAACTTTTTTGAAGTCGTCTGAAGAAAAATAAAATAAAAATCAATTTTTTTTTCCTCTTTTTCATGGTATGACCTCTAACTCAGCTGAAGGTCAAATTTACACGGTCGGCGATTGAAGCCCGAGGTCCCGTAGTGAAGCTTTCGCTCCAAAAAATTTGGTGAAAACTGGTGCACATAGTGAGGTCGGCAGCCGGAGATGCGGCGATCTCAGCAGGTGAGTTACCCCATGAAAATCGCTTCTGATTGTTGCGCAATCACAGAGGGTCACGTAGAGATGAACTGTAACGAACTGGGTCGGCTTGGAGTTGCTTTTCAAACGCCTTCGTAGCTCCGGCACCTATTTCCTTCCGGTCGGCAGCAATCATAGTAACGTCTCAAACGAGAAGCCGGCGTGGCTTAGCTATGATAACACGCATTATATAATCTAGTGCCAACGCTTATTCGCCTTCCTTTATGTAGCGCTCAAGGTGCGGGTTTATGACGCTCGCCACTTTCAATCTCGGTCCAGTCTTCAGCGCGCTTTTGTAGTAGCATGGTGTGTAATCGCCGGCTTTTTATCACATCTCAGAGAGCGTTCGTCATTCGGCTGGTCGGCCCGGCATCGGGACATGCTTCCGAGAGCCCCTTCCGGCTTCGCCAACAAACACGGGCGAGCTCGGACAATTTCGCTGCATACCTGATCTCCTAGCTGCGTGCGATTCCTGTGTGAGCCACCGTTTCCCTCAGCCCCTCTATCTTCCACTGCCCTACTGAGTGGCTTTTAAACCAATGCAGGCAATATCCTCCTTTAATTATTATCATGAACATCCCAATTACGTCCACTACAGGACAAAGCGCGGTCCCATACCTTGTCCTGTGCAAGCTGCACCCACCTTACTGGAGCAAACTTCCCAAGCTCCTATCTCACTTTGGCAGCGCTTGGTACACGCTTGCCCTTACTCGAAATGCCCTCCGTTACAAGATAGGTCTATCGGTTTTCATGCCATCGCATCACATCCTTGATTATGCGCTTTGCTGCTGCATGATTTCGACTAAGATGTGGTTAACCAGTCACCTATTTATTGCCTGACCCATTATGCTGCTCTCTTGCCCCTGTGCCTTTACGCTGAACCTATCATTTCCCCTTCTAGAGCTTGCTGCGCGGTCCTTAGTGCAATCTTTTTAGCTATTCTCCACGTTTATGTCATATAGGTTAGCAGACATAAGATACAATGGTTCGATACTTTCGCTCTGAATAAGTAGGTAAACTGCTATTTATCACACAAGATTGTCAAGTTTTCACCCAGCCTTTATTCCTTCTACGCTCCCCAGGTTCTCTGCTCCCCCCCCCCCCCCCTTCCAAAGTGGTTTTTGCCCTCTACGCTTTCACTGTTCTTTACGGCGCCTTACTTAGGCTACGCTTTTTGCTGCTTCCCATGTGAAGAGCCATGCCATTTCTGTCCGGTTTGGCCCTGTGTTTTTTTTTGTGTATGTGCGTTTGGTACTAGTACCTTGCACGTTAACATTTTTTCTTGCCCTGCCTGCTCCCCACCGCTCTAGGAAATGAATGTTGAATTGAAGGCCACGTTCATCTGTGACTTTTCTTGCATCCCGTCTACCTGGCGCTGTGTCACACCGCTATAAAGCGTCACATCTCATTTTATAAAGGAATCCACTACTTTGCTTTATTAGCAGCTAGGTCTTGTCCTTTAACGGCTATGGGCCTAAAGCGCTGCGAAGCACTAAGAAAACGATGAGGTTCTTCATCTTCGTGGTACTTACAGCAGCGCAGGAATACGAATCAGAGGCGGCAAACCAAAAGGAGCGCTAGCTTGAAAAAACACTAGGCTGGAAAAGTGCCAATATCGCTTTTATCCAAACTAGTAATCAGGGCCTGCGACTTCATTACAGATATTTGAACTTACCAAAAGCTTATAGAGGGCGGAAAAGCTGCTTAAGAAAAAATACTTACATGTTTCCTTGGGTGCTGATTGCGGAGTATGTGGTCATTTCTAGTTTAAAAGTGATGTGCATCCCTGAGAACCGAACCTCACAGATTTTCTAAATGGTTCTCTAGAACAAGAGGAGTCTCACTGCACTCTGTGTACTTCGTGCTACTGTGGCAACATAAAGGCGAAAATGGTATCTACATTTTTATCACAAATATGATTTCATATTTCCCGGAGCCGCATTATTTGCCCCATAAATTTTGAAAATTCGGCTAATTTTCACCAAATTGGAAAAATATAAAGCAGTCGGTTCGGTAAAGCATGTGAAGTTTTTTGAACTATCATCTGATTTGGAAGGAAACCATCGAATAAAGTCGGGATGCGTTCAGTCCTTCTGGAACGCACGGTTTCGGGCAAGGCACCGGGTAATGAAATCGTCTACGACAGCTGTTCATTCCATCATGGAACTGCTTGATCAAGAAGTGAAATCCAATGCTGCTGAAGGCAGAGCTCGCGGAGCATTATTTGAGGGCTTCCGACGACTCATGCAGGAGTGGACGAAGGCAGGAGAAATCTCCAATCTAAGAAACGCTGACGTCATCCCTGTAGGTCTCCGCATTTCTTCGAAGCTCTGAAGAGAAGCCTTCGGATCTTCGTGGATTTATTCGGTTATTACGTGAATACTTTTCTGCTAGCGGAAAAAATAAACAAAAACCGTTCCTCCTTTACCTACAAGTTTTGTAAATTTTAATTGTTGAATCTCATTCCTCTCTGAAAAAGCAACTGAGCTTCCCTTTAAAACCATTCACTAGAAAACAGCACGAATTCTGTACAGTGCGCATTATAAAATCGGGCCTGTCTGACCCGCACTTACACCAATGAGTATGTTAGGTTGAATTTGGGTTGCTTAGGAGAACCGTTGGACAGCTTGGACGCATTTTTTTTTTCGTTCTCTTTCTCCTTCCTTCTTTTTTCTTACCTTGTCTCTCTTTCCTTCTTTACTTTCTTCGCTTTTCTTTGTTTCCTTCTTTTTTCCGGACTTTTTTTAGCTCCTAATTTCCTTCCTTCCTTTCTTTTCATTATTTTATTACATGTACCAATAATCATACAGACTTAAGCAGAACATTTTCTTTTCTAATTTAAAAGTCATAAAAAGAAGCGCCTGGAAAAGCTTGCAAAGCTACATATCTCGAATGCTGATGAAGAACTGGCACAACGGCTTTTAGACGGCAACATCCATTGCAAATGTTCAGACAAGAGGCACCTTATCACACCTCAAGCTTCTGCATTTCTCTCTCAGTAACTATCATCCCAGACACTTTTAACCTCCATACCTGCCGCACCTCCCTCAAATAATTTTCCGCTGAATCAACGGCCATCAGATAGCCTGCTTTCATGAGCGCGCGTTACAGTGAAGGAGTTCGGAAGCTCGAGGCATTTTGGTAAAATGATCGATTATTTCAGTCGAAAATTGGCCTAAAAGTACCACGATGACGAGAACAGAGGTGTGCCAAAACGAACACATAAATTCCGGCCGAAAGTAAATTCTAAAATGGTGGGTGTTCTGGGCAGTCTTAGCTGGATTACAACCTCCGGTAAAAATCTGTGGCGCAATCGGCTGGCCTAACGCCTTAGACGACTTTATAATTGCCACTAATTCGTTATTAACCCTCGCATTCTTTCTTAAGGCAAGTATATGATACACTTACTCACGCAGAGCGTGCGTAGTGTTTACCAGCGCTTTTGTTGCTGGGCTTCACTTACTCCTTCCATGCCTTTCCTCTCGCAATGTTGCAGTTGTCCACCGCAGGAAACTTCGAATTGTCTCCAGGAATCGAGGCCTATCCTGCGATTCGCGCAGCGCAGTTCTCGACTCGAGATGGTGATTAGGCGCGCTCCTGTCTCGGTTTGCATATATTCCCGTCGCTCTTGTGCTCACATCGTTAAGCACAATGGCGCTCTTTCTTCTCATCGTGACCTTTCCCCTGTGCGGAGTCACGGGTCATAGCTTGAGCGTTTAGGCGCACCTCTAGCACTTAGATTTTATAAAATGCTGCTTTTTCGCTATCACAAAAATCTCTTTATTCAAATGCTGCCTTCGCTATTCGCGGATGTTCTTTTTTTCCCAAGCACACTTCTCCGAAAAAAAAAATGCGTTTTCTGTCTATAACAACTATTTTTATTGTAATTTAGAAAGTGCCAAAGACTGGCGAAGCATCTAACAGATGACGCAAGAATATCCCTAAATTGAGTAAACAGTTTAGATTAAGTAAAGAAAGGCCTCGGCACGTAAGGCCGACGTGTGACCTGAGGAGCCATGTACATTAAAAAAATTGTGCGATAAATTACGCACTCACCATTCTATCTAGTTTATCGGACGGCACTCCCTCCTCCTCCACCCCACCGCCTAGCCTTTGCGATGCTCCATGAAAAGACCATTGCCCCATCACACCGTTCTAAAGCAATAAAAAGTTTCAGAACGCGTGGAGATTTAAACATCACTGTAAATTCTTTGAAGCAAGCATGCTGCATATTTGCTCCGGCATTTTCTTCATCACCGCTACTTTCTTCCTTCTTCTCTGCAGGGCTCTGCGCACAGGGCGTAGGAAAAGATTAATATCTCACTCTCAGGACTGCTACCAAATATCACATGTAGAAATTTTCTTTTCGTAAACAAAAAACCGGAGTGCCGTTACATTGCGGCACATCTTTCCAAAAAATCCTTACTATAGTACTGCATGGCTTCGTTGTGCCTATGATTTCTTCAGATAGGGATCAGCCTTTTTTAAGCTTCGTAATTTATTCACATCAGTGGTAGCGCGCAGAAAACAATACCGTGACGTTTAGATTTTTTGATATATCACTGACAACTCGTTGCACTGCAGCCTGGCCTTTATTTCTCCCTTTCGCTTTCCTGTAAATCACATGCTTTTCCTTCAGGTTGTACTCGCGCTGTACGGTGACGACTAAAAACCATCTGTTTCAGCGTCCAGTGTGTTCATCCCTTTTCCGTGTTTTTAGCGCTCACCAATTCCTTCAAGTATGTATTTCCAACTAGCCCCAGTAGTAGCTCTTTTGACTGTTTCAGCGCCAGTCTTATTACAAATGTCGAGCTCTTCCCAATAAAACATCCATCCTCTGAAAGTTGTGTCACTCGCTTTCCAGTAGACAAAGCCCGAGAAACTTCTGTTTCTCTACAAACCGACCAGTGTTCTGCGAGATTTATCGCTACAATCTCTGCAGCTTACTTGGTGCTGACACAAGAACAAATAAAAACGACGTTCCCAGATCGCGAAAGATGATTCAACTGCGTTCTGTGTCCACACTTCAGTATCGGTAAAAGGACATTCATAACTTTTTTCCCCGCCTGAAATGTCAGAAAACTTTTTCGGAGCGGGCCTTCGAGCTTCAGAGGACATATTTTTGATATTTATCTGGTATTACGTTTATATCTATAGGCGTGTTTCAGAAGCAGCGACCAGGCTCAGTTTTTTTTTGTGTCTGAAAGCAAAGCAAAGGCTTAGGGCGTGTTTAGCGCCTGAAATATCGCAGAGGCTGGAAGGCAGTAGTTTTTACCCACACAGTTCAAAAGAGCTTGCGAAAGTTTTAATGCGCAAGCATTTCTAGGCTACATCGGCGGGGTCGTGTCATCAAAAGGTGTCCGTAAAACGTGTCCGCAGCAGTTGTGACATTACCGTAAGTGGTGGCATAAACGAATGGCTGCTATTGGTAGAGAATGGTGTGAGGATGACGCTAAAAGAAAAATATTGTCTCTGAGATGAACAGCTAATTATTAAGCCAATAATTACAGTCACAATGTCGAAATTGATTGCCGAAATAGCACGGACGGTAAGCAATAGCAGCTAAGTGTAAAAAAATGAGCGAAAAAATAAAAGTTTGAAAAGAATTAAAACGTGTTCGGTGAAGGAAATCCAAAGTGATCGAAGAAAAACGCTACATTGATTTCCAGTAAATAATTAATTAGAACCAAAAGCAATCGAGGGTTGTCTGTAATGCGAAAGCCCTGAGGGTAAAATAAATGAAATGAAAAATGAAATGGTTTGGAGGGGTGTGGACGGAGGTGCATTTAAGGCGTCGAATCTGAATAATGAAATGGGTAATCCGATAAGGTTAATGAATAGATACCCAATCGATTGATAATTATTCAATTGATCTACACATAATCAGTTGAGCGATAACAATAATTGATTGCTAAGTAATCATTTGATGGGTGATTAACTATTTTTTTCCATAATTAATCATTTCATTGGTAGTTAGTAAATTCATCTATAAATAATCAAGTGGCTCAGTGGTTATGGTGCTCGGCTGCTGACCCGAAAGACGCGGGTTCGATCCCGGCCGCGGTGGTTGAATTTCTTTGGAGGAGAAATTCCAGAGGCCCGTGTTCTGTGCGATGTCAGTGCACGTTAAAGAACCCCACGTGGTCGAAATTTCCGGAGCCCTCCACTACGGCGTCTTTCATAGCCTTAGTCGCTTCGGGACATTAAACCCAATAAACCAAACCAAACCAATAAAGCGAGACAAAGAGAGTCGACGAGTCGTGAGGAGGCGTCAATGCTTTGCATTCTCCAAATGCGGGTCGCCGGAGCGATCGCTAATTTTGTTTCATTTATTGCTAAAGCGTGATATAGTCTGAAGTACGAATGCGTTTTCAAATTATATTGCTTTGTTGTGCACTTTGGTTTCGATTTTTGCTTCTAGAGGATCCTTAAATTTTGACTTTTCTCTTCGGAGGTTGCAAATACGGCCTAAATTGGGATATTCTGATTAGAATTTCTTGCTCTAGTTTTGTCTAAGGGATTCTATCTCTGCATGCGCGCTGACCTACTAGAACTAAAGCTGAAAATAAGCTATGAACCTGTGGCTGGCAATCATTTCTTCAAAATAAAATTATGTTTTGGAAAGATCTGGGAGCTCCAGCTTGATTTCAGGTGTTTTTATGCTTTTTTAAAGCGCTGCTTTAACTCAAAAAGCTTACTTTAAAAGAAAAATTCCTGACAATTTTAGGTTAACCAAGCCGCATTGCTCAAGTTACATTAGATGCTAGTTATTAAGCGCGCCAAAATTATGCGTTCTTTTCTGCAAATATGGACACATGCGACGCAAACCAGCCCGCATGTGTCTCGTCAATTATTGGAATTACCACTTTTAAATAATGGGCGAAGTGCAACATTTTCTTGAATGCCTAAATAGCCCATAAAAATTAAGTTCAGCTGCTTAATAGAGATCACTGAGAATATTTTTCGAACCCTTCATGCTTTTACCCTCCGATAATGCTAAAGGTAACTACATGACTGCCAGTATCTTAAAGCTGCAAGAACAAGTGCTGGAACCATTTATTAGGGGTGGGATTTTTTCGCGCAGGCTGGCTTAGCCGCTGTTTGATATCATTAACGTATTTGCTTAAAAGCGTAATGGATTATACTAAACTTTTACTGCACGGAGAAGACGAGGCGTCCTAGTGAGAAAGGTCCATCATTGGGTCATTGGCGACTTGAAGCCTTGTCAGCCATGTAGATTCACGGAAATCTCTATGATTCAAGGTAGAGCAGCCTAGAAATTTTCTAGAGAGAGAGAAAAAACTTGAGCTCGAAAATGTTCTCTTGAAGGTGCTCCACATGCGCTCAGTTTACAACTGTCATTGCGGTTGTTATAAATGGCACCTGCTAGAACAGTAATCTTTGACAAAAATAATAATAATCTGACATCGACACATTGAAACTTTGGTTAGATGTTTTCTTTAGGCCGCCTTTGACAGTGGTAGTTTACTGTTCTGTTGAGCACTTCTTATACCTATGAAGATGCTCACTTGTTCGCACCCGGAATGAACACAAGTTTCAGAAGCTTTAGCCTGTATTACTATCATAAAAATAAAAATAATCAGTAAAAGAACGTCTAGAAAAATACAGCCGCTTAATATTGTGTTCTTTCACTTTGCTTGTAAACATATCAGATATTCATCACAAAAGTATGTGCAACATTTGGACCCTCTATATCTTGGTCTGTTGAGGTGCAGTCTTTATTAACTGACGAAATTATGTTAATCTGGGTTCTTCATTTCGTGCAAAAATCTTCAGCTGTATCTTACCGGTACTCACCTATGGGGCAGAAACAAAGAGGGTTCAGCTTAAGTTAAGGACAACGCAGCGAGCTATGGAAAGGAAAATGATTGGTGTAACGTTAAGAGATCGAAAGCGGGCGGAGTGGGTGAGGGAACAAACGCGGGTTAATGATATCCTAGTTGAAATCAAGAGCAAGAAATGGGCCTGGGCAGGGCTTGTGATTCGAAGGCAAGGTAACCGCTGGTCCTTAAGGGTAACGGAGTGGATTCCAAGAGAAGGCAAACGTAGCAGGGGACGGCAGAAAGTTAGCTGAATGGATGAGATTAAGAGGCTTTCGGGGATACAATGGCTGCAACTGGCAAAAGACAGGGCTAATTGGAGAGACATGGCAGAGGCCTTTGTCCTGCAGTGGGTTTAGTCAGGCTGATGATGATGATGATGATGATTACTTTCATCCATTCATAAGATGTATAAAGGAATTGTTTAGTAAGAGAAATAAAAAGTTTAGTGCGAGAATTTCATTACTAAGTCGATATTATAATTACAGAGCGCAAAATACACACTAAATTCACCGTGTTGTTCTGGCTTTTAACATTTTTATCCGAATTCATTATTTTGTGTTGCAGGTATTCTTAAATGTTCCTTTCAATACCTGAGCATCGAAGTAAAAGCTTCCGAACTAACCGCCATTTGCTCACATAGGGCAAGTACTAGCAGCAAGACGGTCAAATAAAAATGATCAATAAAAGAACGTCTAGAAAAATGCAGCCGCTTAAGATTGTTTTCTTTCACTTTGCTTGTTGCAAACATTTCAGATATTCATCACAAAAGTATGTGCAACATTTGGATGTTTTATATCTTGGTCGGTTGAGGTGCAGGCCTTATTCACTGAGGCATTTTTTTTTGTTCAGGGTTCTTCATTTCGTGCAAAAATCTTTAGTTCACTGGAACTTATGCGGACCCCTTCTTACTTCTGGTACCGGTCCGTTTGTTTGTGTCTACGAACTAGTAAGATATAGAGGAGCACTGACATGGCTAATAAGAGGAGGATCAATTTTCGTTCATTGTACAAAGCTTTCGTGCCGATGCAAACGACAAGAAAAGTATTCCGCCTTCATTCACACAGTCACACTTCTTCCGCCATTTGGCTATATAACTCTTAAACGCGGCGTGTCACGGTGCATAAATGAAAAATAAAGGACCAAATTGCTGACCGAGGTTTTCACATCGGCCTTTCTCAGCCGCTGATTGAAGGCAAAGTGCTTATAATCACAACGCAAACCAGAATGAAATGCAACAGATGCATGTAGGGGCTGCCTTGCGTTATACGAAGCTGTAAAATATTGGTAAAATTTTCTAGCTCATATGAAAAAGGCTGGAAATACTCCATAAACAATCATTACCAGCAACCAGCGCCCAATACTCCTCAATTTCTGCCTCCTATATTTGCAGCCTAACTCAGTCACGGTGCCCCGCCAGAGACGCCTGAGTAACATCTTCCGTCTTGGACAGAACATTCCTGCAAGGTATCTGGCTTCACAGAAGCAACGAAGGCGGAATCGACTACTGCGTCACTAACGCAGGCGACACGGCCTGGCGAAATTCATTGCGGGGCGTTCCGTTGGCATTGGCATTGGCAGCAGCAGCAGCAACCAGCGCGCACGTCTCCTGAATTTCTGCGTCCTGTGTTTGAAGGTTGGTCATTTTCACCCGTATTTCTTTTTGTTCCTGCCATTGTAAGTGGCTCAATTATGTCACACTGCTGCACATGTCGGCAGCATATTCGTGGCAGCTGTGCATCAATGTGCTGTTGCAAGGTGAATTTTTCTATCAAATGGGTCCCTGTTCCTTTGTCTCAGAGTAGGCAAGCGATTCTAAACGAGGAGAGACTAAGCAGTATTGGATGTTGTAAGGGATCGTTAGTGTACGCGGGGTCATCGGAACGCGGCTGGGGGTGCTCAAAGCGAAGCGTCTCCTTTCTTGGAACGCGGCCGGTCGCGAACGCGCAGGCAAGTACGGGTGTCCCCCCACCCGCGGTACCGATTCGCACACGTGCTGGCACGGATGTGTATTTGTGTTTGTTTTATTTTATTTTGTGGTGGAGGGAATGTTCTCTGCTCGTACTGGCACGACCGTGCGTTTGTGTTTGTGGAAAGGGCGTTTTGCCCTACAGAAGCTGGAGGGCTGGCCAGGCTCTTGATAAACAAATCATGTGAACATTGTAACATGATTGGAAGCTACGAAATGTGGGCCGGGACTTTAGGGCTTTAAAACCGGGCCCCGGAGCTGGAAGCGGGGTTCTGGGCTAAGGTGACATGCTACGCATCTTCGGCTACGCCGAGTAGGGGCCTCCCCTAGTATTAGCCAGTTCCGCCTTTTTGGTTGTTTGTCTTTTTGCCGTTGTATCTAACTTGTATATTCTGTAAATATTTGTATATAAATCTTCAGTTATTCCCTTTTTTATCCCTGCGTCTCGAATCATCGAGAGACCGTCTCTGACGGGGCACCCCTGGTGCAGAGATCAAGTTTCAGTCTTCGAGTTAAACCAACCGTCTCTGGCGGGGCACCTCTGGTGCGAGGAGGATAGAGAACCTGTGAAAATTTACTGGCGCAGTCGACAAGGATCCTGCGGCCATCGGAAGACGGCGCAGGAAGATTGATAGCAGAGAGAAAGGCGACGATCAGGCAACAGCAGCGTTCGAGAAAGGACCTGCGCAGAGACGGCGGCAAGGACGCAAGGACCACGGCAGTAGTAGTCCAGCGACGCGGGACTGCGTCCGGTCAAGGAAGCAGCGCGTCGAGAACTTGACGGTCACCGGCGGCGGACCAGCGGCGTGCGACAGCTCATCGCAGCGTCCGGTGAAAGTGGCGGTGGACTGCGACGCCAAGGAGCTGGCAATGCGGATCGACGCATCGAAACTGTGAGTTTCCTTCGTCGCATTGTTAGCGTCCCTGTGCATGTGTTCGAGCCGGTAGACAGTTGAGGGGTACAGACGGGGGATGGAGAGTTATCCATGCCAGCCCTCACTCGATGTGAGGTGCCAGGTTGAGTTAGCGAAGACGTGCTTAGCGGACCTTCAGGCTCAACTCGCGAAAGTGAATGGCGGAAAGGCGCTGCTTCGTGAGGAAGAACCTCAGGAGGTTAAGTATGTCTTGAAGGTAATCGAAGCCAGACGCCAGCAGGTAGAGCTCGAGATCTCTAAGATCAAGGAGAGTAGGAGAGCCAGTGAATCAGCCAGGGAGAACTGCTCCGAGTCCCGAGAGGTGAGGCCGCCTGTGCTGGAAGACAAAGGATTATGCTGCTCAAGCACAGGTGGAGGAAAGAGGAGTCAGGTCGCTGTAGGCAATCAGCCGATATGCGCGGACGCCTCTTTGTTAGGAAATGCCGCAGAGAGCGAAAACGAGATTTCTGAAGGGATCACAGCTTTTCCGCCACTGCGGGCGGCTAGCAAAGAAAAAGAGCAGCCCAATTCTGATGCTCTAGGGCCAATCGAGACCAAATTGTCCGAGACCAAGCAGGAGAGTGATCTAATTCCTGCAGGCTCTATGAATGAGATTGTGATCTCTGACACGGAGCTAGTGACCGGAGAAAGGCTAACGTTGCTGGAACGGCACACTGTGTCGGTCATAGGGCATGAAGGGACCCGTAGCGTTTCTGGTGGAAAGAGCCCTTCATCCGAGGCAAAGAGCGGAGGTGGGCCTGCTGGGCCAACCGGGCAGAGCGCCGCACAGTTGTGGAACGCACCCGATGTGTGTCCGGCCAGGTCCTTTGAGTACCCGGAAATGAGTGGTGACTTGCCGAGAGGCAAGCTCGGGTCAAGCGACGGCGAGTCAGCTCGTGCAGCAGACGATGCCACGAAGCCGGCCAGCGTCTATCAAGCAGGGAACGGCAACGTCAAGGTTTGCCCGTGCAGGAACGGGAAATGGCTCCAAGCGAGGCAGAGTAGCTGGAGGCAGGTGCGTGTCTTTCACGGTGGAAGTCGGCGCGGGGAACAGTACGTCCCGTGCTGCAGAACACCAAATCACGTGTGGCAAGAGTGGTCGCACTTATATGATTAGGCTGGACAGGGACTATGTTCCTCACGCAGTACGCGTTTCGAACCGGCGCGCCGGAGAAAGCTTTCCCTCAAGTGTGTCGCGTGCTGAAGTATTTGGACTTATCGAGGATCAGGACGTTGTTTTCGATCCTGGAGGGCAGCAATTTTTGAATTCTTTCCCCGCTGTGGTACCGGCCTAATGAGCGTAGTAGCCATTGGGCGTTGATCGTATCGATTGAGACGCGTGGTGGCACGAAACGCAGACAGGGACGCTCGGTGCGACTAAGGAGGCTCACATGGTCACTTACGGACGTCGTGCGAGTGCTACGGAACGCTCAAGTTGCGAGTGTCTGTGTGTGTGTGTGTGCTCGTTCGCGAGCAGGACGCGGGTGTGCATGCAAGTGAACTGAGTAGCCTGTCAACTTGGACTCTGTTTTACGGCGCACAGCAAGCGTGTCACCGCGTGTATTTGAGTTTGCAATTTGCTTGTGTTGTGTTGGTGCCGGTGTGCATTTTTTATTTTTGCTGTTTGGCTTTGTTGGTGCCAGTGCTGGCGTAGCTGCGGCATGTCACCCACAGGGTGGTTTTGTGACCCGTACTGATCCCTTCTTGTTATAATTCTAAAAGTGGCATTTGAGCCCTTTGTAGAATCTTGGGAAGGGCGTGTAAGGGATCGTTAGTGTACGCGGGGTCATCGGAACGCGGCTGGGGGTGCTCAAAGCGAAGCGTCTCCTTTCTTGGAACGCGGCCGCTCGCGAACGCGCCGGCAAGTACGGGTGTCCCCCCACCCGCGGTACCGATTCGCACACGTGCTGGCACGGATGTGTATTTGTGTTTGTTTTATTTTTATTTTTTGGTGGAGGGAATGTTCTCTGCACGTACTGGCACGACCGTGCGTTTGTGTTTGTGGAAAGGGCGTTTTGCCCTACAGAAGCTGGAGGGCTGGCCAGGCTCTTGATAAACAAATCATGTGAACATTGTAACATGATTGGAAGCTACGAAATGTGGTCCGGGCCTTTAGGGCTTTAAAACCGGGCCCCGGAGCTGGAAGCAGGGTTCTTGGCTAAGGTGAGATGCTACGCATCTTCGGCTACGCCGAGTAGGGGCCTCCCCTAGTATTAGCCAGTTCCGCCTTTTTGCTTGTTTGTCTTTTTGCCATTGTATCTAACTTGTATATTCTGTTAATATTTGTATATAAATCTTCAGTTATTCCCTTTTTTTATCCCTGCGTTTCGAATCATCGAGAGACCGTCTCTGACGGGGTACCCCTGGTGCAGAGATCAAGTTTCAGTCTTCGAGTTAAACCAACCGTCTCTGGCGGGGCACCTCTGGTGCGAGGAGGATAAAGAACCTGTGAAACTTTACTGATGTGTTAACCATGCAAAGGCAGTCGTAAAACGGACGAGGAAACAGTGCGATTGAGAGCTGGTAAGTAGGCTGCTTTCAATGGAATTTAAGACGGACTCTCTTCCTGCCTTGTCCGGCAAGCTTGAGTAGGCTGAATAGTCTCTCAGGCTGCTTATCGATAAATATAAATTTCAAAGAACGTCTTGAAGCCTAAGAAGAGTCATCAAAGGAGGTTATGATGTGAGTCGAGCGGCTTGAGAAGGCTGAATAGGCCAGTGAAATTGGCCAGCTCATTAACGATGTTGTCAACCTGGAGCAGCGGAGGCCTCTTATGAACATTGAAATTCACGGCACTCGAGAAATTGATAACGGGGACTTGAGGAAGCAGGTTAATGACATAGGCATGACATTGGATCTTGAGCAAGTGCGAGCAATGGAATGAGCAGTGATTCACAGGCGTCCTGCTAGCCAGGTTAAAACAAGAGGCGTAATTGTCGCTTCGCAAAACAAGATCTTCGTAATCCTCGGATGAGAAAAAGGCAGGCTTATCGAGAAGACACAATAGGAATGTTCACCTTTGAGAACATGACTCGGTTAATATGTACTCTGTTGTTCCAGCTTGCCGTTGCTTAAAGCGTGGATGTGGTATTGCTCTATATGCACGTTCGGATCTACCGCTCTAAACTGAACTCGACTGCAATGTTGTAAATGAAAATTTTCTTTGTGTTATCATTCACTGTTGTATTATACTACTTGGATTTGGGTACCGACCGCCATATGCATGTGTGCCGTTTCATACAGCTTGCGGAAAATGGTTTTGAACGCAGCATCAAGATCAGCCGCGAATGCGTTTTCATCTGTGGTTTTAACATGAATGTCTCCCTAGATAGCATCACTTCCTCTCCTCTCCAAGAGCTTTTTATCACATGGTTGTTCAAATGTGATTATTGAACCAAATCGTGTCGCGTCCAGTTGTGAAACGTTATTTGACCTGTGCATTACAAGTTTTCTTCATGATAAAGTTATATCTTCTGTTATAATGTGCGATATTACTGATCGTTTCAAAATTTACCCTGTGATACCTAAAAAACAGAACTGGGTTTTAGAGAAAGAAATTTTGGCAAGAGACTACTGTGAACGAAACATGTCAAAATTTAAAGAACTCATTATGGATCAGAACTGCATAATGTAATAAAGGGAAAAGGCCTCAACAGAGCTTGTAATGCCTTCTTCACGCGATTTGTCTCGCCAAACAATGTATGCTTTCTGCTTAGAGCTCTTAGCAGACACAAGAAAACGTTGGATGTCGCATGAATTATATAAAAAAAATTAAACACCGCAATAATCTATTTCTTAAGTTCATAGATAGCAAAAGCAACCAAGTAAACGAAAGTCACAGAAAAGCTTGTAGGCTATATTGAAGCAGGCTAATTGATTACAGGATGATTGATTTGACACTTACATCCACTGAAATAGCAGGATCTCCGCATGTTTTACCACAGACTTGTGCAACCTGCTCGGGGATCCTTTCCTGTCACAGGCCCTCTTATGCATCAATACTTCCTTTGTAAGAATTATCATCGTTTCATACCTCTGCCCTCTAGATTGCGGCATAGAATATATTTGTCCGTAGACTAATCTCACCACTGCACCATCGCCAGCCAATTCCTGAGGTACTACTGAATTCGCGAATTTAAAACTACACCCTTGATTTTTAGAATTCCCCATTAACAGGAAGACTTTCTAGTCCGCTAAAACAAGCTCTTTCGGATCTGAACTTAAGGATACCGGCGCCATACAAACAAGTATTTTATTAATTGTCTAACATGTGGTGTGCATGACACGATACAGTCATATTTTTTAAAAGACTTTAACCGATCAAGTAGACTTCAAGCTTGTGGCAAACGTATTCGAGGATGAAGGATTCTACAGGATTCTAGAAAAGAATATGAACAGAAACCAACTGCGGCGCTTGAAGGTTAAGATTGTATTCGGTATACTGAACTTAGCGACGAAATTTTGAAAGTGCAAACTGGCAGTGCTCTTTCTGGAATTTTTGTGGGCTATAGGTAACAGTAAAAGGTAATGGTCTGCTAATAATCAATACATGTGTTAAAGACAGATGACCGGTAACCGCGGGAGCTAATGCAGTCACTTTTAGGTATGCCATGCCGTGGAACACGACAATGAAGTCAAGCAAAAAAAAAAGCAGCAAGCTACGGACCCCGAAAAGCAAGAAAGTAAAGTCTGTTTTCTGAGCACAACAGCGCCAGAAATTAACTGATGTAACAAAGGACTTTTACGATATTCCCTCTTTATGCTTCTGCCCGCCGTCACTCTCTGAAAATTGCGTTGGGAAAGTAATAAGATAGAAAGGTCTCGCACCGCTTTACCAAAAACTGGTGAGCAAACTTGGTCCCGAAACACACTAACTGTTAACGTTGTCTGCTGAGACAGCGCTACAGCTGAATGCTAAAGCCTACAACGAACTCTTCACTACTGCTGGCATTCTCGCAGTGCCATTCCGCAACTGTTACGCGTCTTCTGTTCGCCGCGAAAACTAAAAATACCACTTACTGGATGAAGCGGAGCTGGAAGAGGACTTCGGTGGTAGTGGGAGCGGAGCACGATCAGGCACTTGCAGCAGCTATCGTATATTTTTTTTTTAATTGCTGGTTTCCGTACTGATGTTGCAAGAGAGGAGCCGCCGCGTTGCACGCAATATAGGCATCGGTGCTGCACCGGGCTGGCGAAGCGCCAACGTTCTCAAGAAGTCTTGCGCAGCGCCACGCAACTATTCTGTAAACTGTTGCTCGTTGCATTGTACCTGAGGACATAACTGCTGCTTCCCTCACCTATTGTTTATGCGCACACGATTGTAACCTCGTCGCAAGCTACAGGTGAATGTGGAACTCTCTTTATTTTAGAAGCGTCGGCAGCAGTTCTCGGTCTGAGGCTAGCCGCGCTAGTCCGCCTTCTCAGGCTAATAGCACATTCCGAAACGCGCTTGATCACTTCGCTTATGTAATGCCGGTGCTGCTGCTGTTGCCATAAATATTTAAAGAACTTTCACTCCTGGTTTCTAGCAAAGTTGTAGTGCTCACTGGCCCCCTTTTTTGAACTGCCGCTGGGCTGTTCTAAATCTGGAAGTCACTCGTCACGGTCTTATTGATAACGTGGCGAATGCGATGCATGATAACGTTCTTACTAGCTTTAAGAGGGTGCCAAAGTGATAAATGAGTTAGTTAGTTGTTAAGCTTAACGCTTCTCATTTGGCGTAAAAGGTCATGGTGACAAGTTTGGAAGATCTATTGGGGTAGTTGTCAAGTGGAACTATGAAAGAAAGGCAAATCAGCGGAATTCATGAATATTAGATTTTAGGATATTTTTAAAGATGTTGAGAACTTTCCATGGGGCCTGGTGGTTGTAAGGACTGAAAGCTAAGAGACAGAAATGGAACCAAAAGCTCACCGGACAATGTAAAAACAGGCAGTGAATCAACAGGAAGGAAGGATATAAAAATATAACGGAACACAGGCGCTTTGAGCGGCCAGAAGATTTATTACTGAAGGGATGCTCGAAATTCTGAAGATTCAATCAATAGCACAGGGAAGGATAAAAGACCCGCTTAAGAGAGATCATCCATCAAGTAACGCAATCGCGCCTGGATGCGAAAACTGAGGGTTACCTGACTCTTTCTTGCCGTTTCTTGAAAATAGCGAAGCTCTTAGGATCTCTCGCGTTTTCACTTTACAGTGGAACCACTATTACTTGACACTTACCTCGAACCACTTACCTAAAACCACTACTAGAAAGTGGTTTTAATAACTTCATTCACATTTCACACAATTAATAGCAAGTCTCCTGCTAGACTGTACTGGCCCGACTTGTTCTTACTCCATTTCGTTACTGAACCTTCCATCAGACCCATTTACGAGCGCTTACATGATAAAAGATTGTCAAAAGCAACATATTCAGGGTAGACCTGAGTCTGGTTCAAGTGTTTTTTAACACAAACGACACTACTGAATTTTACACAGTTTACTCTCTCCTCTCTACATATACTCTAGTGCTCTGCCCCAACGTTCTCAGGCACTCGTAGCAGCTGTGTACGTGGGCGATGGCGACGAGTTGTCGCTTCGTTGGCCTCTTTTTTTTGCATAACGTTCACCGCCTCACTCAACCATAATGTACTCCGCCATGTTTCGTAGAACGTTGCTGAGGTCCCCTCGCGACTTTAGGTACAGCGTGTTGACCGCTTAATTTGTGTTATTTCTTAGGCACAGACGGTCAAATCATGAGGAGTACCTTACGAAGTGAAAGAAGGGCACCTTCACGATTCACACACTTAGAATGCACGATGTTTTCGGTGAGCGAGGGGCCCAACGATAGAAGACAGGGTCAGAGAAGCATAGTTGTGTTTGTACCTTGAGCTCTTTGGTGAATGTTCAGACGCTTAAAGCAGATGGGAGGCTTCGAAAGTTCCCTTTACTTGAGTGGACGATTCAGCGCATTTAAATGGGGGTTTTCTAAACGCCCTCTTAGCCTGTATATCTTGTGTATATCTGTATATCTGATTAGCCTGTATATCCTTCCTTCATTGTGACGAGTTGTCCCTCGCCGCCTCATAAAAACTTCGTACCGGCTAGCCCAGTACAGCATGACACCACCAGACAACCGGTTGTTGAGAAGACGGGTAATTTACAATCTAATTGGATTTCTATGTATTCTCTTGGATTTTAACATCGCACATATGGCCACTGTCGAAAAAAATGCGTTTAAAACATGTCTTAGTGAAGCAGCTAATATTCAAGGTCCGGGGAAAGAACTTCCATATAACAAATTTTTCCTATTGTTCCCAAAAATTTCCACAAACTGACAAATTCTAAGGGCGATCACAATTTCCGTTAATGCAAAATTTGAGCACTACTTTTTCTGCGTCTCGGGCTGTGTAGGCTCAATGTTTTGCTTTATTGGGCTGTCGGCTCGTTTGCCGAGGATATTAGATCTATAGTAGTATTATCTCATGAATGCGACAATGTGCAACGCGCAGCGCGAGATTGTTTACAGTTGAAGACAAGGCTTGTGTGTGAGCCTCTTCAGACGTATGTTATCGTGACCGAGAAATTTTTGTGCTAACTGTTCTGTCTCCTTACTTTCTCTCAGAATTTTTGTATGCATAATTAATCGCTTATTAATATATTTCAACCCTCATCTCTTTGTTTCCTCAACTTTCATTTAATACTCCTCAACACCTCTCAAAATTCGATATTCATTTTCCGAGATTCCTCAATTTTTTTTATGAGCCTCTTGAGATAAACCTGCATAAATTTTTCTCCTGCTTGGTTGTGACCATACCCTGGCGAATCCAACAGTGTGGGCATGGGCCATACACATCAGTGGCAACAAAAACAACATAAGGCGCCATCTGGTGCGAAGATAGCCTATTGCTCAGAGTCTCTGTAGGCTCATTTTTTTTCTTTGCTCGCTCATCTGCACGCCTGGCGACGATATTAGTTCGTTACTATAATTAGTTGATGAAAATGATGTGCAATGCGCAGCCCATGACAATGTGTATATTAGTTCGTTATCAGTATAGCTGAAAACAACGATTTGCAACACACAGAGCGAGAGAGTGTTGCAGTTGAACACTAAGCGGGATCGGCTGCGGTGATAGCTTAGTGCTCTTGTGTAGTGGCCACCGAAGGTGACCTGCTTGCGGCGCGGTGAGCTCGAATCCCAGTCACGGAACTGTTTACTTTTATTTATTCATCTATGTCGTCTCAGTTACACTGACGGCGACGACGCGGCTCAGTCCACGAGCGGGCGCTTGAGAACTGCGTCTCTAAAAGTCATTTAGCT